>NC_041219.1:42726812-42799828 GCF_002837175.3 Physeter macrocephalus | reverse complement strand
GCCTATCCGCTCCACGGCATGTGGGATCTTCCCGGACCGGGGCACGAACCCGTGTCCCCTGCATCGGCAGGCGGACTCGCAACCACTGTGCCACCAGGGAAGCCCAGTGTAGGCATTTTGACAGTGATAATTTTGTTCATCTCAAATATTATAAAATTTAATTCCAGAATATGTTATCTGAAGTTTTATCATTTCACTTCAGCATGTAATTTCTCAAGCCAATTTTAATTTTAAAAGATCTGAGTAGAATCATTGCCATTTGTCCAGAAGTTTAGACTAATAGGATTAGGATAATAAATTAATAAGTATTGAGTGCCTGCTCAGCGTTTAAGACTGTTAGTATACCTAAAAAGTATGACTTTGACCTTTATGTCAAGCAATCTGTATTTTATTTTATTTATTTTTTAATTTTTTTTGGCTGCATGGGCTCTTCGTTGCGGCACGTGGGCTCTCTAGTTGTGGCGTGCAGGCTCCAGAGCACGTGGGCCCAGTAGTTGCTGCACGCGGGCTTAGTAGCCCTGGGGCACGTGGGATCTTAGTTCCCCGACCAGGGATCGAACCCACATCCCCTGCGTTGGAAGGCGGATTCTTGACCACTGGACCACCAGGGAAGTCCCGCAACCTGTATTTTATTGATGACATAAGAAATCACAGATACAAAGTGATTTCTGACTGTTTCTTTCCAATCCCAACTGTCTGTAAATGAAAGGCCAAGCAGAAAAAACACAGGCTTTGGAGTCCAAACACATCTGGGTTAGAATCTTAGCTTTTAAAAAAATTAAATAACAAATTATATAACCGTGGTCATATTGACATCTCTGGAACTGTTGTTTCTCTGTTTGCAAAGAGAGGTAAGAATATATGCACGTTGCAGTTTTTTGGTTTTATTTTTGAGAATTAATGACAACCCATATAAAACCCCTGGCACATAGTAAGTACACTTAATGCGTGTTTGAATGAAAGGAGTAGATAAATAGAGCTTTATTTGCAGTAGTCCACTTAGTCCAGACCATTCTTGATAGATGTCATAATGATAACTAATGTAAGTCAAGCTCCATAATTGATTGGATGGGCAATCTTGGAAACTGTGCTTCAGTCTTCCCATTGTGGAATAAGGTGACTGACCTTCTGTTTGTTTGAGAACATTGAGGAGAACTTTTAGAAGAGTGTTCATCATAGTTAGCCTGTGGAACCGTCTGATCAGTGGTGTGCACAGTAAAGCTTTCACACAAGGAGTGGCTTGTTATGAGTCCACATGGAGTGAAATAAGGAAGTACAAATCTCAGAGATGGGCTAATCATGCTGTGTTCCTCCTCCCCCTGACTGCCCCCCCCTGCCATGTGAGTTTCAGTTGTTTATTAGCAAATACTGCATCCTTTGCTGTGTTCTATAGCAGTTCTGGATGCCTGTATGTTAACTAGTGGGGCATTTTGACTCTGCTGAATGTTCCAGATTGTTTACATTCTGTTTGGGGCAAATGACTATTTATTGTATGAAATTATTTTCCTTTCATGTCTATTTTTTCACTGGTGAGTTGGTGCCCTGGAGCTGAATCTCTGCCCTGCAAACCCAAAATACAGTTTTCCTGGGTGTGTCTTATTTTAATCCACCCCCTTTCATACTGTAAGGCTCTGACCTGCTTGGAGCCTTTCCTACTTGGTTACAATTGATGCTTTGTCCTTTAGAGTCATATATGACTAGCCACTGGGTTGATTCAGTGTTCAGCTATCAAATATGTCTCTGACAAAAAATTATTTCCCTAGAAATGGGCAGCCAAGCTGGAAAATGAAGCCCTGGTCCATATTGAGTCATTTAGGGAGAATGAGTAGCAGTTTCAAAATTAGAGTTAGGACTAAGCAAAGAAAAGGTAGGGCCAGCTCCAAAATTGAGAACTAGTCAAAAATTAGCTGGATTTTACGAGAAGTAGACACCTTTGGGGGAACTATCTGTGGTTCAAGAAAGTATGCATACATTGTGCCGTATCTAATGAGTATGGAGAGAGAATTTTCTAGAAGTTCATGTTCTTCCTCTGTGGATTATTGATTTCTGTTAAAATCCACAGGAATTTCACTACTAATGATGTCAACTTACTCTATATTCAG
Source organism: Physeter macrocephalus (assembly GCF_002837175.3). Lineage (NCBI taxonomy): Eukaryota > Metazoa > Chordata > Mammalia > Artiodactyla > Physeteridae > Physeter > Physeter macrocephalus. The sequence continues at coordinate 42,797,726 of NC_041219.1, read as the reverse complement.
TCCCTTTGGCCCGGGGACTTAAACTACTTTACATTAATTTTGTCAGTAATTCTTATAACATCCCTGTGTGGGAGCTGCTTTTGAGATGAGGGATGTCAGAACTTGCTCCAGTTTACATAGCAGGTCAGTCTCTGGGATGGAAAATTCGACCCAGGATTTGTGGTTCTATGCTTAGCATGTTTGGTCACTGAAATGTGCAGTCTTTCAACTTCATTTCTCTCCCCTTTTCCTCCTCGTTTTTTTCCTCTGCTGGGGGAAATAATATCAAGCAAATAGCGAGGGAATCAGGTCTTCTGAGTGGTTGGAGACTTAGGAATTCTGCCTTTAGGCATGAAGTTTCCAATCCTCGGCTTGGGATGGACAGAAACAGCAGAAGACCGATGCTCAGCCCATAACATGTCCTAACTGGTTTTTTGACCAGTGCATACTTTTATTTTTGTTCTTTTTTTTTTTTTTTTTCTTATTGGGAGGAGAGGAGGGTGTGAGAGTTTTCTGTGTGCCAGCCTTGTATGTGGGACAGTCAGATGTTTTTAATGCTCAGCAGGTACTGCTTTGGGTTGGGGGCCAGAGAGAAGGAGGTGAAGCAGCCACTTTGGGGTGGGGTTGAGAGGAGGGTGGAATGTAGGAAGGAGGACGTTTCTCTGTTTTCTTAGTCATAGGACTCTGAATCCCAAGTAGCTATATTTAGCTCAGGTTCCTGTTGAAAGCATCATTTTTTGGGGGGCGGGTGGTAAGGGGAGAACGGAAAACCTTTTTGTGTATCCTGCTCCATGAAGCCAATAGGGAAGCAGGAGGAGGTGAGGTTGCCATAGAGATGGTAGCTGTGTGCAAGGGGAGAGCAGCAGGGTTTAGAATTCCAGGAAGGAAGAGAGAGTGATGTCATCAGATTCCATGGACCAGCCCAGGAACCCCTGTGAGGTTGGTGGGGAGTTGGATGTGCGTGGGGGGTGGTGGATGGGAGTTTGTGCAGGGGAATTGTGGCTTCAGTAAGGTGTGGGGAGTCCAGTTCAAGCACAGAGGTTGGTTGTGTGGAATCGTGCTGATCTGCGTTAATGCCTGCTTTTTAAAAATCTGTAAATCATTCTGAATTTGCAGAATATTTTCTTTGTTGAAAAGGATACATTCATTTAACAAAGGAGCTAATCTAGATGTAGAAATATAATACCTTTTTAGAGTTATATTCCCTGTAGTATTTGTGTGTGCCTTTATCCTCTGTACGTGAGGGTATTTGTGCACCTATTTTGGATATATAGTTGCCTTTGTAGGATGCCTTTTATGGTGCTTCATGCAATTAAATGCTTTATTAATGCTTGATTATTATATTTATTTTTATACGGATGGGTGTGTATAAATAAAGCACTTTTTATTTTTAAAAAATCTGGAAGAAAATCAAAGCCATTGCTTTTGCAGCAGAAAGGAGAACTGCATGCTTCAGGACAGTTGTTCTGAACATACGCGTGCGTGTCCGTACTGATAGTGAAGGGCAAATGTGTTTCTTTTGGAATGAGTGAGGGGCTAATATTTTTAAAAACAAATATAACAGAGTCTGTGCATCCAGATGAGTATTGTCCTTCAAAATAGTCACTTTGACTCTGGTGATACAGCCACTGCGCAAAACATAAAGAACTCTCCTTTGGAATCAGCTTCAGAGATGAGTGATGAGGAAAACATTTTTAATATCTAACATCACATTTTTTATTTAAAAAGAATACCTAGCTTGATCAGACACTGGATTTCTTTGAATTGGCTTTTCCTGATTCGGGGTTGTCAAAAAAATCAAATCTATGTTCAAATGATGAGCTTTTGTCCCAGTTAAAGATTTTTAAAGTCATAGGTTTAGGTTCTGAAGGCATTTTCATTTTCAGATCAAGAGCTCCTAGATTATGTAGTTTAGCAGTGGCTGCATGAATGATGGCAGCATCTGAGGAATAAGAGCATAGCCTTCTCAGGGCACAATCTTCTGAGGTGACCCATTTGGACTTATTTGTTCAACTGTGTCTGTTAAAATCAGTGACATTACCATTGGGTGATCGAAGCAGCATTTTGTGGTGTGTCTGAGAGCACAGACTGAGGAGCCAGATTGATTCAAGTGTGCACCCCTGTTCTGCTGCTCAGTGACTGACCTTGGACAAGTAGCAGTCTCTTGGTGCATTGGTTTCCTCATGTCTTAAATGGGGATGATAGTGCTATAAGTACTAACCTTACAGTGTGGTGCTGAGGGAGAGTAAACTAATACAGAAAACACTTAGACATTTGGTATATTCTCAATCAGTGTTTCCTTTGGCTATTGTCATTAATAATTAATTATACATTTCTTTGAATTACAGAATTATGAGGTAGAAGGTTTCAGACACCCTGAATGTCCAGGAGGGAGGGGCCTAGGAATCTATAATTTTTTTTTTTTTTTTTTTTTTGCGGTACGCGGGCCTCTCACCGCTGTGGCCTCTCCCGTTGCGGAGCGCAGGCTCCGGACGCGCAGGCTCAGCGGCCATGGCTCACGGGCTTAACCGCTCTGCGGCATGTGGGATCTTCCCGGACCGGGGCACGAACCCTTGTCCCCTGCATCAGCAGGCGGACTCTCAACCACTGCGCCACCAGGGAAGCCCAGGAATCTATAATTTTTAAGTGATTCCCAGATGATTATGATGAACAGCCAGGTTTGGGAACCGCTGTGTGTGATCTGTCTTGAGTATGGCCAAAGCGCTAGAAGTGTCATCATTTCCTGAAATCTTATTAGAAATGCAGAATCTCAGGTGCCACCCCAGACCCAATGAATCAGAATCTGCATTTTTAACAAGATACCCTGCAGTGACCTGTATGCATGTTAAAGTTTAAGGAACACTGCTTTTCTTCTACCAGTGGGAGTAATTGGGTGATAACTACAGGTTAAAGATGGATTATCTCTCAGTTATTCCCATTGGTAGGAGAGAAACAGTCAGGCTAAGCCAGTGTGTAGATGAGCCTGCACTTCCCTTCCCTGTTGCTTAGCCTAGGGATAAGTGCTTTTCTGGACTAAGTCACTGTGGACCATTTAACGGAAAGAAGAGAGTTATAATCGTGCCTCTGCCTCTACCACTTACTAGTTGTTTGACCTTGATCTAGTCATTCAACCTCTCTGGGTCTCAGTGTCCTCACCTGGTAATGGAAATAATACCTAGACCATGCAATAATGTGCATAAAGTATCTAGCACATTGCAGTGTCTGCACACATTAGTGCCTCCCCCCTCCCCTGCCCCCTTCCCCCTTTCAGTGATATCTGTGTAGTCATTCTGTTCCCTCAGAAAGGGCCACCAGTCGAGACCCAACACCATCCTCTCTGGGTAGTTTCCTTGCCTCTTGCCCTTCTTTCAGCTATCTTGAGCATCTCATTGTACAACAGAAAACCGTACGTATAGTTTTCTTTGCCACTTTTTTCTGTTAAGTGCCTTTTACTTAATGGAGACTACCTAAGAGGGCTGGAAGAACTATAGGAGTTGAATAATGGAGCTGGTATAGGAGTTAAGGTGTGATGAGATCTGATAGAGGCAACCCTTTCATGAATTCTTAGTAAGTTGACCATATGTTTTAGAAAATTAATTTGTATTTTTAAAAAATTGCTGTTTAAAAAAAAAAACCCACCATGAATTCATATGATTTCATTTAAAGTCTTTTAGACTAGTTGCAAGCAAGAATTAACATGGTATTTATCAGAAGATCCTTGAATTGTAATGAGCATTATCTTTTTTCTGACCAGGGAATTAATATGATAAGGGGAAGTTCAGGGACTTGCTCTGGGGACACCAGAAGTAGATGGCAGAGAGTTTAGGTCAGAGGATTGGCAATCGTAGCAAGTAGGGCATTGGAAGCAACAGCAGGAGTAGGAGATAGAAAGGCCCATTGTCACTCAGCCATACGAATCTTAGGGGACTGAGGGATAAGGCAGGATTGTGAACTCAAAGCGTATAATAAAAATTGTTATAATAATAGCTTTCCGGGGCTTCCCTGGTGGCGCAGTGGTTGCGCGTCCGCCTGCCGATGCAGGGGAACCGGGTTCGCGCCCCGGTCTGGGAGGATCCCGCATGCCGCGGAGCGGCTGGGCCCGTAATAATAATAATAATAGCTTTCCTCTATAGGGTGGGTACACTCCTAGGTGCTTTGTATATATTATGCGTAATCTTAACATCTCTGCAAGGTATAGGCATAATAGATCAGAGAGGTTGAGTAACTTGCCCTAAGTCACTCAGCTGATAGCAACAGAGCTCGTTTGAAATCATGTTGAATAGCAATGTGAGTGATGAGACTGTTTTAAAAGCTAAATTGAAATAGCAAATATATGCCAGTTAAAGTAAAATTTATTTTGTCTATATTGACCTTTATGGCTAAAGGGTTAACATGTTAGCCTATCTCAGAGGGATTTTTGGAATGTTGTAGAATTATCCTTTTGGGATATATTTCCTTTATACTCTGAGGCTAATAAAGAGGTATCTTTTTTTTTTTTTTAAGTCTGCAGTTCAGTGAAACAGCAGTTTCAACTGAATATCACAATATAAGGGTTGTTTGACCATGGGATTTTGACTATGACCCATGATAAGAGATCCATTTTACGTGACAACCTAGTGTATAATTAGATGTTTATCTGTATATATGTGACCAAAACACGTTTCATGGAATAATTTTTACCCTTACTAAACGTGAGGTACTTGATTCTTTCTGTTTAAAAATTCTATTGTAGTCCAGTATAGTGATTCTTAAAGTGTGGTCTATGGACCTCACTTCCCCCACCCACAAAGGTACCCAAGAACCTTTTAGGGGGGTCTTCAAGGTCAAAACTCTTTTCGTAACGTTAAGATGTTTTTTGCCTTTCCTACTACGTTGACATTTGCACTGGTGTTGTGTAAGCAATGATGGGTCGTCCTAGAGTGAATCAAGGCACCGGCACCAAACTGTACTGGTAGTCATTATTTTTTTCACCACCACACCCTTGCACTTAAAGGAGGGGTGAAAAAAGTCAGTTTCATTGATATTATATAATGAAATGTATCAATATTGAGAAGATCTTTATAACTTAGTGAACCAGTATTTTATAAACAAACAATGCAAGATGTTACATAATCATGATAGGTGAAAATTCATTCAAAATGCGGGACAGGCCAATGGGTTTTATGAAAAAAATTCATTGATATGGTTTCAGATGTCACACTGCAACTAACTTTTAAGGAACTGTTACTTTTCAAGTTTTGGTATAATATTAAGGAAGAATATCCATAGATATGTGAAAAGACTGTTAAAGTACTCCTACTTTTTCCAAATACATATCTGTGGAAGGCCAGATTTTCTTCATATACTTTCACCAAAATAACATATCACAACAGGTTGAATGCAGAAGCAGATATCTTAGCCATCTTCTGTTAAGTGGGAGGTGAAAGATATTTGCAAAAGCAAAATGTAAGACAATGGCACTGTTCTCACTAAATTTTTTGTTTTATAAAATATAGTTAATTTTCATAAAATGTTTTATGTTAGCATAATGGTTTATTATTGGTATTTTAAAGTGAATTAACAAATATTTTAAAAATTATGCAGTTTCAGTTTCTAATAGGCAAATACTAATCCTTATTAACTCCCATAAACAAAAGTTCTTTGGGATCTCCAGTAATTTTTAAGAGGGTAAAGGGGTTCTAAGACCCGAAAGTTTGAGAGCTGCTGCTCTCATTATTTTTATTTTTTAATAATGGTTGAGATCTCTTAAATTAAATCAGTCGTGAATGGGTCTTGACTCAGTTTGAAAATACACTGAGCCAGAGTTACAGGAATTGCATTGTGAAGGCAGGTAGCACTTTGCTAGATTTTACTAAAGTTGAGTTGACGTGGGAGAACACCCTAAGGTGTGAAGTAAATTGAGTAAAGTTTAGATCTGGAAATTAGCTATTTGCAGTCATCCTTCAAACCCCATCCAGATCTTGCCTCCCATGACTTCCCGTGTTTGTAATTTCTTCATGCCTTTCTCACTCCATTATCAACTTTGTACACTTGTTCCCTCTGGACCTTATATTTACATTTTATTGCATGATTCATGTTGTGCTTGTTTACATTCCTGTCTCTCTTACTAGACTATGAGTTCCTTAAGAAAAGAATCAGTAACTTATTTGTCTTTCTATTTCTGCCATAGTGCCAGACACATGAATGTCCTTCAGTAAATATTTGTTGAAGGAATAAATAAATGGGGGGAAAAATGGAATGACCAGGTGAGGCCAGATTTAGAGTGTTTGGAACTTGATCATGTACGTAATGGAGGGCCATTAGCATGCGAGTGATATGAGTGGTGTTTGATGAATTACCCTGGCCTGGTAAGAAAATTGGTAAGAGGTGGATGGAGACTGCTGGACCAGCTAAGAAGCTATTATTCAGTTATTTAGGCTTGACTCAGATGACCCAGGCCTGGATTAAGGTGAATGCTTTTGCCAGAGGTAATGAAAGATATGTGTCCTGCAAAATATTTACAAAAACAGAAACATAATAATACCCCTATTACCTCGTACTTATAATATCCTGAATACAGTTTTAAGGGCTTTATGTGTATTATCTCATTTAATCTTCACAGCATCCTTGAGAAGGTACTGTTATTATTCCTAATTTTTGATGGTTAATTGAAAACAATACATATTCGTTGTTGAAAAATTAGAAAATACAGATAGGCAAAAGAAAAAAAAATGTATGTCACTCTATAAACCCAAACTCAACACCAAGACATAATTACTAAACATTTTGGGATATATCCTTTTAGACTTAAAAAAAAAAAAGTTACGTATATGTGCTATAAATGCCTGAATATGAGGAAACTCTGTATATAAGGCTTTAAGTTGTTTTTCCATTGAAAGGACAGGCCAACCTAAATATATAAATTTTTAGGGATGTTGATGAAATAGGCAAATGTCTTTAAAATACTGATTTTATTTATGCATACATGCCTATTCAAAGTCTTATATAATAATTTAGAAACATTTTATTTTCTATGGTTTTGGGAAGAAAATTTATACATACTCTACGGCATCAGTATCTGTATCATTGCTTAGAACCACTGAGTCTTCAAATAGTTTTCCAGGGTATATATCGAGATGTGGCACTTTTTTGAATCCGTATCTGTTGTAGTCACTAATGATTTTATGTCAAGCTACAAGTACCCATTCAAATAACATCATTATCACCATATTGTATACTGCATTGCTTTTCAAAAAATGTTTTTATTGAGATGAAATTCACATAACATATAATTAGTCTTTTAGAAGTGAACAATTTGGTGGTATTTAGTACATTCATAGTATTGTGCAGACACCACCCCTATCTAGTTCCAAAAATGTTTATCACCCCATACCTATTAAGCAGTCAACCTCCATTAAGCAGTCATCCTCCATTTCCCCTTCCTTCCATCTGCTTTCTGCCTCTATGAATTTACCTATTCTTGGTATTTCATATAAATGGGATTATACAATATGAGACCTTTTGTGTCTGGCTTTTTTCATTTACCATCATGTTTTCAAGGTTCATTTATGTTGTAGCATGTATCAGCACTTTGTTCCTTTTTAAAGCTGAATAATGTTCCTTTGTATGTGTATACAGTTATTTATTTATTCGTTCATTGATGGACATTTGTGTTATTTCCACATCTCAGCTATTTTGCATAGTGTGTACAAGTACTTATATGAGTACTTGTTTTTAATTCCTTGGGGAATATACCTAGCAGTGGAATTGCTGGGCCGTGCGGTAGTTCGATATTTAACTTTTTGAGGAACCGCCAGACTATTTTCTTTAGTTGCTGCACCATTTTATATTCCTACCAGCAGTGTACAAGAGTTGGTCAATTTCTTTTTAATGAGGAACACAATATGATGGGGAAAGTAAAGAGAAAATATGTGTGGCCTTCAAGTTTATTAGAGCTTTGTATCTCAGATTTTGCCTGATGGACTTATTAAATATTTAGCATCATTTCAGCGCCAAGAATGAAATTTAGCTTAGGGAGATGTATCTAATCTATTTTAAGTGGCAAACAGACTAAGAAGTGAAGATCAGAGAAGTGAAAGGAGGGAAATTTAAATAGACTGTAAAATTCCTTGAGGGCAAAGGCCCTATTCATCTTTGTATCCTCTGTATTTAATAAAATACTTGGCATGTCATAAGCTGTATTGGGGGGGCATCCCCAAGACTACCCCAGCTCCAATGATTTGCTAGGATTTACAGAATTCATTGTATAGACATACTGATGGCTATGATTTATAACAGTGAAAGGATACAAAGCAAAATCACCAAGGGAAAAATTGCATGGGGTGAAGTCCAGAAGAAATCAGGCTCCAGCTTCCGAGAGTTCTCTTGCAGTTGAGTCACACCGGATGTGCTTACTTCCTTCAGCCAGTGGTGGCAGTGTTGTCTACCAGGGAAGCTAATTAGACTTAGCGCTGAAATTTTTCTTTTTGGGGCACGGCTGGGAAGGGTTGTTCACATAGGCACCCTCTGCCTCGCACATGCTCAAATTCTAGACTCCCAGGAGGAAAGCAGTGTTCGGCATAAACCGTACTGTTTGCACAGTTTAGGCACAGTGAGCCACTCTTACCAGTTCTGGGAACAGAACCCTCCTGATATCTAAGTTCCCAGGCACCAGTCAAGGCCAACCAGCAAACTGCCCTTTCTAAGTATAGCAGCCAGGACTGCTTTGTTCATTCTTTTCCGGTACATAGATGTTTAGTTCTTTAAAAAGTGTTGCTAGGTTCTGTGAAGAAAAATAAATGCTATAGTAGGGAACCAGCAGGGACTTGAGTATCAGACCAACCTTGATTTGCATTATTGTAGACAAATTGCATCATTTTCTGAGCCTCAGTTTTCTTTAATATTGAGAGATATATTACAGAGTTTTAGTGAGAATACAAAGTGATAATGTATAGAAAACATGAAGCATAATGACTGTCCTGTGTGAAATAAGTGGCTATTAGCATTTTGTTTCAGTTCATCTGTACCAATCTGGGTCCAATCAGGACAAAGAGACTATAAGTAATTTAGACAAGGAATTTAACATAAAGAATTGTTTACTATAACAGCAGATTGAATTAATAAGGGATTGGCTTTTAAGAAGTAAAGAGAACTCTAAGGAATAGCAGATGTAATACAATAGATATAAAATAATGTAATAATATGATTGATGGATGATAATATATCATTAGTATAAAGTTAATTTATAACAGCAACTATCCTTAGGGCTGAGATGAAGCACCCCCAAAATGAGCTGTCTCTTAGAAAAAAGTTGGGGTATTTGGGGTGGAAGTGGTGAGTGTAACAAAGAGCTACTGTCTGTCAGTTTTCTTGATGGGGAGGTGGGGCGAATTACCCTGTGTTTTATTTTATTCTATTGTAATGTGAAAGTTTAGTCTCCCAGTTACCCATTGTACCTTCTGTTGGGCCTGTGTTGTTAGATACTACCAGATTCATATCCCTTGTAAGCCCTCTTATCTTTGGGTACCTTGAACCCTGTATGGTTTGGACGCGGAATGATGTCCTGTAGTTGCTAAGCAGTCTCTCTTCCTGACCCTACTTGTTGCTAGGATTTGTTTTTGTACGTAATAGCATGGGAACTTAGGTACATCTTCAGTTCCTGTGGTGTTCCTTTCCATGTCCCTGTTCAAAAGTAGGCTTACTACTTGAAAAACAGTAACTTGGGCTGCAAAACAAGGTAATGAAATACCCTGGGAATTTGCTTTTGCTTTTTTTTTTTTTCCCCCTAGCCATTATGGTCTAAACAGTCTTTCCCTCCATTGCTAAATGTAAGGTAATGTGAAATTAATTTTCAGTTGGCAGTAAGTCAGTGAAAAATTTGGGCTTGTACCATTGCCCAAGCTTTGTTTGTTAGAGGACAGCTTCATTCTTACTTTCCTGTGCTTCCTTTTACTTTCCTCTCCCTAAATTGCATGGTGGCAAGAATTTATTTCGTTCCATTCTCAGTATTTTTCTTCCCCTTCCATTTTGTGAAATGGGTTTGATTTTGTTAGACACAAAAGAAAAACAACAGGGTGGGTTAATTTTTTTTTTTCTAATTGCTTGGTGTAACTTCCTTGTGCATTTCCAGTTTTCTGCACCTGCTCCTAGACAACCCTCATCATTGATGGAAGCCAGTAAGAAATACTCTTGTAATAAATCTCTGGACGCTGAACACATGACCTGTTAAGTAGGTGAAACCAAGGGAGATGGCAGAGTGGTGTCTTCCCTAGGCTCCTGAGTTAGTGTTTTATTGATATTGCTTAGGATTTATAGCTAGTATGTTATTTTTTAAAATTAATTAATTAATTTTATTTTTGGCTGTGTTGGGTCTTCGTTGCTGCACGCGGTCCTTTCGTTGCAGTGAGTGGGAGCTACTCTTCATTGCTGTGTGCGGGCTTCTCTTGTTGTGGAGCACGGGCTCTAGGCACTCGGGCTTCAGTAGTTGTGGCACGCGGACTCAGTAGTTGTGGTTCGCGGGCTGTAGAGTGCAGGCTTAGTCGTTGTGGCTCATGGGCTTAGTTGCTCCGCGGCATGTGGGATCTTCCCGGACCAGGGATCGAACCTGTGTCCCCTGCAATGGCAGGCGGATTCTTAACCGCTGTGCCGCCCAGGAAGTCCTGCTAGTATGTTATATCACTGCTATATTTCTGTACCGAAAGCAGGGCTTTTTTGATTTTCAGTGTTGTTAAGTCCTCTTAGTACCTCTCTTTTAACTGTATTTATTAAATACTTAAGGAAGCAGTTCTTTTCTATTGTACCTCCCAGGTGCAGTATTCTGGGTAATTTTCATTTGGAATGGGCAAATATATCGGCCCGTTATGTATATCTAAATAATCATTTAGAAATGATGTTGATGGTTTTCAGAATGCATTTAGAAAAGTGGCTTTAAAATCCATTTTGTCTTTTCAGCATGCATCAGTCCATCACAGTGTGGAGGTCTTGTCCTCCAATAAGAGGTTAGAGGCTATTACCCACTCACCTCTCCCCCCCACCCCCAAATCCCATACACACTTTTCCAAAAGATCTTCTGGAGTCCTGTCGTTCTTCTTATAGATGTTAGTTATGGTATCAATCACATTATTTTATAATTATTACGATTCACAGCTCCTCAAGGGCAGGGATACCAGCACTGTACTTGTCATAGAGCAGTTGTTCAATCCACTTTTACTGAATGAATGAAGATTCTTCTGCTTAAATGGATTTTTCAAACACAGGTGCAATGGGAGCTTCTAAGCAGCTAGTGAAGAATACAAATGTCAGGTAATATTTTTCTTCACTTCCTTCAGTTTCTGTTGTATGTGCATGATCCATCACAGTTGCTGTATTTGCCAGTTACTTAAGGATCCGTCTGTTACTCTTTCACACATTCACTTACCAGAAGCTTCTAAACAGGTTTCATTGCTATCTCTGTAGTAAAATTCTTATGGTTGGTATTTTATTTCTTATATATTCTTTTTATTTTTGAGCAGCTTCTGTGCCTTGGCAGTCAGTTTCTAAGTCTTTCAGTCTTACTAGGTCAATAACTCTTGCTTATAGCAGTGTAGCTGCCTTTCCTCTTTGGAGTTTAACACATCTGATTGCTGTCCCATCTGTTCCATTAGCTTGCCTTGTAATTCCATGTCTGCTTTAAATTTCAGTTACTTATGTATAACTGAATCACTTTGCTGTACACCTGAAACTAATACAACATTGTTAATCAACTATATTCCAATATGAAATAAAAATTTTTAAAAATAATAACTTTCAGTTATTATTTTTACACTGATTAAAAACTCAGATCTGCATGTTTTTAGACAATCATAGTAATCTCTACCAGGACTGGTACTGGTTTGTACTAGTTGTCATGAAGTAACAGAAGTACTGGGTATAGAGTTAAAAGACCTAAGTCTGAAGGCAGCTCAGCCACTATCATTAGCTATTTGGCCTTGAGAAAATCATTTAATCTTTCTGAAATTCAGCTTTGTCATCTGTAAAATGAGGGTTATAAAACCTATTTTCTGCATCGTGAGAACTAAATAAGATTATGTGAAGGTGTTTTGTACATTATAAAACACTGGTAGTAGTGACTTCTTTGGTTCTTTTTTATGCTCTAAGTAATACATGAATTTTACATTTTGTAAATTCAAATAATTCAGATACAGCATGCCCTCTGGACCTTCCACAGATCTTATTCTTCTCCCTAGAAGGAACCACTGTTAGAAGTTTGTTGTATATCCTTCTGGATCTTCCCTATGCATTTATTTACTTTTTTATATGCATGTAGAAATACCTCTTTTTGTATTGTGATTTAAAGGAATAGCATATCGACTGCTTTGCTGTCATTTAATATGACTTGAGATAGTTCATTGAGATTTTACCTTTTAAAACACTTGCAGTTTAACAGAGGATGTTGAATAGTCAACAATATCAACAATAGGTGATAACACTATTTCCCTATTATTGAGGTGCTTTTTAGTTTTTCAGTGTTGCAAACAGCATCGAAAAATCTTTGCACATGCTTCTTTGAGCACAAGTTCAGGTGAGTCTCTAGAGTAGATAAAGAGATCAGAGATATGAAATTACAAGAAGGTATGAGTATTTAATATTTTAATAATTATTGTCAAATTGCTTTCCAAAACAGTAGTCCGAATATGCTTATTTCCTACTATTAGATGTGAAGATACCTATTTACTCTTCTTCCTACCAATTTGTCATATTTTCATTTTCATTTTTGTCAGTCTATGGTGGAAAGTGATACCTCAACTCTAAAAGAATGTTCACAGGCAGCAGTGGTTTGTGAGTATAACTCGAAACAATTTAAATATCTATTAACAGGAAAACAAGAGGGGTAAATAAATTGTGACATAGTCATAAAATAGAATATTAAGCAGTAGTCAAAATTAGTGAAATACAGTGACATGCATAAGTGGAGATAAATCTCATAATATGAGAAAAAAGGAAATTGCTATACAATAGGATTCATTTCTATAAAATTCAAAAACATGCAAAGTACATGCATTTTGAAGGGACAGATACATACGTGGTAAAATTAAAAACGAAAGCAAACCTTTGTCGTTAAGTATAGTCCACTTTCAGAGAGGCGGTGCATGTCTGAGTGCTGGAGAGTTCCAGATAGCCTCGGGTGAGAGATGGGGAAGAAAGGAGGACTACTTTGCTAAGCAGGTGAAGGAGGAAGTCCGTTTCCTCTGGCACATCTCTGTGTACCTGTTATATCTGTCTTTGCTGTTAAAGTTTTTGACAATACTTGCTTGTAGGAATGTACTTTTTTTTTTCCTTACAAAAAGTTTTCTGCATTGTTGAACTCGAATATAATTTATACATGGGATAGTCTCTGGGAGTGACAAATCTTTGTTAGTGATGCTTTTGGGTGTTTTTGATGACTTTCTTCATCCTATAATTCCTTCCTCAGACAATCTTGAAATTTACTGTAAAGGAATAATATGGAATGGTTATTAGAGAATTTCATAAAGTGGGAGGAACAGGGGCTTTGGAGTCCAACAGACCTGGGTTGAAAGTTTGACTTTTATACCTATTATCTGTGTTTTATCATCTCCTTCTCTTTACCACTTTCTCTTACTCCTCCCCTCCATCCTGAAACCATGCCTGATCGGTTGCTCAGTATCTAGTGGTTATGATCACGTTTATCATCATCATTGTTAAAATCTGTAGAGAATGGTATTGAAGTAAATGTATAGACTCCAGAACAAGCAAGGCACTTGGGGATTTCGGAAGGAGCCCTGTTCTTTTTGTTATGGTCTAAGCTGCATGTGTCTCCCCTGTAAAAATTTGTATGAAAATAGCCAGCCAACATTGCCTATTATTATTATTTTTAAGTAACAGGTTTATTGACCTATAATTCACAGACCATAAATCTCACCCTTTCAAAGTGTTTTTAGTGGTTTTTAGTGTTTTGTGGTTTTAAGCAAAATCATAGAGTCGTGAGTCCATCGTCACTAATTCCAGAACATTTTCATCACCAAAGGTAAAGCCCAGTTCCCACTGGCAGTCACTCCCTTTAGTCCCTGGAACTACTAATCTGCTTTCTTTCTCCATGGATTTGCCCCTTCTGAATATCTCATATAAATGGAATCATATAATTTGTGGCCTATTGTCTCTGGCTTTTTTCACTTAGCATGATGTTTTTAAAATTCATCTTTGTTGTATCAGCACTTCATTCCTTTTATTGCCAAATAATATTCAGTTATAGATATACAATACTTTGCTTATCCACTTATCAATTGATGGACATTTGGATTATTTCAACTTTTTGTCTGTTATGAAATAATTCTGCTATGAACATTTGTGTACAAGGCTTTGTGTGGATATATGTCTCCAGCTTTCTTGGTTATACCTAGTGTGGAATTGCTGGGTCACATGGTAACTTTTTTAACATTTTGAGGGACTTCCAAACTATTTCCAAAGTGCCTGCGCCGTTTTATAGTCCCAACAGCAATGTATGAGATTCCAGTCTCTCCACCTTGTTATCACTTGTTATTGTCTGACTTTTTGATTATAGCCATCCTAGTGGGTGTGAAGTGTTACCTCATTGTGGTTTTGATTTGCATTTTCCTAATGACCAACAGTGTTGAGTATCTTTTTATGTGTTTATTGGCCATTTGTATATCCTGTTTGGGGAACTTCCTGTTCGCAACTTTTGCCCACTTAAAAATTTGGGTTGTCTTTCTAAGAGTCCTTTTATATTCTGACTACAAGTCCCTTATTGGACAAAGAATTTGCAAATAGTTTCTCCCATTCTGTTAGTTGTCTTCTCACTTTCTTGATGGTGTCTTTTCCTCCCCAGCTTTATTGAGACATAATTGGCATTAACATTGTGTAAGTTTAATGTGTACAACTTGTTGGTTTGATACACTTATATGTTGCAAAGAGATTACCACCAAAGCTTTAACTAACACCTGCATCATGTCACATAATTACCATTTATTTTTTGTGGTGAGAACATTTACAATCTACTCTCTTAGCAACTTTCAAGTATATCATTCAGTATTGTTAACTATAATCACTCTGTATACCATTAGATCCCCAGAACTGATGGTGTCCTTTGAAGCACAAAAGTTTTAAATTTTGATGAAGTCCACTTATCTATTTTTCGTCATTTGTGTCTTTGTAGTCATATTGAAGAAACCATCGCCTAACCAAAGGTCATGAAGATTTAATCCTTTGTTTTCTTCTAAGAGTTTTATGATTTTAGGTCTGTGATCTATCTTGAGTTAATTTTGTATATGGTATAAAATAGAGTTCCACCTTTATTCTTTGACATGGGATATCCAGTTGTCCCAGCACCATTTGTTGAAAAGGCTATTCTTTCTAACATTGCTTTTCTTGGCACCCTTTTTAAAACTCAGTTGATTGTAACTGCAAGGGTTTATTTCTGGACTCTCAGTTGTACTTCATTGGTCTGTACGTCTGTTCTTAGGCAGTATTACACTGTCTTGATTACTGTAGCTTTGTAATGTGAGTCCTTCAACTTTGTTCTTTCTCGGGATCATTTTGGCACCTATAATTTTTAAAAGCAGTTATCTTTGGTGTACTCTTTTTAGGGAGACTTAATTTATAAATGTCCAAAATAGAGATTTAGGGGAAAAAAGGAGAACTTGGGTTGTCTATGATTGAGTCAGCAACTGAATGCCTAATAATTTCTGGTTATTGAACCTCATTTATTTATTTACACATTCTTCTGAATGTCCACCATGTGTTAGACACTGTGCTAGGTTGTGGGGAAACCATGATGAACAGGACATGGGGTCTGTGCAGGGAGCTTAAGTTGATACCTGGCTTTCATGTTTTTGAAAGGAGTGTGGACTTTCGATGATCAAAGATATGGATATAATCAAAGCAGATGTACCATCAGGTGGCAGGTTTACTCTCGTCATAAACGAAGATCCTATCAATGAAAATTCTTCTTAACTTACTGCTCTGCTAGTAGGAATGGAATAAGAGGATGCATATCTTTCAGATAGCTGTGTTGAGCACCTTGGAAAAACTATGAAAGCACTATATTCTCATTTACACCTTTGTGTGCACATGTATCTCCTCCCATTTAAAAGTTCCTTTGAAGGCAAGGGACTTGTTTTACTGACTTACTCTGTCAGTCATCTAAACAGTACTTTGAAAATATTAGGTATTCAATATATGTTGACTGAAGAATTGAATGAGTCAAGTAAGCCATAAGTGAGTGCTCATATTGTATGACATTGTATTAAATTAGGATTTGCATAGCTTTTATTCACTATCATTCTTGCCCTCAAGGATCTTGATTTAATGGTCAATGTGAGGATGAGACACTCAGTGTGAAACACCTTTACAAAAAGAAGATGTATTAAACTATAAATAATATGAAAAGTAAATTGTACAAATAACCCAGTAAATTTTAACTTATTACACATATTAGGAGTCACTTGAGTTCATAGGATGATGTAGGATGGTAGAGGAAGTCCGGAACAGAGGTAGACTTTCATCTAGGTTTAAAAGAACTGAAGGAAAGCAGATTGATAGAGGGGAGGGACTAAAACTTTTCCAGGTCAAGAGACAGTTCTCAGTAGGGGTGGTACTGTCTCCTTCCTAACAGGGGGACTTTTGGAAATGTGTGGAAGTTTTTGGTTGTCCTAGTGTTCAAGACACTGAATGCCTACTGGCTTTTAGAAGTTAAGGGCCGGGCATACTAGAGTTCCACGGTGTGAAGTTAGGAATTGATCTGTCCCAAATCCCAGTAGCGCTCTGTTTGAGATACACTGAGAAGGAAACAGATTTAGCTGTACAAGGAGGAACATGGTGCTTATGAATAGTGCTCCTAAGCAAATACTGTCTTTTATTTGTTTTTGTTTTTTTGATATCGTACGTGCTAAACTGAGAGATGTATATCGTTAGGTAGAACACCTTAGGAACTGGTGCAGGAATTTATGTTTGATCACTCTGGATAATTTTGATGATTCTCAACACCTTCTTTTGTCTTACGGTTTTCTTTTCTTTCCTTTGTCTTAGAACGAGCCTCTGACCCCAGGTTATCATGGATTCCCAGCACGGGACAGCCAGGTTGGTATAAGCTGTTTATAACTCAGATAATATGTGTGTGTGTGTGTGTGTGTGTGTGTGTGTGTGTGTGTGTGTTTTATCTAAGGATGCTATGATAGAGAGCATTTCCTGAAATTATTTATTTTGGAGAGTGATATGGTTAATTTCAGCAATGAATTTATATTTAGAGATATAATAAAATATATTTCTTAACCCTAAAAATATTGTAATCACATTATTGAAATTGTGGATATTATAGGGGGAAAGTCACTCAGGTACAGTCGTAATTGCTTTTGGTTTTTTTTCTCCAGGCTGTATGATAATTTTTTAACCTGGTTTTCTTGATGTCTCATAATTCTAAATGTTGGACTTGTCTCTTTATTTCCAGCCACTTAGCCCCTGCCTGCACAGATTTTTTGAGTCCCTGCAATAATCTGAAACAAGAAAATTCCATTCTCCTCCCTGGGGGAATTCAGCCTTATGGTTTTAATCAGGGAAGGCTTTCTTGAGAGAGGGAAGTTTCTGCTGCCTTTCTTTGTTAGATAGGGAGGATGATTGGAAAAAGCCCAGGCTTTATTGTGGGTTAGAGCAAAACTGTTTCCTGCCAGGACATCCTCGGTATGGTTTAGGTGAGTGTGTAAAATGCTTTCCCTATCCTTTTGTTATTTGGAGCAGGTGAGGCTGACACAGAGTTAGGGTAGAACAGGTTAGTCTGCCTCAGAGAAATGGTGTGGCTTAAGACACCTAGCCTCTTTGCTCTTTGGGGATATTGATCTTCTTCAGGAGATTTAAAATGGTAGCTCCTAGAAACATCTCTCAATTTCTAGCCATCATTTATATCTTTGAATGTCTATCCACCATTCCTTATAGGGTTGTCCAAAAAAAGCCACCATTATTAGGCTTGTCCAAGGGATATGTCATCAGAGTGCTAAAGCAAAGGGTTGACATAGCTCCCCTTTCCAGAACTTAATTAAATCTCATCAAAACCCCGAAGCTGATCTTAAAAAACCAGGATGGCCCCATAATCAATAGTCACCTATTTGAGGGCCTTCCAGATTGAGAGTATTTGCCCAGTTCTGGTACTTTTGGTGTTGTGTTGGCATCAGACTGGTCCCAGGTAGGGTATGGAGAAAAGGGGGGAGAGAAAATGCTGCTCATCTCTGTGTTCATCTCCCAGTGGGATCATCATTGTCAGAATTGAAGATTGTCCTATGGAAGCTCTTGGTGAAAGATACGGTCATTTACCCCAAACCTAAAGAGAATATAGAGGGTCTTTCTTTTATTTCTTTCTGCTTTGGATCTGCCCTAGACAGAGCTTCTGTAAGCTGTGAAATTTATGTCCTTTGATAGTATTTCTATATCCTGGCCATATACCAGAAAAAATACTGTCGCCTGGAGATCTAGCCCCCAACAATTCTGATTGAGTCTAAGATTGGGCTTAGCCATTCATATATTTAGAAATTCCTACAGGTGATTGTGTAGCCAAGGTCAAAAACTACAATCCTATGGGCTGCTTTAAAACAAGTGATATTTTCTATTTCATCGTGTACTTTCTACCTGGGACCCTTAAAACATAAGGGATCATGGTAGTCTCTGAATCTAGTTTTGTATACTCATGCAAATATTTACTTATAAAATGTTGCTTATTTTGGATACAGGCTTATTTTAGATATAGGAAGGTAAAACTAATCAAAGTTAAGTATGGGAATAGACTTAACTGAGTTTAAAAGAATCTGAAAAAGTACTGTATAATGCTGTGTTCTTCCTCTGGGGATTACAGATCAATAAGGAATTAAGCAAAAGGAATTAAGAGGAATTTGTTAAAGCACAAAAAGTAGTCTCTGCTTGGAACTACTTTACTTCTCCTTTCTTTTGCATCCAGACCCACTTCTGTAGCCTGCACATTACTCATACTGTCTCTGCTGTAGGCCTATGCAGACCCTTTTGCTGTGCTTTATAGCCGCTTAATTTACATAGAGGCACATTCTGATGGTGACAGGTTTATTTTAGTTTATTTTCTTGGGCTTTGTTTTTCTGTCTGGATCTTTGAATTAGAGACCTTAGCATAGTGCAAACAGGCGTATATTGAATAGCTGCTTGTTGCATTTGATGAATACAGCATCCAAATGAGTCCTGCTAATTAATGTGCCTAACCTTGTGAGCTCTCATTTCATGCTCTGAGATTTGGGAGGCATTTATCAGTGTAAAACACTGGTCACTGAGCAGCCCGAGTTGGGCAGAAACTGAACTTGTGATCGTTACATCTTCCCAGAGTGGTTTGGCTCAGCAAATCCAGGAACCAGAGAGTGGGGTGAAGGTGAATTTTAATTGTGTGAATCTTTATTTGCTTTTCCTTATTCTTTTATGTTTTTTTTCTAAATAGATAGGAACCATCCCCAGACAGGATTTCTATCAGCATCTAATGGTGATTTTAAAAGAGATAAAAATGATAATCTTTTGTCCAGTGCAGAGAGTTTTCATCAAATATTTTCTCATCCCATCCTCACCACGACCTCTTGAATGGATAAGGCAAGTATTTCCTTTGGAAGGATAAGAAAACAGGCACACAGAGATAAAAGTGACTTATCCAAGGTAACAATACAGGTTAGCAGCTGAGTAAGCACTGAAATTTGTCCTCTCTTTGTTGAGTGTCCTCTATACTGGGGACTATTGACTCACAAAGGGAAAATGGGGTCATGTGCAGTATGCCTGCTCACTCACTCTACTTATTTATCATTTGGGGGCTTCATAGATCCCTTGACGTTGAACTTATGAATCTAGGAGTCCATGACCCTGGTTAAGAATTATAACAACAAAGTTCCTTAGCACTAAGTGGGCCAGTATTTCACTGTTACGATGACCCTTTTCATCCTGTTACATACACCCCTGGTAACACATTTGAATTAAAAACCTGTGAAAGGGGCTTCCCTGGTGGTGCAGTGGTTAAGAATCCGCCTGCCAATGCAGGGGACATGAGTTTAAGCCCTGGTCTGGGAAGATCCCACATGCCGCGGAGCAACTAAGCCCGTGCGCCACAACTACTGAGCCTGCGCTCTAGAGCCTGCGAGCCACAACTGCTGAGCCCACGTGCCACAACTACTGAAGCCCGTGCACCTAGAGCCTGTGCTCTGCAACAAGAGAAGCCACCGCAATGAGAAGCCTGCGCACCGCAATGAAGAGTAGCCCCCGTTTGCCGCAACTAGAAAGCCCGTGCGCAGCAACGAAAACCCAACACAGCCAAAAATAAATCAATAAAATAAAGTAAATAAAAGATTAAAAAAAAAAACCTGCGAAGGAAAGGAGGGGGAAAAGAAACCACCTGTCACCTTGTAGAGGTTTTGCTTTTTTATGCAAGGTCACCTCAGCCTTCTTTCCTAGTTAACAGGCTTTATGGGATGGCAATCCATTGCTTTTATAAAACACTCCAAGCACGTCACTCTGCTTGCTAATGTGGTCTCTCCGTGCAAGTGGAGGAGACAAACATTGTTCCAGACTAGCAGAAGTGCAAACCATCTCAGAAAGGCTGAATGCTTTATCTAAGGCCATGCAGGATTTTAGGTTGATGACACAATGTAGTGGTTTAGATTCCTAGCTGACCATCTCTTTGTGATTTATGTGTATGTGCACATGCTTATGATGCAGTTCCCAAGTGTTGATTAAGGGTGGAATAGTTTGTGGGTTTGTAATGTTCTCTAAATGAGAGAATATTTGTGTGCATTAGCTCCAGAGTTTTTATTCAGGAGGGACCTGGGAGCAGCAATCTGATTAGAAGGGGCCTTAGTTCTGCATAGCAAACTTACTGTTTCTGCTCATATTGTTCGTTTATTTGGAATGGCTTTCAGGGGGCTCCTGGAAAGTACAGTAGGAGTCCTAAGGCTAGCCACTTGTCTGTCACCTCTTGGTGCCACAACTTATGTCTGCTGTAATTAAGGTGACTGTATAGTTTATCATTCAAGTTGGGGCACTTTTGAGAGAGAAAAGGGATGCTAATGTGGAAACATTCCCAGGCAAACCTTGATGAATGGGATGTATGGTCATCCTAGCTATGATTAAAGAAATACGGTGAGTGTTCCCTTAACTGGAGTGATCAGGTTTGGGATTATGGCACGGTGCATTTCCCACACTTGACCCGTGGACATGAAGCGTTGCCATTCACATTGGAGATGAGAGCACAGACTCTTGGTTGGGTTCAGGTGTTGCATCAGCTATGGAACCAGGAATGTTAGTAAATTATGAAAACTAATGTTGGTGAGGAATTTTGCAGCTTACAGTATGCTTCCATATATCAGTATATTCAGTTTTGATCTTCACAATAGCTCTGCTAGGAAGGTCAGGCTTTATTATCCCTATTTGGTAGCTAAGAAAACCAAACCAGAGATTTCTAAATGAATTTCCCCATGTCACAGAGTTAGTGGCACAGTTAGACTTGAGTCCTGGATTCTCAGCCTCCATGTCTTGTATTTCCCTCTTGTGTTCTGTCAGTGTTCTCTCCTCTTTGAATGGAGATGTTCTTTTCCTCGTGTGGCAAGATAAGATACTATGGAATCTTTGGAGAATTTAACAGCTTGGAAAGTCTTCACGTGAACTGGAGGTCCCTTGCATAACTTATTTCTATCAAGTTTACTTCCTATTTTGTTTGTTAAAATAGCTTATGGTTTACAGTTTATCTTTTTGTATTTTATTAATTTACTTATTTTGCTTGCCAGCAGCGCTGTGGACTATGATTATGCTTTGCTGTTTAGATTAGAGAAGCACTGCTTTCCTGGGGGTGCCAAGTAAAACATGCCCATGAGGGATGAGATAAACCTTCCTTTTATAATTTTGCATCTTTAATGTAAAGAAGATTAATGTCACAATATTAGACTCTGATTTTTTAAATACTAGTCAGTGGCTCCTTAAAAAGTTTTTTCCTTCACTTTTCTAAAAGTCTGTTGAAAACTATTACATGGACATGCTCAAGTGATTCCCCCAGAATGGAAATATCAGAGGAGATGTTTAAGTTGACAGGTGTGACTTGGATAATTAGGGATTTAAATTTGGAGTAGCAGCCTTACTTTTAATTTAGAATATAGATTTTAAATGACCTAAGAGATTTTTTTCCCCAAAGTATTTTCTTTCTTCTTGAGAATTTTTAATTTCCCTTTTTCTAACGAGTTATCTTTGTTATCCCTGGAATGGACTTTATTTTTGTCCAGTTTTTTGCAAATGAACTTTCAGGGCTTTTACTTATTTTGATTGGGAGCCATGGGCAATAGCAAATGCATTTTCTGTCATACTCATTTGGTTTGGTGGCAAAGAAATGATGGCTACTTTTCTTTCCTTGGGGAGATTTGGAATGGAGGACATAGAGAGGGTGTTCAAGTTCTAGCTCAGTGATTTCAAGCTTAAAAAAAAGATGGCAACCTCTAGTAAGTAATACCTTTTGCATTATGACCCAGTGCACACGCACACACATACACACACACACGTAAATGTAACTTAGAGTTAAATGAGTCTTACCAAATAATACTTACCCTTACTATGTTCTAAGCACTGTGATATTTTCCATTCTCTTCCATTCCATTAAAAAAAAAAAACAACCTGTTGATTATGACCAACAATCGATTGACCAAAATTGATTTTCTGAACCGACTAATGGATTGCAGACTGTAGTTTTTTTTTGTTTTTGTTTTTTTTTCTTTTTGCGGTACGCGGGCCTCTCACTGTTGTGGCCTCTCACTGTTGTGGCCTCTCCCGTTGCGGAGCACAGGCTCCAGACGACGCAGGCTCAGCGGCCATGGCTCACGGGCCCAGCCGCTCCGTGGCATGTGGGATCCTCCCGGACCGGGGCACGAACCCGCGTCCCCTGCATCGGCAGGCGGACTCTCAACCACTGCGCCGCCAGGGAAGCCCCAGACTGTAGTTTTGAAAAACAAAATTCTAATAATTGTCGTCCTTAAAAATGCCACCTTAAAGAAAACCCATACATAGCCTTTAGTCATCACTTCACCATTCCCCCGACCCCAGCCCTGAGCAACCTCTAATCTACTTTCCATCTCTGTGGATTTGCCTGTTCTGGACATTTCATAAAAACAGAATCATACAATATCTGGTCTTTTGTGACGGGCTTTTTTCACTTGGCATATGTTTTCAGGGTTCATCCCTGCTGTAGCATGTGTCAGTACTTTATTTCTTTTTTTGGTGGACTATAGCCCATTGTATGGATTTAGGAGTATTTCTATGTGTGCTTACTGTCTACCTCTGTAATTCATCTCCTCCCCCCTCTTACCACCAGCTTCAGCCTCACTGGGCGTTCTTTCCATTTTTGAACTCGTCGAGCTTGATCTCAGCTTCAGGTCTGTGGAATCGCTGTCTCCTCTACCTTAGATCTGCAGTGCTCTTGACCCAGATCTTCACCTTCTCATTCAGGTCACAGGGACAAAGTTTACTCCTCAGAGAAGCCTCCCTGACCACACCAATCTAAAGTTATACACATACATACCCTGACCATTCAGTCTTATCTTCAGCTCTCTCATCATTATCTGAAATTATCTAGTGTGTGTACTTTATTGTCTGTCTCTCCCACTAAAATACAAGTTCTGTGTAAGCTGTGACTTTGCTTAGAGCAGAGCCTGGCATGTAGGAGGAGATCAATAAGTATTTGTTGGATGAATAAATGAAAATTATTCTCAGTGTAGTGTGAAGCTTTTAAAAGGTTTTAAGCAGGGAGCGACATGACCTATTG
Source organism: Physeter macrocephalus (assembly GCF_002837175.3). NCBI lineage: Eukaryota > Metazoa > Chordata > Mammalia > Artiodactyla > Physeteridae > Physeter > Physeter macrocephalus. The sequence continues at coordinate 42,773,974 of NC_041219.1, read as the reverse complement.
TACATTTTTTAAAACAACATTGTGGTTGCTGTAAAGAAGGAATTTTTAGAGCTGCCCCCTCACCCCTCCCCACCCCCGCAAAAGGCAACCTTAGAACTGTCTAGGCAACAGCTTTATCATTTGCTGTGTTTAATATCAGTTCCAGCTAGTACTTAATTGTTGAGTGAGAGATTTTATCCCACTGCCCTCTCCCAGTTGGAGACTGGATTAAAATAATAGGTTCAGAAGTAAAATGTTTCATACCTCTGTTATATCTCACAATCCATAGTAATTTTTTTTACTGGCCCTTTTTTTTAATTAAAAATGCTTCTGCTTTGCTTTTAAATTACAAAAAGTATGAAATCGCTCTCTTTTCTTCCTACTAGGTTATCTAGAACCCCACTTTCGGCCTTTATGCAAGATTTATTCCCATGGTTGCGTCTCTTCAGTATCTGACATCGGGTCACCCATCAGTGGTTCAGGTCCTTCTGTGGTGTTGCCTTACACCCTCTAGTGGATGAAGGGCTGGTAGATGCTGCAGCATCAGCACTTTTCTCAAACCATTAATCAGCTTCAGACTTAGTGTTGCATTTTAGATCATTCCATCCCGTAGATAGTTCAGAAGCTTTTCCCTCCTAGGAAAGACCGTTTTATTTATTTTGCTGCTTACAGCCATGTACCTAAATAACATGCTTATTCTGTTATTTCTTGATTTATCAATTTGAGGCTCTATCCTTTGGCTTCCTACTGTTAAGAGATGAGAAGGAAGGAGTGTCTATAAAATTGCTGATTTCTCATTGATTTAACCAAAAAATAGTTAAATCAATGTTCGTTACTGATTTATGTTTACATAATATCTACATTATTATGACTGAATATAGAGGAACCATAATATTATGATTACATTCCCTTATATACTTTTTTGTTTCCCCTGGAGTTATTTAAATATATACATACATATATATAGAAAATATATATATTTAATAATTACTTTTTAAAAAGCACTATTGAGATATAATATCCATACCATAAAGTTCACTCAGTGTAAGAGTACTTATTCAGGGATTTTATTAAATTTATAGAGTTGTGTCACCATCACCACAGTCCAGTTTTAGAACATTTTTGTCACCACCTAAATTCTCTTGAATTCTGTTGCAGTCAGTCCTTACATCCACCCCAGCCCCAGACAACCACTGATCTGCTTTCTGACTCTATAAAATTATCTTCTCTGGACATTTCATGTAAATAGAATCATATAATATGTATGTAGTGTTTTGTGTATGACTTCTTTCATTTTTCATAATGTTTTTGAGGTTCATCCATGTTGTAGTATGTATCACCATATCATTACTTTTAATTGCTGAATAGTATTCTATTGCGTGGATGTACCACATTTTGTTAATCCATTTACCAGTTGATAGATATTTGTATTATTTCCAGTTTGGCTGTTATGAGTAATGCTGTTATGAGCACTCACAAGTCTTTGTATATGTTTTATGTGGTATATGTTATATATGTTTTATGATATATGTTATATATGTTTCATATATGTTTTATATCCATATATGTTTATATGGATATATGTTTTCATTTCTCTTGGGTAGATTTCTAGGAGCAGAATTGCTGGGTTTTATGGTAAATTTATGCTTAACTTTTTTTTGGAGGGGGTCGGTGAACAGTTGTAATGGAAGTTATTTTTGAAAACTACTCAAGTAAACCATTATCTTTCTATCGCAAATCAAAATAATACCTAGAAAATTAAAGGATTAAATCCAATTTGAAAGGAAAATAAACTATAGGTAAATATTTGACTAAACCTTATAAAAATTTCAGTGTAGAAATGTGATAGAAGAAATTATAAAAAGTATTATGCTTAACTTTTTAAGAAACTGCCAAACTGTTTTCCAAAGTGGCTTGGTTTTATCCACCTCTTTGATTATACTGAGTATATATTGGTATTTCATTGTGGTTTTAATTTGCATTTCCCTAATGGTTAACAATGTGGAGTACCTTTTCAAGTGCTTATTAGCTAGTCATAGGTCTTCTTTGTTGAGATGTTTGTTCAAGTCTTTTGCCCACTTTTTATTTGCTTTTATTTAGTTATACAAATATTTGGTTCATTTGTCCTCTTATTATTGAATTGTAAGAGGTCTTTATATACTCTGGATACAAGTTCTTTGTCATGTTTACAATTTGCAAATATCTTTTCTCAGTTATGCGATTTTGTAAGACATATCTTCCTTCCCCCAATAAAACAAAACAAAACTGTGTTTTCATCCTTATGTGCTAAGTTTGGATAAACTCTGCGTAACTATCATATGAAAGAGACTGTGAAAACAGACATTTGATTATCTCTTTTCAGACCTGGTGATTGCTCCAAGGAAGATTGGCAGGCTTATAGTGGCTTTGTGTTTGGTTGACACAGCCTTTTCCACATCCTTAGTGGCAGGCATGTTTGGGCAAGAAAGCCCTTAAGGTAGTGAAGAGAAATTATGCTGCTTTCTGCATGTCCTGAGGGATGTGATATGGTAAGGGATCAAGCCAGGTTCATTGGCTTTCATGGAAATTCCTCTGTAGGTGTGCGCGTGCGTGCATGCGCGCACACACACACACACAGACACACGCACGTACGCATACACACACACACACACACGCATACACACACACACACACACACCCTGACTTTTGGTTTAAATATCAGCTCTGCCATTGCAGGCTATGTGACTTTGGGAAGTTTTTCCTTGAGCCTTCTCTGCGCCTCAATTTCTATAAAATAGGAATAGTATCTACTCTGAAAGGTTGTTGTAGGATTAGAGATAACATGTAAATTTCTTGGCATGTATTAGGGTCAGTAAATCATTTTTCTTGTTTATTTTATTGGAAAGAGGCCTTAGGGAAGCTTTATAAGGAAATGATTAGTTCTCACAGTCTCTGATTTAAGTCTCTTTTCTCTTTTTCTTTTTTTAAAAATTTATTTATTTAATTTATTTATTTTTGGCTGCTTTGGGTCTGTTGCTGCGCGTGGGCTTTCTCTAGTTGTGGCGAGCAGGGGCTACTCTTCCTTGTGGTGTGTGGGCTTCTCATTGTGGTGACTTCTCTTGTTGTAGAGCATGGGCTCTAGGCGGGTGGGTTTCAGTATTTGTGGCACACGGGCTCGCGGGCTCTAGAGCACAGGCTCTAGAGCACAGGCTCAGTAGTTGTGGCGCACGGGCTTAGTTGCTCCGCAGCATGTGGGATCTTCCCGGACCAGGGCTCAAACCCGTGTCCCCTGCATCGGCAGGCGGATTCTTAACCACTGCGCCACCGGGGAAGCCCCTCATTTTCTTTTTGATTCTTAGCTCTTCACGATGTGAAATGAGTTATATGTATAGATTTGAAATTTCTAGCGAAGGAACACAGCTTTGCCATATTTCCAAGAAAAATATGTCTGTGTGAGGGAAATGACATCTGTGTAAGTTTATTTACCTAATTCATTACGGGTCTTGGCAGCATAAATATAAAGAGGGAGTTATTTTTGAGACTTCTATGACTTGAACAGAACCTGGTTCAAACTGAACCAGACACTCAAGGCTCTCTGTAACCATCTTGTTCATTATCACCCTACCCACATATTTCTTCTGCTGTGTCTGTCTCCTCCTAGTCCTTCAACTGCCTCTGCTGGATATTGATTTCTTCCTAGTGCCTTTTGCTTGAAATGTTCCTCCTTTTTCCAGCAGAGTCCTAAATATCCTTCAAGATCCCTGGCCACAGCTTAACCTGCTTTATGAAATCTTTCCTAATTGCCTCTAATCATCTGAACTCATTTAACACATCTACATGAACATTTCCATAATGTTCAGATCAAGGGAGTTGGGGAAGTATTATGAAGATTGTGAGCAAATTATTTAACTTCTCTAAGGCTCAGTTTTCTCATCTATGAAAGTGAGGATAATAGTGCCTACTTCTGTAAGGTGGTTGTAAGGATTAAATTTTCAAAAACTTCCTAGGTCAACCGTGTCTTATTGGTTGATGTTGTTTACTAACCTCTACCTTTAACTTCCCATGTAGTCTAGAAAAGCTCTTGTCATCTCTGGGCCCAACTTTCTTCTTTTTCCTTTAAGGGCTCTTCTGCCTATGTTGGGTTTGATTTTGTGGTTCTCGGGAGTGTCACGCTTCATTGTGGAAACTGTGGGAGCTTTTATCACTTAACGTCCCACCTCTGAATCTACAGGGTTGCTGTGGCTCTGTGGATAGCTGAGTGACTTCAGTCAGAAGAATGGACAGTGTGGCTGTCTTTCCTCTTCTTCCCTCTTTGGTACCTAGTTTCTTGGCACATCCTGTCTTTTATGCCAGAGTTTGACTTCTTCTCCCAGCTTTGCCTCTTTTTGCTCAGTTTGGGGTTGCTGTGATTTTAGGCTGTTAGAACAGTTTGTAGTCCACTATTGACCCAATTGCTTATTAGGTATTTTGTAAATGGATGGATCATGACTTCATGGCTTGACTTTCTAGTAGATTTTGACCTAATACTATGTATACAGGCTGTTGATTTGTATTGTAATGAGAGCTCTAATGTGCCCATCAAAAAGAATTATATGACTAAAGATTATTAATCACTGGGACTATTTATAAAAGGAAAATTAGAGAATTTCCTTTATTAGCAATTTTCAAAATTAGGAAATTCACCTGTCTAGAATTACTTAGGGCGGCCAAGTAGTTAGTAGGATCTCCTTGCTCTGGTGGTTAGTACCACCAAGCAACAGATAGTCTTCCCACAACCAGCCCTAGCTACCATCTGGTGAGTTACTTTAAGAAGCTTGCTATGTCTCCTCAACCCATTGTTCTTTAACAGACAACCATGGCAGTGATTTAGAATGAAACCAACTAGTCAAGTATAAGGTAAGGCAAAAGGCTTTGTAGTTGGTGGACAATATAGTTGTGTGTTTCAGTTATAGATCAGATATTTTTATTTTTTTAGTAGCATTAGCTGTATACCATTATACTGAGCTGATTTAAGGTTGACTTAGAGAGGCAGGGGAATACAACAGATGACTTACGGTCTTATGTTAGAAACTTTGGTGCCACCAGAAAATAATTTCAGCAAGTTCTGTATAATCACGCATTTAAAGGCACGACTCTGATTTCACTGGGTCTCAGACTCTACTTAGCTTTTATCTGCTGAAGACACTTTTGTGGTTACTCCAGGCCTTCCATGATCTGGCACCAGTCTTTTTCCTTTTGCACTGTGTAAGGTAGTCTGTGTTTTAGGCACATTATGGGGCGGGATAATGTAGCTTTGAAATCAAATACAGGTTTTAATTCTAAGGTTTTTACTTATGGTGCTCTCTCTGTTTAAATACAGTTCATCCTTTAAATCCTACTTCAGATGTTCCCCCCTCCATGAAGTCTTGCCTGATGCAATTATTTGGGTACAGACCCTTAATTATTGCCCACCGAACCCCCAAGGCACATTTTTCCTACTTTGTAATAGCACTTTACCACTGCCTGTTATGTTATGGTGAACAGGTTGGATGACCCACACAGTCCTGTGAGATCAAGGACACTGTTCTACCTCTTGATATTCTTGAATCCTTTTACAAAATAAATGCCCAGTAAGAATTTGGTAAAGGGACAAATTAAAATAAACTCATCTTCATCCTTCTTGAAATAGAGAGACTACTGTATTGTGATTTTTTTTTCCTATGGACAAAGGAAAAAAAACTTTGTTCAGAATTTAACTAGGTTTTATTGCCTTTGCCTTGCCAAAGCAATATGAAAAATTAATACTTAAGAAGCTAGATATCTGATCCTCAGCAGGAGAGTGCCTCTTACAAGTTTAATGGGTTTGGTCAAGTGGATATTAAATGTAAATCTGTCATTTTATGGAGCCATAGAAGGCTCTTAAAACACTCAATAAATATCCTTATTGAATTAGTAGAGCATTTCAACAGGGGACTGCCTGTGTATCTTCTGTTATTAGTATCTTTCATTGTTCCTTTAGAGTGCCTTCAGCCTGTGCTCGCACAGCTTTGTGCTGTCATGTGGCTCATAGAATCATCTAAGGTAAAGATGCTTCTAGCTCCTTAATTCTATTATTTTGTTATGTTACAGGGAACCCATTTGTTAATTCTGGCAGGTGGGTCTTCATTTCACAGTAACAAATGGGAGGTCCCCATAAAAAGAGAGCGAACATGTATTGAACACTGACTCATTAGGTGCCAGGCCCTGTATAAAGCACTGAGCAAGTATTCAGTATTATTTTATTGCATCCCATTTGCAGGTGAGGAAACCCAGGCTCAAAGAGATTTAAGCCATAGCCCATGGCTGTGTAGCTGTTAATTAGGGAATTTTTAGATGTGTTAGATTTCAAAGTTTATGATATTTCCACTCTGTATCATGTCTTTTACTTATTTACTTTTATTTGAATGGTTTTTTTTTTTACATTTTACTTGCACGTTTGATTTTTCTTTGGTCAGCAGCAAATGTTAATTCCCTACTTGCTCCCCTCCCTGCCCTTTAGTGAGGGGATGATAATTCTGTATTATGTTTCTGTAGTCCTCTAGTTTACACATCGCTTCATATCCATTCTTGTTTGATCTTGGTGAGTGGCGGTCTGCATGCAGGGGGGCAGGGTTTTCATCGCCACTGGCAGCTGAGGAAATTAAGATTTCCAGTTTTATGACAGATTTGCCAAAGATGGTAATAATAAGTGGCACCAAAATTAGCTTTTGTTTTGAAGAGGAACACTGATCTATGGACTAAATTTTTTAGCAGCAAATTCTCTTCTTCGAACAAATTATATGGGCACAATATATAAAAATGTAAGTGGAGTGGTCCTAATAGAAAAGATGTGGAAGGCCTGGGGCCCCACCCTCTGGGTTTCCTGTGCCCATGAGGCCCCTCAGCTGACCGGAACACAGTTTGAAAACCGCTGGGGAATGAGCAAAGAACTTTGGTGCCAGACAGATCTGGATTCAATCTGTAGTTTGGGCCTGATGTTTAACCTCTCTTAGCTTTGGTTCTTCATTTGTAAAATGGGTATGCTTTTCATAGGATTGCTGATAAATATTAACTAAAAAACAGGCCAAGCCTAGCACAGCGCCCTTGGCTTCTGCAGAGGAGAGATCAAGTTGACAGGCAGCATAGGTTGGCCACTTGCCCTGTGTGGTTCTCCTGCTAAACCTGGGGTGGTGGGAGGGAGCTCGCTGCTGAGGCTGGGCCTCCATAGGACTTATTACCCAGAACTTTGTACTTGACCGAAGGCTCAGACATCACATTTATCAATAGTTTAGAACAGGGATGGGCAAACATTTTCTGTAAAGGATCAGAGAGTAAATATTCCAAGCTTTGGGGCCATCTAGTCTCTGCTGCAGCTACTCAGTTCTGCTGCTGCAGCACAGATGCAGCCGTAGACAATATGGAAACGACTGAGCATGGTTGTGTTCTAATAAAACTTTATTTGTGGGCACTGAATTTTGAATTTCATATAATTTTCATATATCACAAAATATGCTCTTGATTTCTTCAGCCACTAAAAATGTAAAAACTGTCTTAGCTCGTGGACTGTATGTGGGTTGTACGTAAACAAGTGACAGGCTGGATTTGGCTGGTGGGCCAAAGTTTGCTCACGCCCAGTTTAGACATTGCTTGTTGGTAATCAATGCAGTTGTTTTTTTTAAAAATAAATTTATTTATTTATCTTTGGCTGCATTGGGTCTTTGTTGCTGCATGAGGGCTTTCTCTAGTTGCGGCGAGCGGGGGCTACTCTTTGCTGCTGTGCGCGGGCTTCTCATTGCGGTGGCTTCTCTTGTGGAGCACAGGCTCTAGGAGCATGGGCTTCAGTAGTTGCGGCACACGGGCTCAGTAGTTGTGGCTCGCGGGCTCTAGAGTGCAGGCTCAGTAGTTGTGGCCCACGGGCTTAGTTGCTCTGCGACATGTGGAATCTTCCCGGACCAGGGCTCGAACCCGTGTCCCCTGCATTGGCAGGCGGATTCTTAACCACTGTGCCACCAGGGAAGCCCTCAATGCAGTTTTTGATCCTGTGAATTTAACTTAAAGTGATTGCTATTAAAGAAGTATTGATAGGGATTCCCTGGCGGTTCAGTGGTTAGGACTCTGTGCTTTCACTGCCAAGGGTGCGGGTTCAGTCCCTAGTCTAGGAACTAAGATCCTACAAACCGCATGGCGCAGTCAAAAAAAAAAAAAAAAAAGAAGCATTGATGGGGCTTCCCTGGTGGCGCAGTGGTTGAGGGTCCGCCTGCCAATGCAGGGGACGCGGGCTCGTGCCCCGGTCCAGGAGGATCCTGCATGCCGCGGAGTGGCTGGACCCGTGAGCCATGGCCACTGAGCCCGTGCGTCTGGACCCTGTGCTCCGCAACGGGAGAGACCACAACAGTGAGAGGCCCGCGCACCACAAAAAAAAAAAAAAAAAAAAAGAAGAAGAAGAAGCATTGATATTAGGAAAGGCTTAATTTTCACAATAAAAAAAAGGTAGAATATTTTTCATCCCATACCTTTCAGGAATCGTTACGTGTTCATTAGTTTCTTTACCCTCTATGAAGTGGTTAAAATGCAGTTATACTTGTCTTGGTGATGATTAAATGAATAAAGTTTCTAAATAAAGATGGAATAGTACAGTGGAAAGATCAGGAGTCATGAAACTTGGCTTTGTCACTAATTTTGTGTCTTTATATATGTTACTTTACCTTTTGGGCCCTTCAGTTTCCTCATAGAAGTGAGGAAGCTGGAGATGATAGTATTAGAGATCTTTGCCAGCTCTAAAATTCTCTCATTCTACTTTTAGTTGTCTGTGATGGTGCTGTTGAACAATTTTCATCTATAGAAACTCTTAAGTACTTCATCAGTTAGTGTATTTTCAGAAATACCAACAGGGTTTCACAGTGTATTTGAGACTATTTACAACCGCAGTTTATTCCCACTGCTAGTGCTAGCCATCTCTAGCAGTTGTGATTTAAATTCCACATACCATTATGATGAATGCCATGCTGCAACAGTTAACCTGTTTGGAGATGAGTTGCAGATACAAAGAGAAGGGGACTAGGAAAATTGGAAGAAGAAAAGGCCTATCCTTACTACATATGGGCATAGGCTATGTCGGTTTTTGTCAACAGGGGGCACCCAGAGCAAAGCAGGTGCTCTGTGACACACTGTACACTGCCCTTCTCCCCAGACAGGCACAGGGCAGCGAGCAGTGGATTCACACTGGTCTCCCTCCTGCATATTGCTTGATCCGTGTCCACATTCGAAGACTTTTTCTCCCATGCTGAAGTCAGATATTCTAAATGCAGTCCTAATAATTGTTATTTGCTTCCCTCTGCAGTGCAAACCCAATTCCCTCACTGTCTTGGAGTGAATGATCCCAGGTTTTAAAGTCTGGGCTTTTGGGTGAATGTGCAGTGTTAGGCTCTTATATAATTCAGTATCCAGTGAGCTCGTATTCTGGAAATAGTGCTCTGAAAGAGCACTTAATATCTGTGTAACGTATTGTAAGAAGGGTTTGTTCTTATTGCCTATTGCAGTGGTCCTCGAAGTGTGGTTCTCGGACCAGCAGCGTCAGCATCACCTGGGAGCTTATGCAAATTCATGGTATCCCCCTCCTCCCAGACCTACTGAATCAGAAACTCTGGGGCTGGGGCCCAGCCACTGTCTCAGCATGCTCTCCAGGTGATTCTGATGCACATTCAAGCTGAGGACCACTGCCAGAGAGACGTACTGAAGATCAGGTGCCAAGCACTTTGCTAGGATGTTCATCTTCATTTTCCAGGTGACACCACCAAGCCTAAAAGGTTCAGTGACTGCAAAGTCGGACTTCTAACAAGTGGTAGAGGAGGGATTTGAGTCCTGGTCTTTCTGACTCCAGATCTATGCTGCAGTGGCTGCTAAAAAAATGCGAAGAGGTTCTGTATTGTTTAAATTCATATTTTTAAGTCAATCTTTTTCTCAGAATTAATATACATTTATCAAAGAAAATATAGAAAATACAGCAGGCCAAAAGAATAAAAATTGCCTTAATATATTAACTTCAGGGTTTTCCTGGTGGCACAGTGGTTGAGAGTCCGCCTGCCGATGCAGGGGACACGGGTTCGTGCCCCGGTCCGGGAGGATCCCATATGCCGCGGAGCGGCTGGGCCCGTGAGCCATGGCCGCTGAGCCTGCGCGTCCGGAGCCTGTGCTCCGCAACGGGAGAGGCCACGACAGTGAGAGGCCCGCGTACCGCTCCCCCCCACCCCCCCCAAAAAAAAATATATATATATATTTAAACTTTATCTTAACTTTTTGTTTATTGTTCTAATCTTGTTTCTATGCAGCTCTTTTTGCATATACACACATTATAAAATTCCTTACAAAATCTCATCATATGGTACAGACTTTTGTAGTATGCTTCCAGCTCCTTCCTACTCCATTGTAAATATCTTTTCATGTCATTAAATATTTCTGTAGCGTTGTTTTACATGGCTGCCTAGTATTCCATTTTATGGTTCCATCATAATTCTTTCTAAACTCTGTCTTAAGTTGTTTTGATTCTGTGATAGGCTTTTAGGAGGAGTAGGATACTGAGTGCTCTGCTACTCTGGGTAAACAGTTTACAGAGTGGCTTAAAGTCTTATAATTAAGGTGATAAATACAGATTAAGGTTGAGGAAGGAAAATGGAACTGGAGAGGCAATAATAAGCCTAATGCTTAGGTTAAATTGAGCCCAGAAATAGGAAAACAAATTGAAGTAAAAAACACAGAAGTATTAGGAATGGACTAGGGATCTGTGAGTGAGATGGGTTAAAAACAAATAGTCAGAAAAATGTTTGTGAACCATTTGATGGTGCCAGTGGCCTGCTTTTGTTACTGCCTTTTTTGACATAGAAGCTGATCTGCTGGATGACAGCTTGAAAAAACTGGGCATAAGGCTTTTATAAATAACGGTTATTATTTATTGAGTACCTTCTGTGTGCCAGGCACCATATTAATCATCTATATAGACTTTACCATTTAATTTTTATAATAACCACGTGCATTTGATGCATTAGGTGGTGTTTTCCCCATTTTACAGAAGTGGAACCTGAGATTGAGACTTAAAGTAACTTGTTCAGATGCTTCAGTTGGAACCCAGATTTGATCTAACGCCCAAACCTGTGCTTTTATAGTATCATTTATCTTCATTTTTTTTTCATGGCATGGCAAGTCATCAACCCGTGCAGGGGGCTGGGGGGTAGTTTCACTATCTCTTCAGGGACAGAGGGAAACTAGATGTGGAAGGAAGGACACTAAAGTCATAACAGAGCACGAGTAGACTTGAAGATCCAGCAAAGCTACCACCTGCCCAGTTATCTCGGGGAAGGTGTAACCCTGCGCCGTATACTGCAGCTGAGCAGGGCCGGACTAGCGAAATGAGCTGTTGGTAGGAAGGAGCAGCGGTGGTCAGGAGAGTCAGAGCTCCCTCATTAAATGTCCCTTCCTAAAGGAGGTCATAATTCCTTTGAGGCATCTTTTAACAGCTTTAATGAGATATAATTAGATACTCTACCATTCACTCATTTAAAGTATACAATTCAGAGGCCTTTTTAGTGTATTCACAGTCTTTCTCACTCCAAAAAGAAACCATGTACCTCTTAGTCATCATTGCCTGGTCCCCCTGTCTCCCTTGCCCCCCAAACTCTAGGCAACCACTAGTCTGCTTCCTGTCTCTACAGATTTTCCTGTCTAGGACATTTCCTATAAATTGACTCAGTATAATAAAGTCCTTTGTTTCCAGCTCCTTTCACTTAGCATGATGCTTCCAAGGTTTCTCCATGTTGTAGCATACATCAGTACTTCATTCTTTTTTGTTACTAAATAATATTCCATCGTTTGGACACACCACATCTTATTTATGTTTTTATGTTGGGAGGAGAAAGGTAAAGGGAATGAGACAAGGAAGAATTCTTCTTCCTAATTTAAAATGGACGGAAAAGGCAATACCATGAAAAGCAGACCTCTCAGGCCCTCTTGAGGAATTGTAACCAAAGGCAAAGGTAAATAGGACACTTGGCATCTGCTGCTTCTGGAGCCATTTGTAGCCCAGCGGCAGCTCTTCTGACCCAGACATGTGCAGCATTCAGGGAGCTCATTGTGTAAATCTTGTGTGTTGGCGGGTGTCATTGCCCCCTACAATACCTCGTGTGGAAACGGAGAGGCCTTTGCTGATCTAATCTGGATACATTTCCCTTGGTTACTGCAGTTCTGGGTCCCCAGAGAGTCCTCTCTAAAGAGCTGCCGGTTTGTTGAGTGCTGGCAGATGCAAGATTATTTCTGACTGTACGATTTGCTCAGTGGAGATTACACCCATCTTTCAGGTCCTGATCCATTGGCCAGAAATAGTAGCTGTCATTCCCATATTTTTTGGAATGAATGCTTACCCCAAGGCCCCCTGTACGTCCTTCTCAGTCTAGTGTTTGGAGGGCCCTTTTAGCAAGCAAGCAATGTGCCCTTCCAGGTGCCAGGTAACTACTGTTGTCCCGTTGTTTTCTTTCCTGGTTTACCATCCAAGAAACAGAGTCCTGACCTTCGTAAAATGAATGGTCTGGGCCAGGACTGTAAGTTCCAAAACTTTTCACTTTGGATTTCAGGAAAGTTGTGGCTGACTTTTTACTGTCTGAACTTTCAGGATAGTTTAGAGAGTGACTTGTAATCACTTGTCTTAATACCCTGGCTCTTCTGTGGCATGTCTGCCCTAACGCAGAAATAAGAACCCAGGGTAGAGATCACCAGCTTGGCCCTTAGGTCCTTTGAAGGTCAGAACGGGATTTCATCACATTGTCCTGGTGCTGCAGATGGAGAAACTGAGTCCCAGAGAGGTGAGATGACTTTCCCAAGGCTTATATTCTCAGAGCTCTTGCCAGTGCAGAGCTGCGTCTGTGATATGAGCCTTCACTCTCAGCTCAGTGCTTTTCCCCAGGGCCGTGTGCTCTCCTGACTAGGGCGGGGCCCAGTCCTGCTCCAGTGCACCAGTAGTGCAGGCTTTAAGGTATGTGTGAGAGTTTTCGCAGGTGGGGACTGTGATGGTGAAAATCTGCAAGAGAGAGCAGGAGCACTGGTTAATGAGTTTGGGGGCCACTGATCCAGGGAGCCCAGCCCTTCTGGCCTTCCACGGCACACGCTGTCCAGTGAGTATACGTGTTTTTGATTATGCGGTTGTAATTCCTGAGAGCCCTATGTCTCTTTGCTAAAAAATATCTATGTTGCTGCACTAACCCAGCAAGCAGTCATCTTGGAGTGCCTGCCTGAATTGTTGGCTTGTGGCTGCCAACTCCTTGTTTGGAATGACTTTTGCCTGGTATCACGTGAAGAGAGAAGACCAAAACCCTTCTCCGCTGCCCTTCCTCCCACTCCCCCCGCATCTCCCTCTTGGTGTGGAAGGGACCTCGCTTCCCAGCACCCCCTGCCCGGGACCCTGATAGAGCCAGTCAGCGGGACCCTAAGTGCTGGGACCAGAAGTGAAAGCAGCCCCTTCACGGTCGAACGCAGAAGCTGAGTAGACGGTCCATGCTGAGACCCCCTTCGGAACTTTCCCTTCTTCCCCGTCACTTCCTCTCCGTCACGTCCTCCCTCAGCACCGTGAGCTGCTCCACAGGAGAGGTTGTGTCCTTCACTCTCTCCCCTTCATCTGGCACACTGCTCAGCAGATAGAAAATAATCTCTGGCATCCTCACGCTGTTGACCACCCTCTGACGGATGGGTGAGGTGCAGGAATGCTAATACGGCTGACAGCTGGCAGCGTTATTTCTCTATAGAAGTTGTTTCCTAGTCCTCAGTAATAACTTATAGCGACAGCTACTATTTATTGAATGCTTACTGTGCTTGTTACTCACGTACGCACACACCCTCAATTCCTCACTGTTCTCAACAACTCTCCCTGTAAGAAGATGGCAGAAGCCATATTTGACAGATGCAGACACTGAGCTTTGGAGAGGTCTAGGTGACAGAGCTAGAAAGTGGTGGAACAGGTATTGAAACCTAGGCCTGTCTGACACTGAAGCCTATGTTTTTAATAACCACGTAAAGCCTCCCTGAGTAGTTAATTTGCTGAACATTCCTGCGAAAGAGAGCTGAGTCACTTGTGCTCCCTGGGTTTTATAAATGAGACGTCTGTGTAGCAAAGGGCATTCGTAGCACAGTTTAGATTAGATTTGGCTTTGGGATTACAGAGCAGGAACAAAGGGGAGACTTAAGGAGCCTCTGCCACTTCCTGAAGCTGGTTTGCTTTGGCCCAGTGTTGAGGAATCCTTGCTCTTTGAGTCCACAGTGGTTTCAGATCATTCCTAGCCTGCGCAGTTCCTGAGAGATGGGGCTGCCCAGCAGCTCCAGATTGTTTGGGGTGGACCTAGTCCCCCTAACTGGGGCCACACTAAGGTGGGCTCCACTTGGTCCCTGGACTGACTTGGTTTCTTAAAGGTCCTCCTGTTTTAGTCATTCAGTAGGAGGCTTTCTCTTCAGTTTTACCTTAGTCCTGTGATGACCATCCCCCCCTGCCCCCGTCAGTTACTGGGACTTGAGGATTTAGCTGCGGTTGTACCTAAGTACAAAGGGAATGCAGTTTTTGGCGGCTCTTTGTGATCAGTCCTGTGGAGTCCCGTAGCATATTGGGGTTGAGGGGCTGCCTCTCTCATTCTCTGCTCAGAACGTAATACATTTTGTGTATATCCTTGAAATGGGAGAGAGAAACTTCTGAGGAGTAAAGAGTTGTCAGGGATAATAAGATTTTGAGGAGACGGCCCTTCCTGCATTCTCCCTTGGGGGAAGAATGCAGCCAGGACTGAAGGGCATTGCCTCAACCAATTCAGTTAAGTGGCCCCGTCCTGGCTTAATAACTCGGGCAGACTTCCCAGTGGATTTGGCAAGGTATTAGGTTTCTCTCTCCCCAGACCCTCCCTTCTCTCTGCTCTGCACATGTGTGCTAACACAACTACAGAGAGGTTGCATCTTGCAATAAGATATCCTTTTTACAAAGGAGGGGGCTCCTCTTAAAGAGGAAGGAGAGGAATTCGGAGGAGGGAATGTGATTGTCAGAGTTTAAGTAGCAAGGAGCAGGCTGTGTTCTTCTCTGTAAGGGCAGCCGCAGGAGGGAGGGTAGCTGGGTAATTAACAGCACCTAGAGCCTGAGCATTCGGCACTGTGGAAATCATAAACTGTCTTTTTGCATTTGTTCATCTAGATTGTATCACTAAGAATCTGGTCATTAAAGAACAAGAACTCTCTTGTTCATGAAGGTCAGGGGTCCCAGTCTTCCGAGTTTGGTGGTCAACTGTTCAGAAATATTTCACAGTTTTAGTTGAAAACCTGAGCAGATGCTCCTGCTGTTGTTTACCCTTGGGGATTGGGTGACATTCTTCTCCCTTTCCCTCTTCCCCACCCCTCTGGGAACCGACCAATCACGCCAGGGAATGGATTTGAGTGCCTCTCTGGCCTCCTCCCAGAAGGAGTGTGCCCAACCGCAGCTCTCTGGAGCCTTAGCCCGCGGAGTGTTTAACTCCTGGGTGTCTGAGTCGCAGTGAGCTCCTGACATTGCAGTTAGCTTGTTCTGTTGTTCGCCTTGACTCTGTGAGCCCATCTCATGTTCAGTTAGCTTGCCCTGTCCCCAAAGGAAGGCTCCTAATGAGGCAAGGTGCAATGCATTGAGCTTGAAGAAGCTGGTTTTTTAAGCCCTAATTCTGCCAGTAACCAGCAGCATGACCTTGGGAAAGTTACTTTCCCTACTTGGAATTGATCCCTTTTCTGCTAAGTTAGAGGGAAAGGAGAGGGACAGAACGAACATTTATGACATAGCTGTCTATATCAGCCACCGGTCTTTACGTACAGCTAGCCTGAGGTCTGGGGAAAAGCATTTAACCCTGTGTTGTGTACCTATTCTGAAGCAGTTTGCTTTTTACAGTTTGCCCTCTGCAGGGCAAATGCTAATGCTGTTCACCCAATTTTATAGATGAGAAGAGTGAAGGCTAGAAAGCCTGTCCAACTTGCCTAAGGTCAAATAGCTAGGAAGGCCCATCTGGCTCTAACGCCCAGACTTTCTTCCATTCTACTGGCTTGGCTAGAAAGGCCCTAAAAGTCCTTCCAGCATTTTCATCCTAATACTCTGAAAGTTTTAACACCTTAATTAGCTTCTAGCTCTGCCCTACAGAAGGACTACTGTCTCCCTTTTCGCAGCCCTGTTACTAGAGCAGGTGAATGACTTAGACATTCCTGCCATCTCCTGAAAGCAGCAAAAGAAGATGGTGCAGCCATCAGTTTTCTCTTTGCATCATAGGGAAGTTCTCATCCTTTAGAGCCAGCATCCCCCTTTCTTCATGCAGGTGCAGGTATTTCCTTTTTTCTTTGCCTTGTGTTTGTGATTGTCAGGTGAGTATCTCTAGGTTAAGGGAGGGGTGGAATTTTGAGGAGATTTTTAAAAAATCTCCTTTATTCGAAGCTTTTCTATGAGCTAGAGACCACAATATTGGGTTTACCTCTACTTGGAATTGCTGTGATATCTACACCCCCTGTCAGAAGCTCCCTCTTTCTGAGAGCTTGGTTATTCACTACAGTATCTTATAAATTATCCTAGCTATCTGGTTTAGGGACATCTTGCCCCGTGGAACACTTTGTGTTTCTCTTCTGCAGTTTTACTTTTAAATTCATAGAGGAAATAGCTTTCTTTAAGTGCCTTCCTATCGATATTGTATTGCTACCAATTTACAATAAATTATAGTAGTAGCCCTAAAATGTCAGATTTGTGAAGGAGTCATTTTGTCTTTTTGTTGTGAGCTAAGAAAAATGACAATAAGCAAATCTATTAACAATTGTAAATTATTAAGCCAGGCACTGACCTATGTGTTTTATGTACATTATTTCTAACTTTCATGATAAACTTGCATTTATGGATGAAGAAACAGAGTTAAGAGAGGCTAAAGTATTTGCTCAAGGTCACAGCTAGTTGAGTGTTTTGGCACTTTCCAATTCCAGGTCTGTTTCACTTCCAAACCTAAGTTCTTTCTTCAGTACCATGCTGCTTCTGGAAAATGATCTTGAGAGTTCACTTTAATCATCCATGCCCATGCCTCAGCTCTGATCACCCCAGAAAATCCATATGCCTTCTTTTAAAAAGGGAAATACCATTTTATATGGTAAACTTCACAGTTGGAAAAAAATTTAAGGGAAGTATTTTCTGGTCTTTGCCAACTTTTATTATCAGGTAACTTTTACTAAAGTTTAGTTTGAATTATTTTTACTGAAATTTAAATCCATCCCTTCTTGTTATAAGTGAAAATGCTAAATTAGTGGCTGCTTGTCATCAGATTCCAGCGAGTTAGGGGTTTCACTGTGGTTTGGGGTGGGCAGGAAGAGGTAGACCTCAGAGGATGAGTTATATATAAGTAGATGGAGGAAAGCAGATAAAATTTTCTTGGGGTAGGGAACTGTTATCCTCTGCTTCATCATTTGGTACATGCTGTGTGTACCGTCTCTTTGAGCACCTGAGGATGATGTTGAGAATCCAGTGGAAGGTGGGTTGGTGTTACTTTTGAGAAGCCTTTTGCTTCTCTCTAACACTTTTCGTGAATTGCTTGTGATTCCATTCTACCACAGTGATACTGGGCTTTCCTGATTGTGTGTAATGAGAGATTCACATAAGAGAAGTAAACTCACTACATGATCTCCACCATCCAGATCAACTTAACAAATATTTCAACAATGTTTACTTGTGTGCCTATTATATACCAGTCGCTTGGCATGACACTGATTAGTCTGAGATAAATAAGACATGGCCATTGCCCTTTAGGAGCTCATAATGGAGTGGAATTTGCAGTCAAACAAGACCTACAAACACAGAATTAATAACAAAAGCAGTATATGCTTAAGAACATTACAAAAATAAGTGAGCTAGGGACAGCAAATTTTACTGGGGTTCCGAGATGAAAGGGGTTAGGATTTTGCCAGAGCAGTAAAGACAAGGTTCACTTACAGTTTCATCCAGGTATGCAGCAGGGCAGGGCGGGGGTGAGATGAGGTTCGGGTGTTGCCACTGCTAGTGACAGGAAACAGTGAAAATGGTTCACTGAATTAGGATAAGCTAAGTACCCTTCTAGAATTGTTGATGGAGTTGTAGCCAGAGAATGGGGAAGGAAGGTTCCACAGTGAGCATTTTAAGTGGGGAGTGTAAAGGTGCCAGCAGCTAATGTAAAACAACAACAACAGTTTAATCCCTGAGGAAATCACATTTTTAGGAAAAAAAATTTTTAATCTCTTATATTTATCTTTTGGTTCCCTGGTTAGCACCCCACCCCACCCCCACCTTACCTTTTGAGTATGGTATTCTCTATACTAGAAGTCCCTTGACATTTATTCTTGTTGGGTTTTTAAAAGATGGAAGACTTCAAACTAAGTCATACACAGACAAAGACATCAGTAGGCCCGTTTGCCATGTGCATGGCTCACTGTGGCAGTATCCTTGATGATTGCTGGATATTTATTTATGAGGTTCCTTCCTCAAAGCCCACCCAATGAAGAACTCCTCTTTTCCCTTTTTTAGATTCCTGAAACTTACCTAAAACTCTCAGGCAGGAGAAGGTTTAGGGAAAGGAGTTTCTTTCCTTCTCCCTTCCCCCCACTCCATAGTAGCTCAATTTAAGTACCCTGTGGAGATAAAGATAAATGTGAGAAACGTCAGGATGAAAAGAACATTAGAGACCAGAGAAGTCAGGGGAGGTCATATCAGGCTTAAAGTGGAAACTATGTTACAACCTAAGCAAGGAGCAACTGATAGCTCTATAAATAGGATTTTATCTCCTCTTAGGACATTTTTGGCATGGTTGTAGCTTCCCATGTGGGGGACTATTATATTTACTAAAAATAAATTGTCTTTCAGAAGCGATTAAAGTAAGTCCCACTAAACTCATTTATGTTATTAAAAATGTAGTCATAGCCTGAAAAGAAGTTTATAGAGTTTGGTACATACTAACTTTTGGCAGAACTTGGATTTTGAAGCCGTCAGTTAGATCTGGGACAGAATGGTCTGGTCCAGTCTAGTGTGGGTTAGATAGATTGCCTTCTCAGAAGGTAATGTTATTTCATTTTTCTTCTGCTGGTTCAGAAGACCCGCAACCCCTAGTTATACATTCAGACTCATAAATGGGCATCAACAGGTGATAAGTGTATCATCTAGGAGAGGTAGAATAGTTCTAATTCTTCAGAAATCTTACTGTTTAATTAAATCTGCTTGGGTATGGCCATTCATAGCAGAAGGGTGTGTAAATTGGCCATACCTTGGTATCCCTTCTGGGGAACAAAAACCTTCAAGCTGTCTGAGTTTGTTTCTCACACTCTTGTTATCCTGATTGTAGCCCTTTAAATTGTGCAGCAAATTCTTGGCATGTATCTGCCTGTCAGCTAATCTCTGACGCCCCTGGATAGCTTATTTTCTTCCTATGAGTATATTTGAAATTAGTAAGAAGCATCTATTAATTTTAGTATCCTGTTAGAAGACTAGGAAAAACTGAAATTCAACAAATAGTAAAATTGCTTAAAGTATATTTCTCCAAGTTATTTGACCATGGAATGCTTTTCAAAATCGAATGAATTGAACAACAGAGCACAGTGTGACTCATGTACAATGTGTTTATGGGTTAAAGTAGTCACCAGAAATGGTTTCATAGTTGAGTTAATGCCTTCAAAAAGTGAAATCATTTGCTTTTTTTGACCTAAAACCAATTTTGGAGAAGTTAAATCATTTTTAAATGCAAAATGAAAGTGATTAAGCTATTTTTGTTTTAAATATACTGCCTATACCTTAGTGCACAGGTTAAAAATCTTCCTGCTTGGAGGACCTCGCATATTATCCTTATTTCTCAAAGGCGGCATCTCACTCTTAAATGACACTTTGTTACATACTCAGTAGAAACTGTATACATGTGTTTAGTATTTTTCTTGTGAACAAATAAACTGAATAGAAATATTGCTAGCATCAATTTGTAAATGGTTGGACCACCTATTGACAGCCCGTGAAATGCTAAAAACATGGTTATATATTTCAAATACATCACATTCGCTAATTGCTTTAAACCCTTTACTACTTACTGTTCTTTTTCTCCCCTTACAGCCACCCAACTCCTTTCTTTTCCCCAGTGCTTTAAAGAAGGAAGCTGAAGTTCCTGATGTAGTATTTTTTGATAGATAATGAGATAAGAAAGTTGGTGAAAGAGGTTTGACAAGTTCATGGAATTCCTTGAGCCCCAGACCCCAAATCTGGCTAATTGGTTTCACCTAATTTTTCTTTTGTGCCTCACACTTACCAATCAGCTGTTATAGTGGTAATTTTAATGGTAATGATAGTGTATCATGCTCTGTTTACAGAATAGCTAACATACTCTATTGTATTGGGGTCTGAAGCTATCCCTGTATCATTACTTCCATTTTACAGATGATGAAAATGAGAGTATATATATATTATATATATGTGTATATATATATATAATATATATATGACTTTTTTCATTACTAAAATTCAGGAATCGTTAAGTTGAAACTTTATTTCTGTCATATTGGTGTGGAATGGTCAGGGATAGCAGATTAGGGGGATAGACTAGCTGACTTTTTGGCCTAGGCTTCCAGCCTAGACATTTCAGGATTCTTTGACAGTCTCTGCCTTAGTCATGAGGGCTGTACACTATTTATGTGTATAGAGCTTTCTGTGACATTGAATTTTGATTTGTAAAGTTACAGTAAAATAATTGACTGTTGAAAGTATCACTTAGGATTAAGTTCACTACATGTAACAGAATCCATCCCCCCTCCCCTCCCCTTGCCCCAGAGTGGCTTAAACAAGGCTTCGTCTTTCATGGAAACGGAAGTATGGAAGTAGGCAGCCCAGGGCTGATGCAGTGCTCAGTGGTTATCAAGGATCTAGGATCCTTACTGCTCTTTGCTTCTCTGTGTGTAGGATGTGGCCCAGATGGTTGCTACAGCTCTGGCCATCATTCCCGCATTTCCACAGAGTGGTTTGGAGGAGGAAAAGAGGTCCCCTCCCCTACTTAGGAAGACTTCCAGGAAGTCCCACATAACATTTCTACTAATGTCTCATTGGCCAGAACTTAGAGTATGGCCACATCTAGCTGCAATGGAGGTTGGGAGATAAAGTCCTTTCTTGGAGAGTGTGTATATTAATGTCCTAGAATGAAAACTGGGGTTTTGTTACTAAGGAAGAAGAAAGGATACTGGGAAACCACTAGCATTCTCAACCTCAGGGACCATCAGAATGACCTGACCTTGCCTCCCACATGGTGCAGAAGACCATTTGTAGCTTCTTTGGGAGCTTTTCAACCAATCTTTGCTGTATTATCCAATAAAATGGTTTTTTTCTTGATGTATACACCTTTATGCAAACACCTTTTTTTGGAGCGGGCTAGCGCTGCGCCTCGCAGCTTGCGGGATCTTAATTCCCCTACCAAGGATCGAACCCGCACCCTTGGCAGTGAAAGCCTGGAGTCCTAACCATTGGACTGCCAGGGAATCCCCCAAACACTTTTTAAAACAGTTAATACAAGATAATAAGGATCATTGCAATTTCCTTTTAAGATCAACTTGGAGTTTTTTGAAATCAGTTTATTGGGATTTCAAATAGCATACAGTGAGCTTTTTAGTAAGAATAAAATATAAGTGTTAAATATTTAGGTGTTGGGGCTTCCCTGGTGGCGCAGTGGTTAAGAATCCGCCTGCCAATGCAGGGGCCACAGGTTCGTTCCCTGGTCCGGGAAGATCCCACATGCCACGGAGCAACTAAGCCCATGAGCCACAACTACTGAAGCCCGCGTGCCTAGAGCCCGTGCTCCACAACAAGAGAAGCCACCGCAATGAGAAGACCACGCACCGCAACGAAGAGCAGCCCCTGCTCGCCGTAACTAGAGAAAGCCCGTGCACAGCAACGAAGACCCAGTGCAGCCAAAAATAAATAAATTAAATAAATAAATTTATTTTAAAAAAATTTAGGTGTCTAGTCATTGGTAAAGGCAAGAGTGTAATTTTTCCTTTTTTTTTTTTTTTTTGCGGTATGCGGACCTCTCACTGTTGTGGCCTCTCCTGTTGCGGAGCACAGGCTCTGGACGCGCAGGCCTAGCGGCCCTCTCACTGTTGTGGCCTCTCCTGTTGCGGAGCACAGGCTCTGGACGCGCAGGCTTAGCGGCCATGGCTCACGGGCCTAGCCACTCTGCAGCATGTGGGATCTTCCCGGACCGGGGCACGAACCCGTGTCCCGAACCCGTGTCCCCTGTATTGGCAGGTGGACTCTCCACCACTGCGCCACCAGGGAAGCCCTCCTTTGGTTTTTTGAAGCCTGGTTAAGCTATTAGATTATATGTTTCTTGGGTATAGAGAACTTGCTTTTTTTAAATTTAAGGTTTTATAGGTTTTTATTGGATAAATAATACATTTACATGATTCAGTATTCAAAAGGTACCAAATGGTCATGTAGTGAACAGTTGCTCCCCAATTCCTGTCTTGAGTCCCCCAGTGTCTTTACCCTAGAAGCAATGGGTGCTTTCCTTTTTGTGTATAATTCCTCATTAAAAAAAAAAAAAAATTCAATGGCACTGTGCTATACATTGTTCTGAACCTTCCTTTTATCACTTGAAGAGCTTCCTCTTCCCCTCTCCACCCCCCAAGGCTATATGGTGCTCCATTGTCTGGATGAACTATAATTCATTAACAGAAGAACCTTGTCTTATTCTCATGTCTGTACTTGCTCTGCAAGCAGCATTCGTTCATATTGGTTAAACTGAACTCTTGGATTGAATTTGACTATGCAGAATATTTTAGGAATGAGTTTTTTTTAGTGATCAAGTATTCCAACTAGCTGAGAGGATTTTCCCTCCTTTAAGCATCAAGATGTTTAAGATTTATTTATTTTGGAATTCAGTCCTTCTAAAATGTGTTATTTAACTGTACAGTTTATTTTCTTCTTACCAGTTATGCTTTTCTTACTGGTTTTAACACAGTTGTCAACATCAATTATTGTTTAGGACTAAAAAGGAGTGATTAGTTCAGGAGCTTTTCCTGGTTTTGCCTTACTAAATGACCCCATTTTGATATCTTTCTGCTTTTTGATAACTTATCTGCTTTTTACATTTTTTTTCTCTTGGTCTCTCTTGCATCTGATGCGGCTGCCACTCACATAACATTCCTCTTTCCTCTGGTACTTACTCCCTACTGCTTCCTAGTTCCCTTTCCTTTTTTGCTTTTTAAAATTTCGGTGAGTAAGTAGCCAGATAACCAGGACAGAAATATTTCTAAAATAAAAATAAATAGATCAAGAGAAGGCCTGGCGGAGCTTTCCTGCTGATGAAAGTGCGTGAACATTTTGATATTCCGGGTATTTAGAGGGCCTTTTGCTTCCTGGTTATTACCATGTTGTAGAACAGCTCTGTCTAGGAGATCTTTCTGTGATGATGGAGATGTTTTATATCTGCTCTGTCCAGTATATAATAACTACTAGGCCCATGTGGCTCTTGAGCACTTGAAATGTGGCAGGTGTGACTGAGGAACAGAAATTTTAACATTAATTAATTAAAATTAAATTCAAATAGCCACACATGACTAGTGGCTAGTGTGTTGGACGTATGGTTCTAGACTATAAATAATTAACAACGAGCTTGATTATAGTGAAGCTTGGATTGGGATTCTATAATTTTATTGTACTGAGCAAAATGCATTTATAGTATTGGAAAGAAGGCAGTTTAGAATGTAATACTCAAATTAGCTTAAAGTAAATGATTAAATTGGAATTGCTTTTTCATTAATATAATGGTTATTTCAAACTGTAACATTCTAAAGCCATTGGTGCTGGCATGTGTTTATGGTTTGTAGCTGTGATAAAACTTTGAGTCCTTTTGGTAACTAGGGTGATGTTAGTTGCGCTCTAACTTTATTTATAGGACTTGGTTAGACAGTTGCCTGAGTGCCAGAAACTCCTACAAATAACTTTGACCTTCCCTAGCAAAAAGTCAAAGGATAAACTGTCCCATAGTAGAAGATCTCAGTTGTATGTGATATACACAAAATATTACTCTCTAAGGGAGAAATGTATAACAAATAAGAAAACAAATGAATACGTTAACTAATTATAGATTTTGATAACTGTTAGGAAGAAAATAAACAGAGCACAGTAATATAGAGAATAAGGGTTTGTGGGGAAGGACCTCCAACTAGAGAGAGTGGTCCGGAGAGCTTTAGTTGAGGAGGTGTTATTTAAGCCGAGATCTGAAAGATAAGGAGCCAGCCTTGCCGAGAATGAAGGAAGGATGAGGAGGGATTTCAAGAACAGGGGATAAAGGGGCTGAAAGGGTGCCGGGGAGAGGGATGGACTTGCTCTAGATGAGGCACTGACACAGGATCAGTGTATTTAGAGCATAGTGATCGAAGGCGATATAATGATATGAAATGAGGTTGGAGAAGTGGGCACTTAGCAGATAGATCATATAGCACCTTAAAGGCCGTTATAAGGACTCCAGATAGAAAAAGAATTTAAGTGTAATGTGAAGCTATAGAATCAAAGGAGTGATAGGATCTGATTAGAAAGTTCCTCTGGCTGCTATGTGATGATTGTTCTGAAGGGGAGCGGCAGTGGAAGGGGAGGAGTTATCGCGATGTTCAGGAAAGAGGTGACGGTAGCTTGGGTTCAGGTGGTGGCATGGAGATCAAGACAAGTCAGACACACAGGACGTGTGCTGGGTTTGATGTGAGGGGTGAGGGGTAAGGGGAGGGTCTTTAGCTTTTGTAATTGCCAGGTAATACCACTTATTGAGGTAGGGAACACCAAGGTATACCAATCTCCAGGGTGGTGGTGGTGGTGAATTAAGAGCCCAGTTTGGGGAGTGTGTTATGTTTGACATGCTTGGGAGGCAGCTAAGTAGTCATAATGCAGCATGAGAAGAGGTCTAGGATAAGGATGTAATTTGGTAATTATTAGCATGTTGATGGTATTTGAAGCAGTGGGATTGGTTGAGACAACTCAGAGAGAGAAGGGTGACTCAGGATTGAGCCCCAGGGAACACTTCCTTTTTTAGCAGTCTGTTAATGGAAAAGCCAAAAAAGACACTGAGAAGAAGTAATCAGTGATGCACAGGAAAAAAACCAGGATTGTAGTATCTCAGAAGGTAGAAGGAGAGAGTGTTTTAAGAAGGTTGCCAACGCTGTTGAATCTTGCTAAGAGGTCAGATAAGTTCAGGACGGCAAAATGTCCGTTGGATTGAATAGCATGGATGTAGTTGACATTGACCAGTTGGTTTAATGGAGTGGAGGGCTTGGAAACTTTATTTTGAGTAGACTGAAGAAGAAATGAGAGGTGAAGAAGTGGAAACGGGTATAGATTCTTTTTTTGAGAAGATTTACTGTGAAGTGGTGAGCAGGGAAATGGAGAGAGTGGCTGGAGGGAGGTGAGGTGTCCAAGGACGATTTTTTTAAAACCTTGATTCATTTAGTTACTTGCCTATTATTGGACATTTATGTTTTTAAGTTTTTGCTCTTACAGATTGCTACGGTGAACTTCCTTCTACACTTGTGGGGATTTTCTAAGATAGGTTCCTTGGAGGTAGAATTGCTGAGCCACAGGCCATGCACATTTGAGAATTTGATAGATGTGGCCAGATTCCCAAAGCGGTGCTACCAACGTACACTTTCCCCATCAGTGTGTGAGGGCAGAGGGGAGGTTTTCTGAAGATGGACACGTGTTTATTGTTGGCCTGACAGTGATGAGTGGAGAGGGGAGAGAGTGATGAGGCAGGAGAGAGGGGGTGATGAACAGAGCAGCATGGTCCTTACACGGGCCCCGGGGGTGGGGTGGGGTGTGAGCACAAGTAGTGAAATGGGCCTTTGATGCAAGGGATGCTTCCTTCATTGTAACGGAATGTGAGGAGGAGGAAATGCATGCGTTTCTAGGTAGGATTGTGGATTTGGTGCACAGAAGAGACTATCTGAATGCTTCTCTTTTAAAGTGAAGTACTTGGAGAGAGCAACAGCTGATGATTGGGTGGTGGGGAGAGAATGAAGTAGGTTTCAGGGAAAGGTAAGAAGTAGTCATTTTGGAGAGTGAGAAAGCTTCCAGGGGCAGCTTTGTTAGGACTGCTTGGCATTGCCAAGTGCCCAGTTGAGGCTTCTGATCATGAGTATATAGTGAAGCCAGTCAGCTTGGTCATGTGGCTTTTCTCCAGCAACATTTAGTGGGTTGGGAACAGGCACAGAGAGGGCAGATAATTGTCCTTAACCAGGATTGGAGTTTTGCTAAATGCCAGTGGTGGAGAGAACAAATGATTGAGGATATTTGCAAGGGAGGGATTATAATCATGGACCATGGAATCAGAGTTGGGCATAGGAGGGAGTGGAAGACAGGACTGGGGTGGGTAGATGATGAACACGTGGTTGATGAGGTCAGAGCTTGTAGCGGAGGGGATACTGGAACAAGTTAGTTAGAAGGGTGGGAGGTTATTTGAGTATATGACTGAAACATAATGAGGAAGAACACAGCTCTTAAGATAATATGTTTTCTTCTTTTAGGGATGATCACCCTGGGTTCCCTAAAACTGGGAGTCAGAGCTCTAACAAATCTATTTGCCTGTAGCTTTTCCAAGGGTTGAGCTTTGGGATGTACCCTTTTCTCTGTGTATGTGTCTAGAGCTCACTGTAGACATCGTAGAAGGTAACCACAGTTCATAAGAGGTTTCCAGAATCATTCTCTTAATGACGTCTGTCATAGCGGCAGCACTTGACCAGAGCCACAGCCTTTGGAAACTCACGTACAGTGTGTGTACACTGAGTTCCAAACCTCATCTCCATCATTTGTTGTTTGAAGTCTTGGTAACGGGCAGAGGTAGAGTGCAAGGTTATATCCAGCGGGAATTTTCCAGTGATCTTGGCAGTCTTGATTTGATTTTATCAGTGAAAAAGTGTGATGTAGGGCCGATCTTGGAGTATTGCAAATTTGTGTTTCACTTGTGGCTCCTTTACTCACTAGCCGTCAGACCATGAGCAAAGTGTTGAGCCACTTTGATCCCCAGTTTTCTTCTATGTGTGAAAAAGCTAAAGTAGGGCCTCCCTTACAGAGATATTGTGAAGATGCAGTGAGATAATGCACGCAGAGTTGTGGCACATAGTATGTTCTCGGTAAATAGTAGCTGGTGGTGGTGTTATATTGAAGTCAGCACGCAGCGTGGGAATGCTCACTCTCTGGTTAGTGTTCCAGAGTGGTTTAGATGCCCTAACTGGAAAGCTACAACAGCATCTACCCCTGTCTTGCATGAGTCTGTGCTGCTACGTGAGGACAGTGCTCTATCTAGACTGGCTTCCCAGACGTCAGTGTGCTGTGACCCATCTGTGGCTTTTGTCATGATGTGGATTTTAACTCTGTAAGTCTTGGACGGGGCCTGAGATTCTTCCTTATCTAGGAAGCTCCCAGTTGACGCTGCTGCGGCTGCTGCTGGTCCGTGGGTCACATTTTGAGGAGCAAGATTCTGTTAGAGAACTGCCCTGTGGGAATCCTTGCTATTTTAAGCTGAGAGGAAATGAGGTTAAAAGAGCCCCATTCTTTCAACTTTTTTTTTCTTTTTGAGTCAAATTCAGTTGGACTTCATATGGTCCGTTTCTCTAGCTCATTGCTGTGGTGAGTCTGTGTTGTCTCTAACAGTCCTGAAAGTGAAAGGAGTAGAAATTATGTAGAGAGTGTTGCTTCACATTTCTTTTGAAAAATTTGCAGTGCCTGATTTCTCAGGAATATTTTTGCAAAACTGTGTTGGCTCCCCAGATGTACAAAGTTTCCCCACCAGCCTTTTACACCCACAGAGAAACTGGCATAAAACATGCAGCCTCTTCAATTGTTAGACTTTGAGGCAGAGAATCAAAAATGTGGCTTCACACCCTTTCTGCCCACCAGACTCTTCACATTACAACACCCAGTGCTTTCAGAAGCAGGAATTCAGGATGCATTATCAGGTTAGAATTACTGGCAGCACCCATATTGCTATCCCAGATAATCTGATTTTTCTTTCTCAGGAGCAAGCATGCGAGACTTCTTCTGTGGGCCCTCCCAAGAAGAGTTTCTTCTCTGATGCCCCAATTCACATGTTCCCTCCTCTGAACTAATACAGAGGCTGATAAGTTTCAGAGAACTGTTAAGCAGCCTGATAAAGTGTTCTCCCGATAGAAGGAAGCATGTGTGCGTCCTAATCCTGTGTGTAAGACTGGGATCCTATTCAGAGGGTCTTCCTCGAGTGCATTTGTTATACCTTTGTGTCTCTTCATCTGGATCCTGCATAGCGACAAAGCAGAGCCTTCCTTATTTGACTTGATTTGAAAGAATTTTGTTTTCTCCTACCTCTTTGTTTCTTTTTCTTCCTTTCTTTTTTTTAAGGTTAGGGAAATGTGGACATGCAGGAGCATGAATTTAAAAGATCCACTTAGCTTGCCTGTGGGATTTTGAAGTTTTTTGTTTTTTAAGTGAAGAAAACATATAGAACAGAGTGTTCACCCGATTCTTAAGATTATGATCAGAAAAGGAAAAGATGCGTTGACAGTAGAAATTTATGAACTCCCTGTGGTTCCAAAGAAGTTTACAAAGATTCCACTCATGGGAGTTTTGGAGGTAGTTTTCAGAGTTTTTGTGACATATTTAAACTTCTTAAATTTCATTTCAAGTATCTCGTTTCTGTATGTACTTTTCTCCTGCTTTGCTCCAGGAGAACGGCGGTATCATTATCCCATCCTAAATTTGATTAAAAGATAACACCATAAAGTGACAATATATGAAATTTTATTGCGTTGTTTTTTTTTTTTGTTTTTTTTTTGGTACTTAGTTAAGAATGGGGCTTCCCTGTGGCGGCAGTGGTTGAGAGTCCGCCTGCCGATGCAGGGGACACGGGTTCGTGCCCCTGTCTGGGAAGATCCCGGAGCCTGTGCTCCGCCACAGGAGAGGCCACAACAGTGAGAGGCCCGCGTACCGCAAAAAAAAAAAAAAAAAAAAAAAAAGAATGAATGAGTATTAACAATTTTGTGTCTCCTTCCTCTCCCCCACTTCCTTGGCCATGCCACACAGCTTGTGGGATCTTAGCTCCCCGACCAGGGATCAAACCCGGGCCCACGGCACCATACAATTTTGTGTCTTCAAAGAGTTCCAAAGGACTATAATCTCTTCACAGTGTGATTTTGATACAGTTGTTTAGAATGGAGTATAGGAAAGCCTGGTGACTTAAGATTTAGGGCATGGGCTATGAGACTAGAGGGGAAAGTTACATGTAAAAATTGCTTATATAACAGACGCTAAGTAACAGTTTATAGAAAGCCGAGATTTGTTTTCCCATTTTAGAAAAAAGGCTGTCTCCATTTTAGACACGGAAGTTCTTACTCCTCTTTTGTACTGGAACTGAGGTAATCCTGACTTCAGAGGAAGCAAAGAAGTTCTGCATAAAGAAAAATAAAAGGTTTGGGTGAGGCTGAGAAGAATACTTGCCCCACCTCTCCGCAGTGTAAACCTGTGGGAGTTTGAGGCGGGAGGAGGGAAGAGGTCTGAGCTCTCTTGCTGAAGGCACGCGTTTAGTGCGGAAGAAAAGGAAACATGACTTCGCTTCTACTCTGAGAGAAAAAGACTCCCCACCGTAGCAGGAGACAGAGCTCTCTCTACAGCCCGAAGTGTCAGGTTCGGAGAGGGAAGGTACCTCGTACCTGCGCCGGGCCTGCCTTGAATGTGAGACTCGAAGACCTAACTTGGATATTTTATGAGCAGGAGAGAGCTGTTTCAACATGTCTGAGGGGAACAGAACCCTGAGGCAGCTGGAAGGTGGAAGGCCTCTTGTTTTTGTTTTTATTTTGTTTTTCCTTTAACAAGTTAAAGGAATAAAATATTCCTCAAAACACACAATCCTCTGGGAACGTATTGTGCACCTACTGTGTGCTAGGTACTGTGCAAAAGACTCCATGGCTCAAAAGAGATGAACCTTGCCCTGAAAAAATGTGAATAAATGGGGTAAGATTGGTAGGTACAGGTAAGTACCTGTAACAGTAACTGGCAGGAGTGGTGAATGCCACGTTACAAACACCAGGCTTACAGAGGAGGAGCGATCACTTACAGCTGGGGTGGGTTTTGGATTTGAACATGGAAAAATGAGTAGGGAAGTAAGGAAAGAGCATGGGCATTGGCATATGGAGGAGAAGTCAGTTATTTTCTGAATAAAAACCACTTAGGACAGATGATTAGATAATTCTTGTTCACCATTGAACATAATGGACTAAAATATGCCTGGCATATAGGAGGAACTTAGTAAATGTTTGAACTGAACTAAATTAGAAATCATGGTCGCCAGGGACATGGCAGATAGTTTACATAGTGATATCATTCGATCTAACTGCAGCAACTCCGAAAGGAGTGTTATACCCAGTTTTTGCTTGAGGAAACAGAGACCTAGACAGATTAAATAACTTTCCCCAGGCCACGGTGATAGTAATTATAGACCCAGATTTCAAACCCAGCCTTCGTACACTGCCCCATACCCATGCCTAGTAAAGAATCTACAACGTGGTAGGGCTCAAAATCCACTTGATTCTAAACCCCTTGTTTTTTCCTCTCTTTAGAGGGGAGGCTCTATTGATTTGAACTAGGGTGGGAGTAATACAAAAGATGAAAACCTATTCAAGCTTATATCCTATGTTTTAAAATCTTCTAAGATTCAGAATTATGATTGGTAGAATGTTAGTGAATTATTATAGAATAGTGGCATAAGGCTGACTTGGCCGGGAGGGAATGTAGGCGCCAAGCAGGTTCTCTGTTCACGCTTGGCTTCTGCAAGGGGCTCCAGAAGAACTGGGGCAGAGGGGAGTCTTGGCTCACTCCCCTTGATCTTGGAGGGCAGAGTTTTTTTGATTGCTTCATTCATATTTAAAGAACCAGTCTTACACTAGTTGATGTCTAGCTACTAGAAGCTTGTGCCGGTGGTTTATTACTAACCCCACCCATCCCTGCCTTTTGCAATAATCTCTGTGAGTGATGATTGTGTTTCTAGAAGTAAAATGACAGAGAAAGATTCCCTGAAGGCAAATACAGAGCGAGTGTGCTGTACACTTGGGTTCAGACACACGGGGCTGGGAACTCCCAGAGAGAGAGAGGGAGGGTGAGAGGGAGGAGAGAGAACAACAGAACAGTCAGCTGGAGAGGAGGGAGGAGGGGGGAGGAGACGGGTCGGTTTTAGATTTTTAAACTCAAGTGATTTGGGGGGGGGTTCTCCCCACCCCAAACTTCAGCCCCCCATTCTGGCACCTCCTTTCCTACAGTCCACTGAAGGGCCTTTTTGCAGTCCAGGATCAACTGGCCGCTGAGTTTGAGCAGCCGGGTCTGACATGATGTACCTCTGGGTGAGTACAGAGGGCTGCGGGTGAGGGCTTGCACTTGCACATATAAGGAGTGGAAAGCTGCGAGATTCTGCTCCTGCACAAATGGCCTTCCCCACGGAGCACGGGCTGCCACAGCCCCTTCTCCTCACAGGTGTGAGGGTTTTAAAGCCTAGCCGTGATTGTGACATTGGGTTGTGTTTTTGTTGTTGTTGTTTTTTTTTTAAAGAATGTTGTTTACCTTGTTAGACTTAGGCGTTAGACTTAGGCGAAAGGGCTGAGCTCCCAGTGCAGTGCCATCCCCCGGGCGTGGGAGGTTTGGAGAAGGCACATGGGGCAGGGGAAGTGAGCCGGTCATCCAGGAGCTGCAGTCTTCCTGGAAGGTCAGGGCCTGGCTGTGTTTTGTTTGGGGGACACTGACCTTGATAGCAAAGCGTCTCTTTAGATATTGAGAGCCAGTAGGTGGTATGATTCTTAATTAGGAATTAGCCTTTGAAAGTTTTTATCTAATAATTTTTGTTGTCCTTCACAATAGTCTTGTGAAGTAGGTCGCTGTTGTTATTAAAATTTTATGAGGGAAGTAATTAAGTCACAAATAGTGACTTTCCCATGGTTAGGAACCACATCTGTAGCAGCTAGAATAGTAATTAATAACCAAACATAAAGCATCTTATATTTGCCAGGAACTTAATACCGTACATTATTTTAATTTATTGTTAACTCTGATGTTGTAATTTGGGATGGAGGGAAACATACTGGGACTAGAGAGACTTTTAAATTATGAAATGTGGTAACTTTTGGGAGAATGACAGGGAAAATAATACAGGGGGAAAAAACCCCTGCAGTTAGTTGTGAAAACAACATCTATAGTCCCTTGCAAAGATGGCAGTGTCTTCCCTTGAGAAGGCAGTTGTTGTGTGTTGCTAAGGGAGCCTCCTAGATGTGATGCCCTTGGCTACTAGCCAGCTTTTGAAGGTTTCACTTTGCCCTTTGCCCTTCAGCCTAGATGTCTGGAATCGCAGAAACCTACTTGGCTCAGGCAGACTAGATTTATAAATATCAGATGGCAGAATTTTAACTAGGTTTATGGAAATGGAGCTTGTGTGTGTGTGTAGGGGCTGCTTTTCCTGCTTCCCCCTTCATATCTGAATATGACCTTGAAATCTGATTTTCTCCCCTCTGTTGATTTATTTTTGTAGTATTTGGAAGAAGTCAAAGAACTTTTCTGACACACTTAATGTCCTTTAAGTAGTTTTCATCTCTGAATGAGGCATCTGTGTCTAGGGTCTTTGCAGCCTCATCGGTGGGACTGATGAACTACCTGTTAACCAGAGGATGGGTTATTCTGTCTTTTGATTTGTTTGGAAAAGAAATTATAAAAGGAAGCAAGTTGAATTAGTCTCATTTCCACTCATTTATGTTTGATGAGAGCAGACAGTGACAGTCTCCTCAGTTATTTCCTTTGTGCTTATATTACAGTTATTTGTAAATTTGTCTCAATCTCCTTGGCTTGTTAGCCCCAGAACAGAGCTTTCCAGCCAGAGTACCACATGCTGGGTTGAGACACATGTACGCCAAGGTAACTGTTCCCCTCAACCCTGGGAGCAGCCAGGAGGGGCCCAGGATCCCCCAGGTCACTTGGTCCATGTGTACTCTAGTTTGCCACTTTGTGCCATAAAAATACTACCATTTTCTATGTGTGCCATGACACCTGAACGATGGGGTAGCGCTGTGTAGAGGGAAAAAAACGTGTCAGCTCTGTCTCTTCATGATCTGCATCATCTGGCCCAGTGCCTCAAACATTTGCTGGATTCAGTGAAAATGTCCAGAAGGAGCCATAGCTGCATGACATCGAGGTCATTTCCTTAGAGAAGGAAACCGAGGTCATCAAGCATTAAGTGGGAGGCACTGAGGGGCTACTGTGGAGAAAACTTACTGGACGAGGAATAGGAGGTCAGAATTTTATCGAGGCCAGTACCCAGCCAGGTGACACTGGACAATCATTTGAGTCTTCTGACCGCAGTTTCCACATCTGTAAGATATCTATTCTAATTCTGAAGTTCTGGGAAGTGAATTTTGTGTAGCACTCTGTGTACCAGGAAGACACCCAGTCGTGCAGGAAAGGTTAGTGTCTGGAAAGCATGAGAGAACTGTGAAGCATATATCACCTCCATTGCCTGCTTGGTTTGGTACCAGCAGTGACTTAAAGGTACTGTTCTAAGCATTCTAGAAAAACTGTTGAACTGTATTTAGTTGTCAATACCTCTCATCAGTGTGGACATTCTTAGAACCTGCAGAGCTGAAAAGTAGAAGTTACAGCTCATCCAGGCATCTGGGTTGTGTAGTTGGACACGGCTCATTAATTTGCTTCTGTGTGTCTAGAACTCTGAGATAGAATGCCGTCTTGTGCTGTGTAGAATGGCGTCTTGTGCTGTATACATGCCTTTTTTGTCAGATCTCCTCCCCACTTCCCTGTTGAGTCACCCTCCTTTATAGTGAAATTGCTAGCATTGGGGGCAGCATGATACGGTGCAAAGAATATGGGTTTTAGAGACTTTACTAGGTCTAAATCCCACCTCTCACTTCCAATTGTTTGGCCATGAACAAGTCACTTAACCTCTCTGAACCTCAGTTTCTTCATTCATCACATAGGGAAAATAATGCCTGTTACCCAGGATTGTTGTAAACATTTGAGATAATCTATGAAACGTGCTTAACATGATGTATGGCACATAGTAGATGCTCAGTAAATAGCCAGTGCGAGCCAGGTTTTTGGTTTGAGCGTTCAGCAGACCACTCACTACCCCAGAGCATTTTCTCTAGCATGTGAAGGATGCCTTTGAATTCATGCAGGGAGAACTTTGATAAATACAAACTAGTTTTACGTGAAATGTCTCCCGTTAATCAGTATTTTAAGTACTTGCGACTAGAGAACGCTCGTTAAAGTTGCCTCCTGGTGGAGAACGTCCCCATTATTTTTTCTAAACTTTTTTTTTTGGAGGGGTGCAGTACTACTAAGCATTTGCTATGCCATTTATTCTCCCCATTTTCTCTTCATTGTCCAAAACAGGGAGGGCGGCGGAGAGAGAGAGTGGGGGGCAGAGGCAAGGAAGACGGAGGGAGACATACGATTCCTGTACTGAGGGAACTTACTTGTTTGATAATTATACAATTTATGTCCAGGAAACCAAATTATAGACCACTTATTTAAATTCCCAGAAGTCAAGATGTGTTCTCCCCGTCTGAGTTGATCTTAGCTAGACTGGTCTCAGGCTCTTTCTTACTCATATTCTATATGGATGAACTTCTGTATTTCACTTTGAACTGTGGTTTTGTCATATTTCAGGCCTGTCTTCTCAGTAAATCAGTTCAGCCAACATTTAATGAATGCTTATAGTGGGCAGAGGTCTATGCCACTAGCTGTTACAAATACAAAGATGATTAAAGATCCTCATGCCCTTAAAGAATTTATAACACAGTGGTAGTCAGTGTATGTACACAGATAATAATGATTTTTGCATGATGCTATCCAGTTAAGAAAGTGCTTTTATATGGCATCTTATTTCATCCTCACAGCAGTGCTAAGGGCCCGGAATCATTATCTGTATTGTACAAGTTAGGAAAGAGACCAAGAAAGAGTACATGATAATTAGTAAATGGCAGGGCTGGAAACTCAATTGCATATTTTTTTAAAACTCTATGGCTCTTATTTATTTATTTCCTATTATTTTTTAACATCTTTATTGGAGTATAATATTTATTTATTTTTTTACATTATCTTCTTTTGGGAGAAGCTGATATTTTTATTTTGTTTATTTTAAATTGTTTATTGAGTGATAACATATATGTTAGACATATACTTCAGTCCTCAACACATGTGGGAATTTGCTGTTATCTTCATTTTACAGAGGAGAAAGTAGAACCTTCAGGAACTTGCTGAAGTCACACAATTTAGAATGGGCAGAGGTAGCATTTGAACCCTGGTCTGTCTGGCCTCAGAGCTTTCTACATCACACTTCACATCTTCTTTTATTTGTTCAGTAGTGTCTGGTTTATCACTGCTACCATTCAGCCTGATACAGGCTGGAATAGAGAAATGAAAATAAGGTAACCTGAATTCTGTTTCCATATCCATTAATTACTTGAGACACATTACTTAATTGTATGTACCTTGATTTTCCAAGTTGTGAAAAGGATGTGATAGTTCTTGAGAGCATTAATGGAGTAATCTTAGAAAAATGTGTGTCAGCCATTTTAGAAACGAAGTAGTCAGTAAGTGATGGCTTTATCACAGAACATGGAAATCATGGACTGTGAGTCAAGAGACAGCAGTGTTTGGTCTCAGTGGTGCCGTTTGTCAGCATATAACCTTTCCAGCATTGGTTTTTTAATCTTTAAAATGGACTACTAATACCTAACAGAGTATCAAAATAATCTATTTTTGGAAGCTGTTTTGTGCTAAGCAGATGTAACATAATGATAATAATAACAGTGGCTATTAAGGTTGTTATTGTTATTCAGGTTGTAGTCAGGCTAATTTTTAAATGCTCACTTTTTAATCCCTATTTTGTCATCCTAATTGGTTTACGCATTTAGAGAACTAGACTTAATAGTAAATTGAGTTATCACAAAGTGTAGACATAGTTCAGTTCAGCTAACATTGGCGGCCAGATACTGTGAATAGATACTTGGCAGTGAAAAGCCATTAAAAGACTTTAAGTAGGATTGGGAGTAAGCTGAAGTGGAGTTTATAATTAGATTTGTTTTTAAAAAAAGATAGCTACACAGATTAGAGAGGAGTAAGAGTACAGAGAGAAGTTAGGTGGTGGCTGAGTAATAGTGCAAGGGATGGAGAATGGTAGTGATAGCATGTGCTGGAGGAAGCAGAACTGCCTGCGAGAGATGCCGAAGGGACAGTCGGCAGCATGGGGTTATGATTTGGAAGAGGTCCAAGCGTTTTTGTAGGCGGGAAGAGGAAGGGTATCATGAGTTTGATTGTGGATTTAGTACTTTTAGGTGACTTTGAGATGTTCAAGGGGAAATACCGCTTAGATAGTTGACTGCCTAGGTCTGGAAATACAAGGAAACATAGAGGATTAAACTATAAATTTGTGAGAAACCTGCATGCAATAGTAATTGAAGCTGTGGGCACGTTTGATGATGTTGAAAGTCAGTGGCTTGAGATGAGACTGGCCTAGGGAGAAAATGTAGAGCAAGGAGAGAAGTTGATGCCTGCCTCGTAGAGGAGATGAACCTGCAAAGAAGGCAGGGAACAAGATTCCAGAGAGCTTGTTCTTCAGAAGGAAAACCAGGATATTAGGAAACTAAGATAAAAGAGTGGCAGGAAGAGAGAACTGAAATACGTCCATGGGTTTAGCAACGTGGAGGTCGTTGATGACCTTTGCAAGGGTTGTTTTGATGGACTAATGAAGGCAGAATCCTGAGAATGGAGTCAGCTCAGGAGTTTGGGGGCGGAGGGGAGTTTGGGAGAAGGAAATGGGGATAGAAATAGTGAGTGTAGACAGTTATTGGAAAAGTTTGACTGACTCTGAAGGGATGTAGAGGGTAGCTAGAAGAGTATGTGCGGCAGAGAAAGGTTTATTTGTTTTATTTTAAATAAAAGAGGCTTGATCATGTTTAAAAGCTAGCCGAACAAATTGATTTGAGAAGGAGAGGTGGAGTATTTGAGAGAAGAGAAAGGATTGCTCTTATGCTTTGAGAAGATGGGGTTAGCTTTTGGAGTAGGGAGAACTCTCCTATTTAACAGGAGGCAAAGCAGATAGAGGACAGAAGAGCTTACAGCATCTAGAAGTTCAAAGGAGTCTTTACAGAGGAGGAGATAGACAGGCTGAGTGGGTGAGGCATGGAAAGGGTCATTGCTTTCCCAAAAAGGGATAGATTGGTGAGATAGTATATATGTTGTGAACCATATATAATTCCATGTAGCTTGTATGTGTGGGGTGAGTGGAATAGTGATGGATGAAAATTAAAAATTTTAGAGCCTAGATTATCTGAATAAAGATGTTTGTTTATTCCAACAAGGAGCTGTTGATGGATTTTAAGCAGGATCAGGTGTGATCAGATTTGTATATAGAAAGATAACAAGAGGCTTCTCTTATTATTGCAGAATTTATATTTATACTTTGAGTGAAATTGGTTTGATGCATATTTTTATAAATGTATTTATTTTTAAAAATTTTATTTATTTATTTTTGGCTGTGTTGGGTCTTCGTTGCTGCACGTGGGCTTTCTCTAGTTGTGGTGAGTGGGGGCTACTCTTCATTGTGGTGTGTGGGCTTCTCGTTGCGGTGGCTTCTCCTGTTGCGGAGCACAGGCTCTAGGCGCGTGGGCTTCAGTAGTTGTGGAACGCAAGCTCAGTAGTTGTGGCTCACGGGCTCTAGGGCGCAGGCTCAGTAGTTGTGGCACACGGGCTTAGTTGCTCCGCAGCATATGGGATCTCCCCGGACCAGTACTCAAACCTGTGACCCCTGCATTGGCAGGCGGATTCTTAACCACTGCACCACCAGTGAAGTCCCTCGTGCATATTTTTAAAGCTCAGGAAACTGTAAGGGGCTAAATAAATGATTATATTAATGAGACTCAAGCAGTTAACACATTTATTGATGATGACTGTGTGCTGGTCACTTTCTAAGAGGTGGGGAAAGAGCATGAACAAGACACAGTTCTTTTCCATAGAGTTTGTATCCTGTAACTGGAAAAAGAAAGTTGTAAACATGTAAGCAAACAAAATAAATTCAGAAACTAATAAGTGCTATAGAGAAAAGGTAATATGACCGTGAATGCTTTAGCTAGGGTGGAAAAGGCCTAAATGATAAGAAACACCGCCTTGTCAAACTACGGGAGGAAAGCATTATAAGCAGAAGGAGTAGCAAATACAGAGTCCTCAGATAGGAGTGAGTTTGGGGCATTCAAAGGACAGAAAGCGGCGGGGGGAGGGGGGCGGGGGGCGCGGGGGGGGGCGGCGGGGTGTGGTTGGAGTGTAGAGAACAAAAAGAACGTGGGAAGATAAGACTGGAGAGGTAGGTGAGGGTCAGATCATGTCCCGTGGTAGAGATCTGAATTTTGTTCTGGTTAAAAATGGGAAGGTATTGGGAGATTTTCAGCAGGAGAGTTGACTTGCTTTACGAAAAGTGATAGCAGAGGTCAAGAAGCAAGAGGTGATGGCTTAGACTCTGGAAGGCAATGTGATAAGATTAAAGATGGCTTGTGTGTGTGGTGAGATGAAAGAGAAATCTGGGTTATTCAGCTTTTGGTTTGAGGAATTAGGATGGAGGGGGCATTTCCTTGCAACAGAACAGAGAGTACACAGGAAAAAACAATATGGTTTGGACTTGTCTAGTCTGAAACGTCTAGTAGATATCCAAGTGGAGAAGTTCAGTGGCAATTTGATATGAGCCTGGAGCCCAGAAGAGAGATGTGAGTTGAAGGTATAAGGTCGAGATTCATCAGTGCATATTTAAAGCCTTGGGAGAAAATGTAACTGGAGATTAAGGCTGAGGTAGAAGCCCTGAGGCATCTCACTGGAGGTCTAAAGGATACTGGAATTGGGTAAGGTAGGAGGGAAACAAGGCAAGTATGTGATATCACAGACTCTGGGGAAGAAGTTGTTGGGTTTGGGTTACTTAAAACCAAATAATTGGTCATTGGCCTTGGTAGGATGTTAGTCATTGGTGAACTCAGTAAGAGCTGTTTGAGGTGGAATGATGGGGATAAAAAAGCCAATTGGAAAGGGTTGAGTTGTTAATTGGTAGGTGAAGATGTTGAGACAGTGAAATATTGTGTAGTTGTGGGGTGGAGCAAAGAATTGGGGCAGTTACTAGATGGGCATGTGTATTCAAGAGACAATTTTTAAAAGATAGGGGATATCAAGACATGTCTTTTGTCACTAGAAAAGATCCAGTAGGAGAAGCATTGAGG
This sequence comes from Physeter macrocephalus, assembly GCF_002837175.3. NCBI lineage: Eukaryota > Metazoa > Chordata > Mammalia > Artiodactyla > Physeteridae > Physeter > Physeter macrocephalus. The sequence goes on along the minus strand of NC_041219.1, from coordinate 42,734,704 downwards.
GTGCTGAAAAGAAAGAGGCTAATTGCAGGAGCAAAGTCTGCTATATCCAGCATACAGAGAGGGATTGGCCAGAAGCAGTTTTTTTTCTTTTTAATAGGAAGGAGGGCGGAGTGTGTGGGTTTAGAGCCAGATAGGCTGGTGGCGTTGGTTTCAGGCAGAAGAGGGAGTTCTCTGCGCGTGTCTGCTTTCTTTATAACATGTAAGATGACCGTAGCTGAAAGTGTTAGTGCAGGGAGTGGAGAAGAAGTGTCGCAGATTTGAGGAGAGAGGACAAGGTGTGAAATAGTAGTCATCTCAAAAAAATGGGAAGTGAACTTACTAGAGAGGTGTTAGGACGCTTAAAATCTGTGGTCATAAACTTGAGTGAGTGGTGGTAAGTCAGTTGTGTGATTTTTATCCAGCAATCTTCTGTTGTTTAGGTGCAAGAGTTGGATTTAACCAGGAATTGAGATTTTACTAGGTGAGTTAGACTAAGGGAAAAGGGGGCAAAGGAACTAAGACTTTTTGAAAAGGATTACGTATAGTGTTGGACCCTAGAACCTAAACTGGCTTAGGAGGGAATTAAGAACACGAGGAGGAGAGGAGTAGGGTGGTCAAAAAGCAATAGGATCGACCTGTAGATTAGAGATCTGAAGGAGGCTGGAGAAATGCTAGGCGTGGGAAGACTCCTAGAGCAGGCAAGCCTGATGGTGTTAAGAGGAGAATGCTTGAGACGCTTGAGATTTTGGAGACGGTGTGGTTATTGGTGATGACGGTGCTGGGATACAGTGCTAGGTCAGTGGCTTCAGTGAAGTTGTGAAAAAATATAGTTGGCGCTTAAACACATTAGAACAGTACCAGCAACTACGAGGCCAGAGTAGTTAATGAATCATCTGCGTGGATGTTGAGATCGTCAAGAATGACAAAACTAATAAAGGAGATGAAGACAGGGAGCCCTGTGCTAAGACTTGAGGAGGTAGGCAGACGACACCTGTTTCAAAGGATCTGCAGTTTGGACGGAGGGTAGAAGTAGTCTCGGAAAGTGAGGAGGATACCTGTGAGCTTCAGCATGAGATGGTAGTGCCCAGTAGGGAGGATGCTTGCCACTGCCTGAGGTATGTAATGGAAGGAGGAAAGCTCCTATTGAAGAAGCAGCAGTGTTCTCGGGAGCGGTTAGGTTTCCTTTAGGGCCAAAAGGTGAAGGGAACATCGCAGAGAAGAGAGTGAGTATACAGAAGAGGTTACTGAGGGTAACTCATGACCGCGAGGGCTTAGGAGGGCGAGGGAGAGCCAGAGATGGGACCAGAAGAGCGGCTGTGCAGAGCTGTACGGGTGAGCCATCCAGAAGCCTTGGACTTCTGATGATGGTTGAGGTGAATGAGGATGTGAGCCAGGATGGAATCGTTCCAGAAATCTCTTGTAAAAACAGGATAATTACTTAAACCTGTAAGCCAGAGCAATAATTCTCCAACGTTATGGTGCATCAGAATGCACAGATTGCTGGGGCCCCACCTCCGGAGCCTTAGATTCCTTAGATCTGAGCGCACCTGGGAGTTTACATTTCTCATACATTCCCAGGGGACGCTGATGCTGCTGGGCCAGAGACTACCCTTTGAAAACCACTGGTCCAGAGAGACTAGTTGTGGCTAAGTAAGCAGCTCTTGCAGACTGTAGCCCCAGATGATATGTGGCCTGGGTGACAGCAGCGCTGTGTCAGGCCTCTCTTTGATTTTGGCAGTTAAAGGAGAAAGTGAGTATATGATCATTTCTTTTGAGGGATAGTAATTTCTAGGTGATGCCGTTTGATTATTAGTGAACATTTATTGAATATCTGTTTTATGCAGCAAGATGAGGATACCAAGGTTATAAAGTATTTTCTTTCTCAAGGATGATGGGGCAAAATGGGGACATAGAAGTTAAATAGATAAATAACCGTACATTATAGCAAAGACGACATGCCAGTCGGTAGGTGGTATGGGCAGTTGTCGACAGGAGCTGGGAAAAATGGGTAATCACTGAGGATGAGAGATTGGTTGGGAAAGGTTTCTTTGAAGGAGATGTAATTTAAGCTAGATTCTGGGAGAACTAAATAGATACAGGTCAGATGGAGAACTGACAGATGCAGAGATACGGTGTCAAGAATGACCAGGAAACCTTAACAACTGCTCCTGAGTCCCATTGCTTTCATCCTGGCCACGCCACCGCTATCGCTTGCCTGTATTATTACAATAATTTTCTAACTAGCCTCCCTGCTTCTCTTCTTCTCCAGCCCCTTCTATGAAGTCTGTTCTCAACACAGCAGCCAGAGTGATCCTTTCAAATGTCACATTACATTGCTCCTCTGGCCAAAACTCTCCAGTGGCTTCATATCTCACTCAGCATAAAAGCCAAAGGCCCTGCACTGGCCTGTAAGGCCCTAAATGACTTGCTCCCCTGGCTGTCTTTGACCTCCTGTTCTTCTATACTCCTGCCCATTCTTTGAACATTTCAAACACACCCTTGCCTCAGGGCTTTAGCTTTTGCTCACCTCCTTGCTCTTTCTGCAGATATCTGCTTGACTTCCTTGTTTCTGTGAAATCTCTACTCAATTGTCACATTATCGGGAGCACCCTGTATAAACAGTAATTCCCTACCCCTTTATTCAACATTTCCCATTCCTCTTCCCCATCTTTATTTCTCTCCTTAGCACCTACCACCATCTGACTTGCTGTGTATGTTTGTTTATTGCCTTTCTCCTTCAGCCAGAATGTAAACTCCGTGAAGGCACTGGCGTATTCTATGCGCCTAGAAAGGTGCCTGTCATAGAGTAGGCACTGATTGGACATTTGTGTAGCGAAAAGAAGGGAGGAAAGAAAGTTTGGAGGATAGTGAAGGGACCAGTATTACTGGAAGAGACAGGAATGGCAGAAAGAAATGGTTTGATGGATAACCTGGAGGATCTTGAATACTGGATCACTATTCTACAGAAAATGAGAAATTCTTAAATTTTTCAGTACAGCAATATTTAGCCTTCTCAAAATAGTGCTTCGCTTTTAGGTTCTGTGGTTAGAATAGTTTGGGGAGGGACTAGAAGCAGGGAGATCAATTACTAGTGGGTAGTTGTTGGGTAACAACTATCGGGTTGTACAGGTATGAGGCAGAAGGCCTCGGGATCAGGGTTTGAAAGTGAGAATAACATTTTTAGGTAGAGATGACGGCCGGATACATGAATGCTGAGAGGTAAGCTCTTCCAGTTGTATAAGAAAGTTGCCCGTCTTAATATGTATGTTTTAATAGTGTTCGTTTTAATGTGGCAGTTACTCTTAAACAAGTATCTTTTGTCATTTTTCAAACCAGAATATGGAATTTTGTTGTTGTAAAATTTATAAATTAGGGAATAAAGTTGGAACCATTTAAGCAAACATTCATTTTTTAAGATTTTAATTGTATACTTGAAGGGGTAGAAAATCCATGTGGTTAAAGCACACATACTGGCTTGGGGATGGGGGGGATAGGGAAGTGAAGCCTGTAACTCCCAAAACACATTTTCTTTCATTTCTTTTGGCAATGAATCAAGTATATTTTAGGAGTTGTAGTCTTCCTTCGCTAGCTTCCTTTTTCCCATCTTGGTTCTGGAAATATGTGCTGCTTTAAAAACTCGTGAGCAGGTTAAAGCACAGCGTTCTTGTTCCTCCTCTGAAAGCGAGCTCGCTGCTCCTCCGCACAAACGCTTTTCCAGCATCCTTCGCTATTATTAAATGAGGTAACACGTAGTACCTGTCATATAAGGCCAGCATAGAACACACTCCACGAATAATAGTTAAAAGGTTAATTAGATATTCTTAGTATAATGAACAATCTGTGTAGCCTAAAATACTGGGTTTTGATTCCACTTAATTCGTATCTGTAGGTTCTGTGCTACCTTATTTGTGTTATTAACTCACATGGTGTTTTATTTGCTTATTTGAATTTAGACCATTAATTTAGAGGTTAAATAATCAAAGCCTGCCTTTCATTCTTTAAAATAACTGTCAGTTATTTTTCCTGAGTGTGAGATGAACGTTTAATCACTGGCCGTTGTAGCCAGATCGTCATATCGATGAAAATCAAAAAGAACTGATTATAGCTTCATGTGTATTACATCATATGCTGGTTGCAGTTCTGTTCTTGCTCGGTTGTTAACCTGCTGTGTCATTAAAACAAGTCCCATCATCTTTATGCTCTTGTGTCTCATCTGTAAAACGGGGATGATTTTACTCCCCAGTGTTATTGTTGAATGCCGTATTCCTCAGATAAACTGACATCTAAATAAAAGCATCTAAATCATTCTTAATGATTTATTTATTCTCATTATTGTACTTTTAGTTGCTAATTAGATAAAAAGTGATAGGGTATTTTTTTTGGCCAAGATTGGCATTACAATTTAAGAGCAGATGCCAGGATTGGGGTGGGGTGGGGGAGACAGTTGCTGTTGTGTGTATATTCCCCTCTGCTCTGCTTCATTGATTCCGGATCTTTCTTTTTATACTTTTGCTTGATTTTATTAAGTTTATTAAAAATACGTTTCTTGGACTCATTGAAAGTCAAAATTATATTTTTTCATGTTGTTCAATACCATGCTGCTCTGGTAGTAGGTGCTTACAGATTACATCTTATGCCAGGGAAATTCTCAAGATGGTTAAAGACAATTAGGATTGGAAGAGAAAAGGAGACAGGAATTCCCAAGTGCCTCCTGTGTATGAGGTCAGGTCCTTTCACAACTATTGTCTTATTTTATGATTCGTTTTTCATATTGTGATACAGAAGCAAGAGTTAAACCCAGTAGTTTTGCTTCCGAGTCAGTACTCTTTTTTTTTTTTTTTTAAATAAATTTATTTATCTATTTAGTTTTGGCTGCGTTGGGTCTTCGTTGCTGCACGCGGGCTTTCTCTAGTTGTGGCGAGTGGGGGCTACTCTTTGTTGAGGTGCACGGGCTTCTCATTGTGGTGTCTTCTCCTGTTGCGGAGCACAGGTTCTAGGCGCGTGGGCTTCAGTAGCTGTGGCACGCGGGCTCAGCAGTTGCGGCTCACGGGCTCTAGAGCGCAGGCTCAGTAGTTGTGGCACACGGGCTTAGTTGCTCCGCGGCATGTGGGATCTACCCGGACCAGGGCTTGAACCCATGTCCCCTGCATTGGCAGGCGGATTCTTAACCACTGTGCCACCAGGGAAGCCCGAGAGTCAGTACTCTTAACCGGCCTGCTGTAATGCTTTCCATCTAGTCTGTGATAGGCAGCCTCTAAGGTGGTCTCCAGTGATTCCTGCCTCTTGGTATTCACGCTCTTGTGCAGTCTCTTGCCTTTGAGTATAAGCTGAAGCTAGTGACTTACTTCGAACTAATAGAATGTGGCAAATGTGATGGGATGTCACTGCCAAGATTTGGTGATGAGGAGACTGTGGCTGTCATCCTGGGTGCTTGCCCTCTCCAGCTCTCTCCCAAGTGCTTACGTGGTGAGAAGCAAACTGCCATGTTGTGAGTAGCGCTATGGCGAGTCCCACATGACAGAGAGATGATGTTTAGGGCCCACAGCAAGGTGAGTGAGCTTGGCAGTGGATCCTTGCCAGTCCAGCCTTGAAATTACTACAGCCCTAGCCAACACCTTGATGGCAGCCTTGTGAGAGACCCTGAACCAGAGGCACCCAGCTCAGCCTCGCCTGGCTTCCTGAGCCACGTAAACTGTGAGATAATAAGTGATGTTTTAAGCTGTTGTTTGAGGATGATTTTTTTAAATAAATTTATTTATAAATTTATTTATTTTTATTTTTGGCTGCGTTGGGTCTTCATTGCTGCGTGCAGGCTTTCTCTAGTTGCGGCGAGCGGGGGCTACTGTTCGTTGCTGTGCACGGGCTTCTCATTGTGGTGTCTTCTCTTGTTGCGCAGCACAGGCTTTAGGCGCGCAGGCTTCAGTAGTCGTGGCACGCGGGCTCAGTAGTTGTGGCTCGTGGGCTCTAAAGCGCAGGCTCAGTAGTTGTGGCGCACTGACTTAGTTGCTCCGCGGCATGTGGGATCTTCCCGGACCAGGGATCAAACCCATGTCTCCTGCGTTGGCAGGCGGATTCTTAACCACTGCGCCACCAGGGAAGTCCCCTGAGGATGATTTGTTATATAGAAATAGACAACTATAGATTTTGGTACCCAAAGTGAGGTGGTTCTACAGCAGAAATCTAAAATGCAGGAGGGACTTTGGAAGAGTGTTAGTGAAAAATTAGAGTACCTTGGCATGTTGTTTCTAAAATTTGGGACTTTGAGGAGATCGCCATTAAGGCTCAGAGGAAAGGAAACTGGAGGAAAGGGGGATCCTTGTTATATAGTGGCTGAAATTTTAGCATCACTATTGTTTGTAGTTGCGTGAAAAGCAGAAAAGGTGCCTAATGAACTGGCAGATGTCCCTAAGTAAATTTCCAAGCAAAACATTGAAGGTGCCCCCTGCTTTCTTCTTACTGCTTAAAGTATGAGAAGAGAGAAATAAAATTGAGGAAAGGACTGTTAAACAAAAAAGGTCAGTTCAAGGGCACTGCCAGGAGAATGGGGTCTAAAGATGAAGCTGAGGGTGTGGCTGTAAAACCTTTTGTTAAAACCTAAGAAAAACCTTAAGAGTCACACAGAGGACCTTTCAATCAAGGAATAGGACTTATAACTGTTTTAGCATGAGAGACGGTAGGGAAGGGCTTATCTTGAAGATATTTGTGGGTATAGCTTTTGTCTAATGCAGTGAATCTCAGTGAGATTCACAGGAGGCCCACTGCAGCTACAGCGGAAAAGGAGAAGAGACAGTTCAAAATGAAAAGAAGCTGTTGAACCCCCAAAATTGTTCTGGCAGGAAGCAGGCTGAGAAAATTACTCAGCTACTGACACGTGCTACCTTTCGTGAAAAAAGAAGGATGATTCGAAGGCAAGATGCACAGAGAATTCCTACCACAGCCTTGAGACCTAATCAAGGAACTCCCAACATTCGTTGGCCCAGTGAGATTTCAGAATCACTATGGACCAGTGACTCCTTTGTGTGTCCCCTGTCCTCCCAACCCGCCTTTGGAGAAGTTATGCCATTTAGAGATTACAAGAGATTTCAGAGTAACAGAAAGCAAAAGAGGGCAGGTGAGAAGGGTGCCCTGATACTATGCCATTTTAGGCCATTCTCTGCAGAATGCATATCCATTGCTAAATCATCCCTTCTTTTGGCTTTTGTTTGCAGATCTTCTAGTTACTAGAGTATTTGTGAGAAAGCTGAAGCAATCAGGAGATTTCCCACCACCACACTTTACCCACCTTGTACCATCAGTGTCAGTGAACTTTCCCTCTCTCCCATTACTGTACACTAAGCAGTTGCCTTCCTTATAACGCCAACCCCTCAGTTGTGTACTAGGTCCCATCTCTGCTAGCCTGTGTAGGACCTGGACCCAGCAATTCTCTCTCCTCTCTCTGGGATCATCAGGTTTTCTGTGTTTACTAGATTAGTTCCTCTAACATACCATTAAGCTGTTCTTTCATCCACTTGAAAATAATACTCTTAACCTCACTTTTCTGTCAGCTACTTTCCTTTTCCCTTAGAGCAAAACTCAGTAGAGTTGTCTCTCTTTGCTCAAACCAGTTCTTCTCCACTCATTTCCTCTTAAACTCGCTCAGTTAGGTTTTTATTGCCACTGAAATGGCTCTTGTCGATATTACCAGTAGCCTCCATGCTGCTAAGTCTAGTGGTTGGGTCTCAGTCCTCATGTTACCTGACCTGCCTGTAGAACATAATGATGTGGCTGATCATTCCCTCCTCTGTGATGCGCTTTCTTGGGTACTTGACCTCCAGGACATCACACTCTCCTGGTTTTCTTCTTATCTTATTGGTGATTTCTTCTCAGTTTTTTTTTTTTTTTTGTGGTATGCGGGCCTCCCTCTGCTGTGGCCT
>NC_041219.1:42681823-42726737 GCF_002837175.3 Physeter macrocephalus | reverse complement strand
AGGCTCCGGACGCGCAGGCTCAGCGGCCATGGCTCACGGGCCCAGCCGCTCCGCGGCATGTGGGATCCTCCCAGACCGGGGCGCGAACCCGGTTCCCCTGCATCGGCAGGCGGACGCGCAACCGCTGCGCCACCAGGGAAGCCCCTCTTCTCAGTGGTAAAGTTGTAATACTCTGGGTCAAGTCTTTGGATCTCTTCTCTTGATTCTTTTACTTAGTGATTTCATCTAGTCTCGTGGATTTAATTCTCAGTTAACCAGGACAAATAGCCAAAACTGTTTGTCAGCTGGGCCCAGTGGGCTCTCTAATCTTTTTATCTTGGTTAACTCTTTTTTTTCCAGGTTCATAATGTATTGTACAAATCGAGTATCAGGTGATGAGTTGACGTTAGCTTCTTCAGGCCTGGGAACTTAATAGATGAGATACAGTTTAGAATTCGTTTATATTGCTTTCACAGCTGCAGTTTTTTTAGACCTTAACTTGAAATATAAGACTATCAAAGCAATACCTCCATACGTGGCCAGTACACAATTTATTCTCCCTGTGAAAGTGTTAATAGTCGAAATATTTTTTGATACCAGTGAAATGTAATTGGGCATCAGTTTGTGGACCTGACATGATTTCAGTCTGTATCCTTCAGTGGAGGATTGTTTAACTCTTATGACTAATTTAAGAAATAAGAAATGGTAGTGAAGGACTTCCCTGGTGACGCAGCGGTTAAGAATCCGCCTGCCAATGCAGGGGACGTGGGTTCGATCCCTGGTCCGGGAAGAGCCCACATGGCACGGAGCAACTAAGCCTGTGTGCCACAACTACTGAGCCTGGGCTCTAGGGCCCACGAGCCACAAGTACTGAGCCTGTGCGCCACAACTACTGAAGCCCGTGCACCCTAGAGCCCATGCACCACAACGACTGAGCCTACATGCCACAGCTACTGAAGCTCGCATGCTCTAGGGCCGACATGCCACAACAAGAGAAGCCACCGCAGCGAGAAGCCCGTGCACCGCAACGAAGAGTAGCCCCTGCTCACCGCAACCTGGCCCGGGAAGATCCCACATGCCGCGGAGCAACTAGGCCCGCGAGCCACAACTACTGAGGCCTGCGCTCTAGAGCCCACGAGCTACAACTACTGAGCCCGCGAGCCACAACTACTGAAGCCCGCGCGCCTAGAGCCCGTGCTCTGCAACAAGAGAAGCCACCGCAGCGAGAAGCCCGTGCACCGCAACGAAGAGTAGCCCCTGCTCACCGCAACTAGAAAAAGCCCTCGCACAGCAACGAAGACCCAACGCAACCAAAAAAATAAATAAAATTTTTAAATAAATAAATAATTTTAAAAGTCTGCACCAAATCTGTAAAAAAAAAAAAAAAGAAAGAAAGAAAAAGAAAGAAATTATAGTGAAAAACAACTTTATTAGAAGTAAGAAAAAATGCATTCACGCAGCTAACTACATATCTCTCCTATAGTGACTACAAGTCTCATTTGAATACTATTCATGGTGTTTTAAAAAATCTTTTTTGCAGTACTTCATGTTTTCCTATCCTTTTTGTATCCTCTTTCTTTCTTCCTATTCTCCGAGACTCACGCTTGTGGTTGAGAGGGTGAACGTTCTCTTCCTAGTTCTGTATTTATTCTTGCAAGTTCATTTCCTAGCCGTATGAGGAATTGTCTTATTAATTTGCAATCTTGTGATTGAACCTCTTCCTGTAAAACGAAAGCATTTGTTGTACTGATATCAATCATATTGAAGAAAATAGACTTAGGCTATCTTCCAGCCATTCTTTTACAAGTACAGATTTTAACTCTCTTATCATTGTGTCTAAACCTTCTTTAGCCTTGTTAATAGTACAAGATCTTTTGGGGTATTTTTTTAAGAGGGGTTTTTGAATCTATTAATAGTTGAGACTGCATTGAGCTGAGAAGAACATTAACGGTTTTTCTAAGGACAGAAAGAATCGTTTACTCTTTTTGAAATCTAAATAATGTGCTCTTGATTTCTCTTCCTTTTCCATCTGTGAAAATACATTCAAATTCAAGCCTATTCTTCCTAATAGCGCAAACTAAAGCAAGTTTTTTGCTGAGTAGTACTGAAGCCAATCCCAAACTTGTTCTAAAATTGTCACAAGTTATATTTATGCTGTGAGTTGTAGGTTCTGTGTCAGTGTTTGTACTGTTTTTGACCCTTTGTTCTGCTCCTTGTGTAGATCTCTACCTGTGTAGATGTGACTCTTCCAAATATATGATGTTTCACTGACATGTACTGTCCCAATTTTTATTCCCTATTTTCCTAGTTTGGGAAGCGTATACCTCAAAAAGCAGCCTCCTTTGAATGTAATTTAATTGCTTATGTCATTCATTAACCTGGAACATACCCGTCTTGTAAATTCTGATTTCAGATTCCAAATATGTCTCTAATAGGGTCTAGCTAATTATTGCTTCTGGTTCTTCTTCCTTCACTTACATAGTCTAAACACAATATTTAAAGATTTTTTTTAGAAATCCTTTGACAATACATAATTAATGTTCAAAAGATGATCTTCTTTTCATTTCTGTACCATGTGTTTCCTTCCAGTTACCTTTATATATGTATCTACCTTCAGCACTTGGCCATGTATGAACTGTATCAAGTAAATTTTGTCCCGTTCTAAGAAAAGAAAGAATACTGTTACACGTCCTTTTAGTGAAACAGGATGATCCCAATTCTCATTGCAAAATACTGCATGAGGACATTCTTTCTGTTGAACTGGATGAGACTACCATAGTTCCTTTTGTTATTGGAAATATATTGTTTACTTATTGATTCTTGACTGTGGTCAAGCTTATATCCTAGATTAGAATGTAATCATCTAAAGAGTCGTAGTCTCAAGATTTCACTTCTATATATCAGACTTCACCATCATCATTAGAGTTTAGGGTGCTGCTATCCGTGTTTGCATTCATGTTCGGATTCATCTAATAATTGTGAAACATTTTCCTCTGTTAGTTTTTCTTTGTCATTTTGGGTGAGAAGTGAAAAACTGTATTCAATGAAAACTGAGCAAACGGTAAAAACACAGCATCTCTAATCTTCTTTAATGCCTTCTTGAAAGATGATACAATACTTAGCACAATGCAGTAAGAAAACTGAAGGATGATGTGTTAGTGGTGATTTATTTCACTATTGTATCATTCTTCTAAGTGAGTATGCCATTGGTCTGTCATTTTATTACTTTGGTCATTTTTTAAAACATGGTTGGGAATAATTAATGAGTAAAGCTTATTGAAAAATCAGGATGTTTCAAAATATAGGGAAAATAAGATCCCTAAAATCTCATAATGCACCTTAGATTTATAAAAGCGTTCAGGGAACCCTTATGTTAATTGCAGGATAGAATGTGTTTGTTATTATTTTTAAAGTAACATTTTCTTTGGGTTTTCAGGGGGGTGCGGGGATAGGAAATACCTCTGAGAAAGAATAAGTCATAAAATATAAATCCTTAAATATAGAACTGTTCAAAAAAGAAAAGTTGGGCCCAGGGGACTCTGATGGTATACCGGGGGTTAAATACTGTCTGTATGCTGATGATTCTCAAATGTATACCTACAGGCCAGATCCCTCCCAGGAAGTTTACATCCAGTTGTCTACTTGACATTTCCATACCTAATAGTTACCTCAAACTTAACTTGTCCAGGCTGAACTCCTGGTCTCCACTTGCCTTCTTCCAGTCTCAAGCCTGTGGGAACACCTACAGTTTTCCCCTTCTCAGATGACATCTTTCTGTTGCTTGGGCCAGAAGAAAACTTGCAGTCATTCTGGATTCTCCCTCACGCCAGTGTTATTAATCAGCAAATCCTTTAGGCTCTGCCTTTCAAAAATCACCTAAATCCAATCCCTTTTTACTAGCTCTGCTACTGCTCTCCTCGCTCAGTACCCCATCCTTTCTCACCTGTATTATTGCAGTAGTCTCCTACCTGGTCTCCCTGCTTCCACCATTGACTCCAAATAATTTATTCTGAACACAGCATCTGACTTAGACCTGTAAAAATATAAATCTGATCATGCTCAAAAATCCACTCATGTGTTTCACTGAAAAGCCAGAGTCCCTACAAGCCTCTGGTTGAGCTGGCTCCTGGGTACCTCTTTGACTTCTGTCTCCTCCTGTCCGTCCTCAGTCTCCTCCAGCCACACTGGCCTTCTTGCCGTTCCTCAAGCTTGCCAGGCACTTTGCAGTACTTGTTTCCTCTGCTTGTCATGCCCTCCTCCAGATACCCTCATGTGTACTGCTTCAGCTCCTTCACATTTCTGCTGAAATGTTACCTTTTCATTTAGCTCTTTTTTTAGTCATTTTAAGTTCTCCATAGCTCTTACCATCTTCTAGTATACTGTAAAAACATCTTTTTTACTACTTTCCTCACCTGTAGAGATTTTTGTCTGGTTTGTTTATTGCTGTATCCCTAGTGTGTAGAACAGTGAATGATGCGCAATAAATATTTGTCAAATGGGTGCTGAATTCCAGAGGTTTTCTAGTGGTTACTTTTTCATTAACAGGGGAATACTTAGTAACTATAGGAATTTACAATGCAGAGCTCTTCTTTTTATTTGTCATCGTCATTTTCTCTCCTTTACTAGGACCACCTGTCCCTGTGTATGTGATGGTTTTACTGTAGAGGCAGTAAGTGCTTCATGGTGCAGGCTTTGGAACCCAGTCGACGAGGTTTCAATCCTGGCTCTCTGGCATTCTGTCTTAATGACATTGGGCATATTAAAGTGCTTTCTCATCTATAAAATTAGAACAACAACAAAAATAGTAGCTATCTCAGAAGGTTGCTTTGAGCCTGTAAAAGCTCTCAGAACAGTTCTTGGTACATAATAAATGTTCAATTTATGTTAGTTATCATGATTGTTTCCTGGCTAGACCCATCCCAGCTGTTCTGAGTCAGTGACCCTCCCGAGTGGCAGTACTGAGAACTCTCTGATTACCACCTATTTTCTTCCCCCTTTAAAAATAGTACGGGCATGTCGGGTCCTTCTTTCTCCTTTTTACCTCCGTCTTTCTCTTTTACTATTTAAACTTTAGTTATTTCCACTGTCAGCAGTCTTTTTAGATTTCTCCCTCCTCTCCTTTCAGCAAGTATTTATTAAGCACTTAACTTTCCCTTCCTGATTCTGTTCTAAATCTTGCTATGTTTCCTTTTCCTTGTCTCCATCTTTTTATCCCATTTACAAAATAAACAAATTACCTTCCGTATGATTGATTGACTAGAATTACATTTGTATCAGGGAAAATGGAAATGTTGTAGATGTGGAAATGAAATTTGTATTTTTAAAAGTTGTACCCCCCCCACAAAAAAAAAAATTGCACCAGTCACTAAAATGCTTGAAAGTACTCCTACCCCTTCCTCTACGTCTCCACAGACATCTCCACTTTCTTAGCGGATTAAATTTATCTTCTACTGCTAACCAATATTCAAGATGATTTGGAAAAAAACACATCATTTCTTATTTAATTACATTGGCATTATTTGTAATTTGCTGCTATTTTAACTATCTTGTCCTCTGTTTATTTTTATTTCAGATGTACGGTAGTTCAGGTCCATTACTGGTTCTGCGAACTCCTATGTTCTCTCCCCCCCACACCCCAACTCCCTGATTACATTCCTGGGCTCTTGTGGTCTGGTGTGGAAACCCAGTCGCCATTTATAAATATGTACATGTGTGTGTCTGTGTGTGTGCGTCTGTGTGTATTTCTTTTAATGGGGAAATGTGATCAATTCCAAACAACTCTGAAATAAAAATGAATTTTTAGAATATGACCCATTTTGTAAATTTTAGACAGATTGTATATTGGCTGTAATATTCTTTTCAGAGCAGACAAGATGGACCCATTAAGGCATCCATTTAAAGAGGTTTTATTTTGAGACTCTAAGGGGCTTTTATTTGTAAGATATGCTGTGGTATATTACCTAATTCATGTTACAAGGAGAACAGTATTCTTTTTGCTGCCTTTTCTTGGTATAATCTTTTTCTGGGCACTTTTCATCAACAAATTTAAGACAATTGAAATGCTTATTAAAAGTGTCCCCACTCTGTATCTATAAACTCTAGGTTCTTCTTATTCGTTTTTCTTTTATATATTTAGCCCATTCATTCATCCATGCTAATTGGCAGCAACTGTTTTGGGAAAGTACTATAAGGCATAATGAAAACTGCTAGATTTCTACTTTTATATTTTGGTAATTTGCATTTTTTCAGTAACTTTTATTTTCCTTTGAACCCTTAAGATTTACCTCTTTTCACCAAGAAGTAAACTAATTTAAATAATTTAAATAAATTAATTAAATAAATAAATTTTTAAAATTTATGTTCAAGTTGGGCAATAAATCCTGTTACTTTTATTTTTACTATTTCACCAGACAAAATATATTAGGCAGATTTCTTAAAATTTGATAATGAAAAATTCTATTTTGTTTTGCCAATAAAATGTAAAATTTTAAATGTCAAGGCATAAACTCCCAGGGGATAAGAAGGGGCTAGGAGAGTAGGCAAGTTGAAAAGGGGTGTTTGGGGCTTGACCAGATTCTTAAAGAGGCGGTCTGCCTCTTTATGGTGTTGGCTGCAAAACAGACACACATACTTTGAGCATTTGTTATTTGCAGTTGGTGGTGCATAGTTTGGGGAATAGGTGAGGGATATGTTACTTTCATAAGCACAGAATCAAGTTCTGACCACTCATTATTTGACTGAAAGTTTATTGAGTTTCTACTATGTATAGATATCCTGTAGTTTTTCTTTCAGAGTGTTACCTGGATTTTTGCTTAAACTAAAGCTAGCCAGTGGCCCCATTCTCATTCTTTAACAGAAAAAAATAAAGAAAAAGAAAAGGGGGTAAGATGTGTGTTCATTTTAGGTTTAATAAAGAAGTTAAACTTTCCTTTTGAATACCTTGCCAAACGACTTCAGTGCTTGTGGTCTTAGTTCACTAGGGCGGCTGTAACAAATTTCCACAGACCAGTGGCTTAAACAATAGAAATTTCTCTCACAGTTCTGGAGGCCTGGGAAGTCCCAGATCAAGGTGCCCGCAAGGTAGGTTTCGTTCTGAGGCCTCTTCTCTTGGCTTGTAGGCCGCTGCCGTCTCCCCGTGTGCACACTTGACCTCCTTGTCGTGCGTGCGTTGGGGCGAGCAAGAGCAGGAAAGTGGATGCGAGTGTCAGCCGGCTCTCTGCTGGCTCTTCTTATAAGGACACTACTCCTATCAGACTGGGGACCCCGAGGCCCTGTCTTCTAACACAGCCACACCTGGGGCTAGGACTTCACCACGTGAATTTTGCAGGGGAGGGACCCACAAACATAAAGACCATAACACTTGTCTTTTTAATTCATCCCAAATTTGAGTATTTACTGTGCACTAACCACCTTTCTAGTCCTGCCCCTCTCCAGCTTTGTAAACTCAAAGCAATGACAGCCTCACTAGGCCACAGTTTGTCAGTAAAACAAAGGTGTTGAACCTGTCAGTAGCCATGATTCATTCTAACTCCATGGATACTAGTTACATGTTCATTTCCCTCTCATTTTCCTCTTTCCCTGGTACACTTAGGATTTTGCATCAGGTTTCCCCTCTGTTTTTACTCTTCTTTTTCTCTCCTTTTGTTTCTTTGTATTTTTTTATGCTCATGTTCTACCCTCTGTCTCCATCCTCCCCTTCCCTGAATTGGACATATTTTCTAAGAACTTACAAGTTTACTATATTTAGTAACTCTTTAAGGATTTAGCAAGTAGATGGAATGTCATATTTCTTTCTGTTAAACATATTGCAAACCTCTAAACTAGATTGACTCTAAATTAAATTGCTTTTTAGTCACTTCAGAACATATTTGGTTTGTTTTCCTATAGTTTCCTCGCATCATTTTTCTTAGAATTTAGCCTGAGGGAGGCTAGGGATATTGTTTTTCATGTATGCTTTTAGTAAAGCATCTGCTTCATCGTGGGGGATCAGTTAGTACGAATTGACCCTGATGACAGTGATGGACTTTTCACTCTTGAGGGAAGGAAAGACCTGTGCTATCCCTTCCAATCTCTCCCTTTTGATCTGTGACAAAAGGAAGTAGTTGTTCTACAGTCTCAATGGCTTTTCTCCTTTTGTGAGTATTAGCAACAAACTATGAAGTCAGCTTCACAGGATGTAAAAAAATGTGGGTAACATGGGTGCAAGACTGCATTGCTACTGACATTCCCATGACTGATGGAGAAAGTTTGCCAGAAACATTGTCACCTGGACTATTATAAGAACTAGATCATCAGTGGAGAGAGGTCTTACCCTAGTTGTAATATAAATCCTTAGTCTGATGGGCAGTCTGAAGAAACAAATCATTCCGAAACAAATTCTGCACATTTTAAAGCTGTTTCTTCTAGAATTAAAAAAATCTGTTAACTACAACACGGTGGTAGGTATTGTGATAATAATGGTGATGATAATTATAAGGATACTGATCAGCAGCTACTGATTTTTGAATGCCTCCCTCCTACTTGCCAGGCTTTCTACTAAACATTTTACCGTCATTAACACATTGAGTCCTAACAGCAACCCTGTGTTAAGTGGTCACACACAGGCCACTCTGGTTTTTCCTGTGAACTCTTTAAAGTCGGAGGTGAATTCTCTGTGTCCCAGCACTTAGCTCAGTATATCAGATACTCGGTGGTAGATGTTGAACTGACTTGGACTCTGGCATACCATCTTGCTTAGAATTGTCGGTCTTTGCCTGCCCTAGCCCTGCCCAGCCATGGCCACAGAAAGCTTGCAAGTTCAGCTCTCTACTCTAAGTTAGAGAGTTTAGCCTGACCTTATGTTAAGGAGCTACTTTCCCACTACTCAGCACAGGCTTTAAATAATCTGATGCCTCATTACTCATGTGCCAAGGGTTAAACATGACCCTTATCAGATTGGCTCGTCTCCTCGCCTGGTCTTTTTGTTCTGGTACATGATGATGCTCTAATTTTTCTTGGGGCCCGAGCCCGACACTGAACCCCAGTTCAGTTTACAAAAGAGTCCCCTAACCAGTGCCTTTTAAAACTTATTGGATCCTGATTCCCTTTTTCTTGCTTTTGAGTTTGACGGTATTCCTTCTCATGTGACTAGGAAAAGTGAGATTTGGCCTGTCCACTCTCACTGCACCCCTTGAATGAGAACAGCTCTGATTAGGCTAGTTTGATATAGCCGGAAGCCTTAATCATTTGGATCTTGACCTCTTTCTGTAGGATATCCGTCTTTTCCCCATTTTTACTGCTTTATTTCCATTAAATAATTCCTTGCCCACAGGACTCAGCATTTCCCTGTATTTCCATTGTTGCCTACTGATGTTACCCTCACTCTGAAGCCCTCTTAACTGTTGTTCAGAACTCCTTTCCTTCTGCCCTGGGCCATCACAGCTTCCAACTGTTTTGTCTTCCTTTCTCTTACCTTCACATCTCTTTTGTCCCCCTCTCCTCCACCCATAGAACACACATTACTTAGGGAAACCCAGTTATATTTCAGAGCGTGGATCTTGAACTGTGTTTATGCACCGCCAAAGTTCAGTTTCCCTTCATCTTATCTCCGCAGGCAGTGAACACAAATGAAAATAGTGACCTTTTAGAATAGCTTTCAAGGGAGGGAGCAGCATACCAACTCCCCCAAGATGCTGCTGAGTGGGAGCCCAGTGGCGTGAAGAAGTAAGAGCATCAGGAGTAACCCTTTTAAGTGCACAGTTTCAAACTCTGGGACTAAATGGAAGCAAGAGAAGCAAGTGGAGAGGCGAAGCGGTGCCGACTGTAATGTGGAATAAGATCTGTCTAAAAGATAATAAAGGCAATCCAGAATACATGGAGAGCCCCAGTGAGTTGTTTTCTTGTTCATATTCTCTATAGCCATGTCCCTCGTTGCACTGGTAGGTAGACTCAGTCATGTTTCTTTACACATCTCTGAATGAAAGGTCAAAAGAGTATAGTTCATTAAACTCTTGTTGCCTCCAAACAAATCCTGAAAGTTCAAATAACTGGAAGTCAGTACCTAAAAACATAACATACCCTACTATTTTGAGAGGAAATTGAGACCTGCTTTTATCAGCCATTTATCCAGAAAAGTGTATGTTCTGTATAAATCCAGCCAAGTCTCCTGCACTGTCTGCATATTCTCTGTGATGCAGTGGATGTTCATAATGTGATCCAGATATTTTCAGTACAGTTCTGTGTTATTTCATTGCTTCTCACATATGACAGTTCTCAGCCAGAAACTCCTGTTGTTTTCTTATTCAATTTTACTGTTTCTCTTAAGACACAGAAGTTGTTGGAAAGCCCTTTTCTGTTATCCTTATCCTTTTGCATAGAGGTTACTATTTTGAACCTTTTGAAGGGACCTTGCCACAGAAGTCCATATTTACATTCTGTATGTTTAGAGCCATGATCTCAGGCAGAAATTAGAAGGAGGTATAAAGCAGAATCTCAGGGCTGTGGTGAGAGAGACTATACAGTTCAAAAAAGAACATTTAAACCTCTAAGTTGTAAAGAACATTTCATGAGAGTAAGGCTGTATGCACTCTCTGGGCTGATGGAGGAGGATTCAGAAGATAACGGTGAATAAATATTGTAGTACAGGGGTTTTTAAGGTGAGTAAGAAACACTTGTGTATACACATCTCTTAATTTTCCCAGAGTGACTAAAAGAATTTCCACTTTGGTAAGTCTGCAGTACAGTGTGTCATTATAGCTGGTTCACACCAAAAGATGTGGGATGGCTTGAGGAGAATTCAGGCATGACCAAAAAGGGGCAATAGATTCTTGACCCCAAATTTTCCCTTGAGGATTTGAAGCCAGATTGCCTTAAACAACTGTTTAATAGAAAACAAAACACACACAAACACACACACACACACAAAGATCTCTCTTACTGCTTTAGCCCCTTAGTAAGACAGTTGGAATGTTGGAGCTGTAATGTTTCTTGTCAGTTGGTCCCTGACTTGAAAGAATTACAGTGGGGCTAGTATTTGGGTCTCTGGCCTAGCCCTTAAAAGAGAAGGAGTTTGGGGTTTTTGTAAAGGAGTTGAGGGTTAGAAATGAAAGTAAAGGCCGTTTAATCAAAGGGAAACATCAGAGAGGTAGGATTAGGAAGTGAGCTTGGGGAAAATACCTAAATTAGAAATATTAGTTGTTCACCAAGGAAAAATAGGAGTGTTTGAATGGAACAGCTTTTTAAAGAAGGAATTATCACAAAACCATGTTAATTTTTCTGGCCTTTTGGTTCTTAATCTTTATTTTTGGTTTTGAACTTCTGAGAATCAAATGAAAGCTCTGGACCAGGTCCTCAGAACAATGTACATTTTTATAACATTTTGCACACAGTTTTTAGAGGACGATGGGCCCTGTGAAGCCCAACCATATTAAGAATACATTAACTCTTCTATCAGCTGCTACCGCCCAGACTTAGCCAAAATATAGTGAACTTGGTGCCACAGGAAGTATTTGGAGGCTGTAAGATGATTAACGTTGCTGGCACGTGGATGAAGAATGGATTAAATTCAATATAAAAATGTATGTGTGCATTAGACCTGTACTCTTGTGCCAGACAATAATAGAATCTGGATTTTAAAGAATTTAATTTCTTTTCATGTCTATTTAGTACTTTCTTTTAAAAAAAATGAAGGTAATTGATTACAGCTGAAATATGAGGTCTATATATTATTTAATGTGCTGGACATAAGATCCTGGAAAATCAGCTGCAGTCAGGCTTTGTCATTCACTGTGACACTGAATAAGGCATTTATCCTGTTGTATAAAAGAATACATCTTAAAGAGATACTGCTAGCAAACTAAATTGTAGGATACCGAAAAGCAACACGTGCAGGATTGCTCCAAGGCACGTAACTTCCACGTTAAAACTGCAGGTATCATAGAACTACAAGCCAGGGAATCAAGATGACAGAGGCTAATGTGAAATTGAATATTTCTGTATATGGCAGCTTATAGTTAAGGTGGAAAGAGCAGGCTGGATCAAGGTGATAGATTTAGAGTGAGGTCCTATATGTGTAAGAAAACCAGAGCCATAGAGGGCTTACTCACTGGGGCTGAATAAGAACTGAAAAGTCAGGTGATATAGAAGATCCATGTGCCGAAGTCTAGAATCCAAGGATACTAGCTGAGGCAGGTGAATTTTCATGCTGAGGCAAATGGCCCAGGCAGTATTTTAGAGATCCGACTCTTGAGTAAGGTACCTGAGCACTAGGGATTCAAGGCCTCTTTAGTAAATAGGTTTTGGACATAATTTATTTCTTTATTTACTTTTTTTTAATTCAGCAAATACGTTGTGCACACCTGCTGTGGGCCAAGCACTCTGTCAGTGCTAGGAATACACAGCAGCCTTGATTTGGATGCTCAATCAGTCAAACCATTGCCTCATCAGAGAACTACTTTTATATGTTTTTGGTGAAAGTAGGAATGAGTTCCTATACTCATTAGTCTAAAGCTTGGCAGAGTGTGGAGTGAGACATTCTGGCTGGAATGAAAGGAAGGAGACAGCAAATAAAACAGTTATTCCTTCCTGCCATCACAAATATTTTAGAACTTAGAGATCGATATTCCTAGATTCTTTTGATTTGGGTGGTAAATAATATCATACTTCTGGATTTTATATTTTGGGAGTCTTATGGATGCTATCTTAGTTTTTTGTGTGTTTTTTTTAAAATAAATTTATTTATTTAGTTTTGGCTGCGTTGCGTCTTCATTGCGGGACATGGGCTTTCTCTAGTTGCGGCCAGCCGGCACTACTCTTCGTTGCGGTGCACGAGCTTCTCATCGCGGTGACTTCTCTTGTTGCAGAGTACGGGCTCTAGGCAAGCAGGCTTCAGTAGTTGTGGCACGCGGGCTCAGTAGCTGTGGCTCGTGGGCCCTAGAGCGCAGGCTCAGTAGTTATGGCACATGGGCTTAGTTGCTCCGCGACACGTGGGATCTTCCTGGACCAGGGCTTGAACCCGTGTTCCCTCCACTGGCAGGCGGATTCTTAACCACTGCACCACCATGTTCCCGCTATCTTAGTTTTAAAAGGTGATTTCAAAGTATCTGTGATAGATTCTTTCCCGTTGTTGTCTTAAGTGGGAAGTAATGAGTACTGTAGTATGAACCCAGACTTTCTAGAAAGAGTCTACATATTGCTCCTTAATTGATTTGAACCAGATCTTCTGTCTTAATTCTTCCTTCTTCCTTCCTTCCCTTTTTTTTTTTTTTTTTTTTGCGGTACTTGGGCCTCTCACTGTTGTGGCCTCTCCGGTTGCGGAGCACAGGCTCTGGACGCGCAGGCTCAGCGGCCATGGCTCACGGGCCCAGCCGCTCCGCGGCGTGTGGGATCTTCCCGGACCGGGGCACGAACCTGTGTCCCCTGCATCGGCAGGCGGACTCTCAACCACTGCACCACCCGGGAAGCCCTTTTTTTTTTTTTTAATACATGCAGTC
This sequence comes from Physeter macrocephalus, assembly GCF_002837175.3. NCBI lineage: Eukaryota > Metazoa > Chordata > Mammalia > Artiodactyla > Physeteridae > Physeter > Physeter macrocephalus. Next base: position 42,713,289 of record NC_041219.1, on the reverse strand, counting down.
AGTGGAAGTATTTTATTTTATTTTATTTATTTATTTTTTCTAAATTGGTTTTCTTTTTTTAAAATTTTTAAATTTAATTTTATTTATTTTTTTATACAGCAGGTTCCCCTTCAGTTTTAATAGTTTGTATAAGTACTATAAAAAATAGTTTTTAAAAAAGTGGTGTGAAAAAAAAAAAGTGGTGTGATATACAGTGTTGGATATTACTTAGTAAAATAATCGTATCTAAAAGTGTGTTTTTTATTTGATATTCGTATTTTGTTCTGGCTAAGGTGACTGAAGGTAATAACAAAAAATTTTAACTTGGAAACTGATGATCAAATAGAAGGTGTGAATCCTTATTACTTTTCTTCACAAAATAATTTTCAAAGAGTGGTAATGCAAAAAAAGCTAATCATATTAACCGAGGAAAGATCTCTTAAGTTGTTTTTTTTGTGCTACACGGGCCTCTCACTGTTGTGGCCTCTCCCGTTATGGAGCACAGGCTCCGGACACACAGGCTCAGCGGCCATGGCTCACGGGCCCAGCCGCTCCGCGGCACGTGGGATCCTCCCGGACCGGGGCACGAACCCGTGTCCCCTGCATCGGCAGGCGGATTCTCAACCACTGCGCCACCAGGGAAGCCCTCTTAAGTTGTTTTTTTTTAAATTGTTTTAATTGGAGTATAGTTGATTTACAGTGTTGTTAGTTTCAGGTGTACAGCACAGTGATTCAGCCGTGTGTGTGTGTGTGTGTGTGTGTGTGTGTGTGTGTGTGTGTGTATTCTTTTTCAGCTTCTTTTCCCTTGTAGGTTATTACAAAATATTGAGTACAGTTCCCTGTGCTATATTACATCTTAAGTTCTAATAGTGCTTACCAAAGCAAAAAACTTTAGTTAATATATTTAAGAAACATGAGTGATACATAGAAGGCTGTTACAAGGCAGTGTCTGCATACTGCTTTTGTCCTCTGATGCGGGCAACTATGTGTCTAGTGAACACAAAGAGTACATTGTAAAGTCCATAATGTTTTGGTAGCTCCATAGGAAGAAGCATATGATATAATAATTATAAACATTAGGCATAATCATTTTGTGGTGTTCTGGGTGACATCAAAATACAAAACTGCTGCCTGATGTATTCAGATTATTCTTGATTTCAGGGCTAAGTAGTTTTATTTTTTAATTAAACTTTTTATTTTGAGATAATTGTAGATTCACTGCATATTTTTGATGGGATTTTGACATAGGTAAACACCCGTGACACACTCAAGGTAATGAACATATCCATAACACTCCCCGAAGTTTTTTTCCTTATCATTTTGCCACATTTGCTTTACTGTTCTTTCCTCTTTTCTATATTTTTATGAACATTTTGAGAATAAATTTTTTAAATATGTATCTGTATGTATGTGTGGGTATGTGTATACATGCATATATATCCTGTTCCTTTAGTCCCAAATACTTCCATACTTATTTTCTAAAACCAAGAGCAGTCTCTTATAGAACCAGAGTACATTATCAAAACCAGGACTTTTTTTTTTTTTTTTTTTTTGCAGTACGCGGGCCTCTCACTGTTGTGGCCTCTCCCATTGCGGAGCACAGGCTCCGGACGCACAGGCTCAGCGGCCATGGCTCACGGGCCCAGCCGCTCCGTGGCATGTGGGATCTTCCCGGACCGGGGCACGAACCCGTGTCCCCTGCATCGGCAGGCGGACTCTCAACCACTGCGCCACCAGGGAAGCCAAAACCAGGACTTTTAATATGGATATTATCATCTCATCTGCAGCCCACATTCCAATTTGCCAGTTGTCCCAATAATGTCCTTTATAGCAACAGATACATTTTTTCCATTAAAATTTTAGTGTTCAGATAATTGTAGATTTGCATGGAGCTGTAAAAAGTAGTACAGAGAGAGCCCAGGTACCCCCTTTGCCCGGTTTCCCCCAGTGGTGACGTCTTGCAAAACTCTAGTACAGCGTCGCAACCAGCAAGTTGACAGTGATGCTCTCAAGATTCAGAACGTTTCCATCACCACAAGGATTCTTTCTAGTTGTTTATTTATAGCCACAGGCACCTCCCACCTGCTCCTACTTCTCCTTAACTCTTGGCAACCATTCATCTGTTTTCCGTTTCTGTAATTTTGTCATTTTAAGAATGTTATATAAATGGAATCATATGGCATATGACTTTTGGGGATTGCATTTTAAAACTAAGCATAATTCTCTGGAGATTCATCCTGGTTGTTGCATGTAACAATCATCCGTTCCTTTTTATTGCTTAGTAGTATTCTGTGGTTTGGATGTATCACAGTTTGTTTAAAAATTCACACATTGAAAGATATCTGGGTTGTTTCCGGGTTTTGCCCATTATGAATAAAGTTGCTGTAAACATTTGTGTATAGATTTTTATGTGAACATTTCTCTGGACGAAATGCCCATGAGTGCAATTGCTAGATCCTATGGTAATTGCGCGCGAACCCGGTTTCCCTGCATCGGCAGGCGGACGCGCAACCACTGCGCCACCAGGGAAGCCCCTTGTGTATAGATTTTTATGTGAACATTTCTCTGGACGAAATGCCCATGAGTGCAATTGCTAGATCCTATGGTAATTGCATCTTTACTTTCTTAGGAAACAGCTAAACTGTTTTTGCAGAGTGGCTGTACCGTTTTACATTCCCACCAGCAATGTATGAGTTATTCAGTTTTTCTACATCCTCACCAGTATTTAATGTTGTCACTTTCTTTTAAAGCTATTCTGATAGATATGTAGTGGCATCTCATTATAGTTTTAATTTGCATTTCCCTAATGTTGAGTGATGAACATCTTTCCATGTGCTCATTTACTATTTGTATATCCTCCTTGGTGGTATCAGTGTCTTTTGCCTACGTTCTCGTTGGATTGTTTATTTCTTTACTGTTGAGTTTTGAGGGTTCTTTCTGTGTTCTAGATGCTAGTCCTTTGTCATATTTGCAAATATTTTCTCCCACCCTATGGCTTGTCTTTTCCTTATCTTTTGTTTCTTTTACAGAAGAATTTATCAGTTTTTCCTTTTATGAGTCATGTTTCTGGTGTCAAGTCTAAGAACTCTTTGCTTAGCCCTAGGTCCTGAAGATTTTCCTCTATGTTTTTTGTTTTTAAGTTTTACAGTCTTACGGAGATGCATATGTGGGCTCCCTGCCTCTCCTTCTCTAATATTACTTGGGCAGGGATGTTGGGATGCCTGGTTATGGCCTGGTGAGGGTGGAAGTCTCAGCTCCCCACTTGGCCTTTGCTGCCGTGGGTGGGAGTGAGGTGCGGGTATGGCTGGACTAGAGCAGTCTAAAGTTTTCTGTCTTGCTAGGGTGGCCCTTTCCATGTTCTTTGGTTGCAGAGAGCACGCTTTTGTTCAGGCCTTTTGTCTGAACCCATTGGCATTTGCGGGTTCTTTAGCTCGAAGTTTGAGCTATAGAAGGCATAAAGGAAACCCAGGGAACTCACCACTGTGTTCTGAGGTCCCAATCCAGTTTGCTTTCTTCTCTCCACCTTTAAGAGTCTTCTTATGTTTGTTTAATATATAAAATGTCTAGGGTCTTAAATTGTACTTAGTGGGAGGAATAGGGATGAGGTATGTACTCCTTCCAGGAAGCAGAAGTCACTAGTTTTGTTTTATGTTAATTGATAGTATTTCTGTCAAAGAGAAACATGTGTATAAATATAAATGTTCCAAGAGAAATAAATGGTACATGTACTATCTTCCAAACTTTCTGTGTTACTTTTTTTTTTTTTTTTTGGAATTAAAATTCTACAAGTCATAGGGCTCCATAGATTTTCAGGAAATAGATATTTATCTAATTATGCTATTTGAATAGAACCTTCATGGTATCTTTTCTGGTATATAACGCCCCCCCAAATTTTTTTTTATTTTTGCCTTTGATTTATGGCAACTTTAAAAAACTTAACCCTGAACTAGACTTCAGAGAAAATTTTCTCAAAATATACTGTTTTTCTGGCCTTTATTAAAATGTAATTATCAGTTTGTAACATATTTGGTTCCAGCTGGGTCTCTGTCTCTTCTAATTTATCCCCAGCGCATGTCTATCTTAGTCGTGCTGGCTGCAGTTTGATAGCCATTATGTGGCATGTTGTTGTTTATTGTGTCAGCAGTTTTACTTTGTTTCCCTGAATTTGCAATTTTCATATCATGGTCACCTTTTTAAAGTTAAAGAACTACACATTTACAAAGTTATTACAGTTCCACAGTCCTTTATCTGAAACCCTTGGAGTCAGATATCTATTTTATTTTGGAATCTTAGATTTTAGAAAGGAAAAGCAGTACATAGGCTCTCTGTTAGGGTAACACCCCTAGTTGGGCATGGACAACACCTAGTAATCGCACTCATTCATATATTTACAGCTAAATGTTTTTTAATATTCACACCAGTTATGGTGTTTGGGTCCCATTTTATCACCAAATGAGTCCTTCTTCCACCACCACAAAGTTAGGTGGCAGGGGCGGCGGGGAGGGAGAAGAAAGAAGGAAATAGTTTTCCAAGCTCTTTGGACTTCGGATATATACATAAGGGATCTTGGCCCAGTGGAGATAGGACCGCAGCAAGCCAAGTTAGAGTAAAGGCCGCTATCTTTAGTCCTAAAATTCCCACTGTTTAACTGCTGAGGTGGTGCTCTAGGCCTGGATTTGCTAACTGTGATTGTTTCCAGTATGAAAACAAAAGCAGCTCTTGGTTTAATCCTGTTATATGGTGTTGATCTTAAAAATCATTGGATTCATGTTAGGATTTTGAGTTTAATCCTGTAAAGATCAGACTAACTTTCAACTTATTTATCCTAAATCCCTCTTTAATCTTGTTAATTATGCCAGGCCATTTTCCCCAAGGGCTAGGGTAAAATATCTATATTGTATATATTCATATAGTTGTTTTTCCAGAGACCTCTCTCTACCAGCCCCCTCTCTCTCAAAAAGAAGATCACTTTTCTCACACAGAACTAGAGAGCCACGCATACTTCCCCGGAGTATCATTGGTATTGCAAGGATGACATTAGTTCTGTATTCGTACACCTAAGATTAAAGTGGGTCTTGGCAAGGCCTCCTGAGAGGGAATCTAGTCTTCATCTCGGATTTCCTGAGGAGGCATATGGCACTCTTCCGAAAGGGGATATAATTTAAGTTTAGAGGCTCTTAGGATATATTAGTTGGATTGATTGTAATTGAGACACCACTCCCCTGTAGTAGAATAGGAAATCAATTCTTAAGTTTTGACCTTCACATTGAAATTGCACCGTATGCCATAGGAAAAGAACGTACATGTTTGGTCTTGGATCTCCTTGCTTCCACTTTGCAGACTATAACTGCTTTAGACCTTGTGCTCTCTGTTTCTTTCTTTTTTTTTTTTTTTTAAAAGGATAATTGTCAATGACCGTCCTCTACAAGGCAATCAAAATAATAGATCCCAGCTAACCATAAATTTTTGTTTTCTTATCTCTACTTTTAGGGGTGGGAAGTTTTGTAACTGGATCAAATTGTTACTGATTGATTCAGGAACTAGTAACCTACTGTATACCAAATGATCCTTCTTGAGGCCCCACGTGGTTACTGTTCTCCCTCTAATTGTCGGGCGGCTGTTGCTGTTGTTGGCTGCCTAACAGCTGGAGTAGCCAGTGCCGTGCCTTACGCTCGTAGCACGCGTAAGGCGTGCCCTTTATGACATGGGCACAAGCCTGGGAGACTCTGTTAGTCTTCCTCTGCTTATTTCACTTAGGACAATTCTACAAGGATTCCTAGATACAAAAGGTATAACAAACCATTGCATTATGAATTAAAACTGACTTTAGAGCTATTGGTATATTCAGCTATACTTTATTTTTCAGTGAAATGGGTACAGAGTCTTTTTAATGCATGTATGTTTATGAATGTTTACTTTGCTCTTTACTTAAAAGGAAATTAAGGGATCTTCTTTGCAAAAATGAGAAATGAGTCTTCCTCACTGGAAATACTGTAATGCTGACATTGCGATTGTGAGAAGTGGAAAGAAGTTGTTACCAGGATCTAACTATAAGAATCAGAAAAATCTGGGGTTAAGAAACTCACTGTCGGTGATGGAGTGATTGTGTATCTGGATGCTGTGCCAGAAGTGAGGAGGGGCAACTGTGATTTCTAATCCGCTTTTGGGGGAAGCTCCGTATCAGGGCTGCACATTCAGTGAAGCAGCCCCTTTATCATAAAGAGAATTTTAATTAAAGAATGTTCTTGCATCATAAGCAGAGTAAGCGACAGCTGGCTACACTGGGCGTTTATCTCCTTCAAACCACATTACCAGTAATTGCTGTATTAAATCAAAGTCAGAAGAGATGATAGGTCTGAATCAAGCCGAGGGGCTGGTGCCAACCCAAGGATTCCCACACTGCTGCATCGCTGCTGTCAGAGCCCTGTTCCCATCCCCAGTAGGGGTGAGTGTCAGGTAATGCCTGACAGTTCGTCTGTAAGGCATGAGCATGATGAGCACAATCCAAGAAGAGAGGCAGTTGCATGTTCAGGACTTTGTGGCCTCGCCTTGTGGTTAGCTTTTTGTTTTGAACGCGAGAGTACGGTTTCTCATTGTGTTTCGGTACTACTAGACAGAACGTGTTACCTGCCTTGCACTTGAGGAGATTTGCTTTGGGATAAAAATCACTTGTACTTTCTCTGCTGTTTTACTTACTAATATGCCCTTCTTGATCAAGCATGGTCTTCTCACTTTGAGTAATTCCTTCAAGAGAAATGTATTGCCCTACACTGCCTATGCTTAGGAGCTCCCCCTTCCTCCTTCTGACACAATTATGTAGCTCTTTATATACTTTCTGCTTCCTATTGAGGCCACTTATTCCTCAGATAATTGATCTGGCTTCATAAATCAGGTAATTCTGAATCTCCTTTAAATGCCCTTCTTAAATTATTGGAGATGATGACAATGATGATAACGGTAACTATAATATAATATTTGCTGTATGCCAGGCATTCATATGTTACTAATGTAATCATCACATCCACCCTATGAGGTAGGTAATTCTTTTTCCAGGTGAAGGACCTGAGGCAGGGTTGTTAAATAACTTTTCCAAAGTTACACAGCTAGAAGTGACAGAACTACAATTTAAGTGTCAGTGGTTTGGTTTCAGAACCCTGGACTCTTAATCACACAGTGTGTTGCTTGTGTAGACCAATCAGACCTAATACCCAACACTCTGCTGGGTATTAGGAATATTTTAAGGAATAAGATAGATTCTATTGTGCCTGCCCTCCTGGAGTGGGAGAGGCAGAAATAATATGTATGACAAGTTGGAAAGGATATGTACAAGTGCTAAGAGTGCATGTAGCAGGGGTCTAACCTAGACTAATCCAAAATAATTTTCAGAAAAACTTGCCTTTTTGCTTCTGCTTATATCTCATACCGCTATACCCATAATCTTCCTTTTGATAAGATTTTTTCTGTAATGTTTTAGGGCATACTGGGGACTTTCCCCTACATCCCCTTACCAGTCCACACACCCCCTACAAAGAAAATAACTAGCCCTCTGCAAATTCATTGCAGTAAGTAGGGCAGGAATCCATTTAATTTTTAAACAGCTCTACTGAAGTATAATTGATATATAATAAACTGCAAATATGTAAAGCTTCTAATTTAAGTTTTGACATATGTATACACCCATGAAACCATCCCCACAACCATGATAATAAATACATTAATCATCTCCAAAAGTTCTCTTGTGCCCCTTTGTAATCCTTCCAATTCCCACCCACTCCCCGCACATTTCCAAGCAACCACTGGTCTGCTTTCTGACACTATAGATTAGTTTTCATTTTCTATTATTTTATAAAAATGGGATCATACAATAAATACTCATTTTTACCTGGCTTCTTTCACTCATTGTAGTTATTTTGAGATTCATCGATGTTATTTCATATACCAGTGGTTCATTTATTTTTATTGCCAAGTTAATAGTCCATTGTGGATATACCACAATTTGTTCATCATTTATCTGTTCATGGACATTTTCAGTTTTAGGCCATGACACATAAAGCTGTTATGAGTATTCATGTACAAGTCTTTATATGGATATATGTTTTCATTTCTCTTGGGTAAATGGAATGCATGGATCATATGGTAGGTGTATAATTAACGTTTTCAGAAATTGCTAAACTGTTTCCACATTGGTTGTACCATTTTACATTCCTGCCAGCAGTATTTGAGACTTTCTGTTCCTCCATAGCCTTGTCAGCACTTGGTATCGCAGTCTTTTTCATTTTAGTCATTCTAATAGGCAGGTAGTGGTATTGTTGTGGTTTTAATTTCCTAATAAGTAGTGATATTGAGCATCTTTTCAAGGGTCTATTTAGCATCCCTGTATATTCTTTATTCAAGTGTCCAAATCTTGCACATTTTTTAAAACAATGGATTACATGTTTTCTTATGGTTGAGCTTGGAGAGTTCTTATATATTCTGGATATCCTTTACCAGATATATGCTTTGCAAATGTTTTCTGTCAGTTACAGCTTGTCTTTTTATTTTCCTCACAGTGTCCTTTGAAGAGCAGAGTTTTTAATGAAGTCCAATTTATTAATTTGCTCTTTTATGAATTGTGCTTTTGGTATCCTATCTTAGAAATCTTTGCCTAATCCAAGGTTGCAGAGGTTTTCTATTTGAATCTTTGTAGTTTCATGTTTTACATTTTTAGGTCTATGGTTCATTTTGAGTTAAATTTTGTATATGGCATAAAGTATGGGTCTAGGTTCATTTTTGTTGCATGTGGATATCCAGTTGTTCTGGTACCATTTGTTGAAAAGATTATTCTTTCTCCACTGAGTTGCCTTTGCACCTGTGGATCTATTTTTGGATCTTCTATTCTGTTGCATTGATCTATTTTTCTATCTTGACACCAATACCGCACTGTCTTATAGGAATGTGAGTATTAGGGGATTCAGTAGACTTCAGAAGAGTGGTAATGAGGTATGCTATACCTCAGATAATAGCATTTGCTTTTAGCACATACTAGAAAAAAGATCGTCGTAATCCTCAATAACCTATTTTTGAATAGTGGAATGAAGTGGAGAAAAATACTATGTTCATGGGCTGGAAGACTCGATATTCTTAGGATAGTAATTCTCCCCAAACTGATCTATAGATTCAGTGTAATCCCGATCAAAATACAAGCAAGATTTTTATAGAAATTAATAAGCTGATTCTAAAATTCATGTGGAAATGCCAAGGACCTAGAAGAGCCAAAACAACTTTGAAAAAGATAAACGAAGCTGGAGGACTAACACAGCCAGATTTCAAGCTCCAATAATTAAGATAGTGTGGTGTTGGTGCCAATATTAAGATATACCATTTAATGTCATGCAATGAGATTGTGTCTGTTAGGTTTTGCGGCATAACAAACCTCCCCAAAACTAATGGCTTAAAACAATGTTAATCATTTATTTGCTTACAGTTCTGTGGGTCAGGAATTTGGGTGAGTCTCCTAGTATGGGGTGGCTGGGCCCGAGTGGTCTAGGATGACCTCGCTTTCATGTCTGGCAGTTGGCGAGCTAATTAATTGGTTGGGAGGCGCAACTGGAACAGCTCATCCCTCTTCCGCTTGGTTTCTTACCCTTCACAGTTCTTCACATGGTTGGCTCAGGGTTCCAGAGAGGACCAGGAGAGGGCCAGTCCCTGTGGACAAGCACCTGTCAAGCTTCTGCTTGTGTCACATTTGCTGATATCCCAATGGCCAATGCAAGTCACAAAGCTAAGACCAAATTCAAGAAGTGGAGAGCAAATTTCACCTCTGGATGGGAGGCTGTGAAATATTGTGACCATTTTTGTAATCTACCACAGAGATATTATGAGTTAGTTGAGATGAAACTTTCTGTGGAGGGTAAAAGTCTCTATAGTATAAGATAATTATGTGGAATCATTTGTAGACATATTTCTCTAACAGTATGAGAATATTTACAGTTATTTTCTGTATGTAAAGGTTATATCTTTACCCTTATCTTTTATGTACTATCTCTCTTTGCAGATTTAAAGTGAATGTCTATTGTCTTATGATTTATGGATACATTTTACCTTAGTAATACTGATTTAGAATGAAAGCATAATGAAAGACACTTCTAACAAAAATGCTAACTCCTGGCCTCAGAGACTGCATGCCATGTCTGTCACTCCAAATAGAAGAATACATTTCAGCCATAGCATGGCACCCCTGTTATTACGCATACTTCCTTCTGTACCATGTGTCACACAAAGGAGTGTTTCTGTACTTCACCGTGATTTGCTCTTCTCTGGCAGATATAATTTAAAGCATTTCTTCCACTGGTGTAGAAAATTCAACAATTCTCACAGTACCTTAGAACCAGTGGAAGTCTTATATGAATATTTTTGAACAGGCGTTTGACTTTGTTGCATATATTTACCCGCCTGCCTTTCTGTAAGCACCCTAAGTATGGCTTTGCTTATGCCATGCTGGTTTGTGCATTTGGAATGCTGTCCCACTACCTCAAAGCTCCCCACCATCGACCCCAATCCATCTGGAAAACTCTTACTAGCTTTCCACAATTCATTTCCAGCATTAACTGCTTGTGAGCTATTCCTGGGCTCCTCCACCCTCGGAAATTAGATGGCAGCAGTGGTGGCTGCAGCAGCAGTTGCCTCTTTGTTTTTCTCCCAGGCCATGTTGTGATAGGTATGGCATTTATCACATGGTGTTTTGGTACTTACTATTTTCTGCTTTCTCTCCCCTATTGTCAGCTCTTTGAGAGCTTTTTCTATTCCTAGGACTTCATACAGTGCTAGAGGCATCTTGGTTGAATGAATGAAGGTTAACTGAATGAAGAAATAAGAGATGGTCTGTGCATGGTGATTAATTCATTTACCTCTGATTTGTATTTTCAAGTAATAAAATGCAGACCCTCCCTTTTCATATACTGATGGGCATATCTGTGTAAAAGGTACTGGCTTAATTCTTTGAGAGAAATACCAAGGTGAACTGACAGGTCCTACCCCTAACGAAATCATCCAATTAAAAAAGTATGCTGGGCTTCCCTGGTGGCGCAGTGGTTGAGAGTCCGCCTGCCGATGCAGGGGACACGGGTTCGTGCCCCGGTCCGGGAAGATCCCATATGCCGCGGAGCGGCTAGGCCCGTGAGCCTGCGCGACCGGAGCCTGTGCTCCACAACGGGAGAGGCCACAGCAGTGAGAGGCCCGCATACCGCAAAAAAAAAAAAGTATGCCTAAAAATGTATAGAGAGTGGTACATGCTATAAATCAGCTACAGATAAAGCATCTTGAAGTTCAGACAAAAGAAATTATTTCTGGCTGGAAGTAATCAGGGCGAGCTTAATGGGGCAGATAGCATTTAAGGTAGGCCTTGAAGGGGTCCATTTTCAGATGTGAACATTTTGAAATGGGTAAGAAAACAATATAATCAAAGACACAGAAGCAAAGAAACAAAACAAAAGTCCACCTTGATAGAGGCAGCAGTGGGTAGTTGAATGTATCAATAATTATTTTTATATTTACTTGCCACTTGGAAGACCAAGAAGTAGCCCAAGGTAGAAAGTTTTATGAAAGTAGTAGGCATCCTGTCTATTTTTCATTCTGATGATGAATTTATCAATTTTGCTGCCACCTTTTTACTGATATTACTGAAACAGCTCTCTCTCAAAACTTCTCTTGGTCTCCTACTTGCTAAATTCAATCATCTTTTCTAAATTCTCATTCTCTTTAACCCTTCTGTATCTCTACTTGACATTGTTATATACTCATCTCTGGTATCAATTTATGAAATACTTGCCCTAGTGCAAGGGACACAGGATAGTAAAGAAAAGTAGAAGAAGGTAACATGTCCTCTGTGTCCTGGCTTTTGTGAATAGTACACAATGCTGCTTAATCTTTTTATCCTTTGTTGCTATTTCTGCCTTCTAGAAGTGAGTATTCCTTAAGGTTCTGTTTTCAGCTCTTTGCCTTTTGTATCAACTGTTGTCTCTTTCCCTCTTCCCTCCATCCTTCCTTCCTTCTCCTCTCTCTTTCCCTTTCTCCCTCTTTCTCCCTCTCTTTCCTTTTTTGAAGTACATGGTTGATGTTCAGTACACGTTGTGGACTAAATCATTGCAGCCTTACTGTTCCTCCCAAACTCCTCTTGGATCTTCATTTCTAACCCTGACCTCTCTTCCGGGGCTGCCACCTACAACTCTGAGTACTTGTTAGACATTTTCTATTGGACCTGCCACAACTTCAAACCAGTTCATGCTTCTGACTTCTCTCTTTTAGCAGTGTTACCCTTATTTGGCCAGTCAACTAGACTTAGAACATCAATGTTATATTTAATTTCCTTCTCCCTTATACCCTTTTTCAGAACAGTCTCCAGTTCCTGTGGATGCTGTCCTTGTAATGTCTCCTACATCTATTCCTTCTTTATTTCTACTGTTAACTTGTGGGTTTTGCATTAATAATCTGTAGACTGTTATAACAGTAGCCCCTGGGACTTCCCTGGTGGTCCAGTGGTTAAGACTCCACGCTTCCAGTGCTTCCACTGCGGGGGCACGGGTTCGATCCCTGTTTGGGGAACACGCGGTGCACTCAAAAAAATTTAAAAAAAAGAAAAGAAAAGAAAGAAACCAAACAGCAGCCCCTAATTGGCCTCCCCACCTTCTGATTGTTCCCTTTTCCATTCTTCCTGCAGCCACCACAGGCCATTTTCATAAAATGTTATTTTTGTAGCACTGTTTCCCTCTCAAACACTCAAACACTCTTTAAAGATAAGGTCTGAAATACATAGCCTGATGGCCTAGGTCCTCCACAATGACCCAGACCTACTCTTCTTGTCATTTGCCACTATTCACTCACAGTCAAGTAGACTGGTCACACTGATCCCTGTGTAAGTCTTACCTATTTCTAACTACATTATTTTGCCTACATACACATCTTTCTTGATCCCAGCCCCTCCATCCTCATCTGTCTATCTCAGACTCTATCTCTTTTTGAACTTCTATGTTATCCCAGTTCACAGCAATCTTTGGAACCTTTTCAGATTACTACTAAAATCAATTTTATACCTTAGGACAGAGGTCTTTGCAATCTTTGCCAAAGCATTCTATCCCGAAGCCTAACTAGTATCTTTGAACACTCTTGGTAGGATTGTGGCGTAGGCAGAAGGGAAAGAAAAGGAGAGAAGAAAACAAGAATGAGAGAGTAGAAAAGAGAAGAATCTCAAATATTTTCTGATTATCCAGTAATGGGTAAGTCTTGAGATCCCTAGGGTTGTAAATGGTACAAATTATACTACAGTGTCACCAACTGTGTCCTCTGGCATGAGACTGATATGGTCTGTCTACTTTATCGTAAACAAAACTTAAATTTCATAAATCTCAAGATAATTTCTAGGTATTTCACTCTTAAATATCACTAGGTCTCTTTCTCTCTGATATCATTACATTCTGTTTAACAGACACGTTCTAGGTGTGCCAAGTGTTGAAACTTATGGTCTGAATGTCTCTGCTAATGAGATATATAGAAATATATGAAGGGCCATTTTCTATATTCATGTTTCCAATTGATCAATATACAAAAATTTTAATACTGTAAAAGCATTCATAAAACTACATAGTGTATACTTATTCAAATGGTGTAATTTGGAATTGTCAGCAACTAACTCTGAGCTTATTGTGGAGAATTGGTTTTTTTATTTCTGGAATTTTTATTTGAATGAATATAATAGTATTTAAAATTTAAAGGAAATACCTAGTCTGTTCTCTCTGAGGGTGGGGATCACTTAGTAGTAATTTGTATTGAACATGTTCACATATTTTTGTTTCTATTTTTAAAATCTCTTTGAAAATGGGAAAAAATATTGAAACGATGTGGAACTTCTGACCCATGCGTAGAATCTCTGTTGGTAAGTAAGGCTACAATAGTCTGCAGAAGGACTGTATGTCAGGAAAGGAGACCCTAACATTTGTAATTTGTAATTTGATCTTTTGTAGTGTGCTGTCTTTTGGGTGGAAGGTTCGTCTTTCTTTCTGTAAGTGTTTTTTAGAATTTTAGTTTCACTAAATTACTGGTCTTAAATTATAACAATTAAAAAATTTTACAGAAAGAGCTAAGTAAAAGACAAGAAGAAGTACAAGGAGTTATAACTCACATATTGAATTATTTTGCCATTTTTCTGAAGGGCTTATTATTTAAACTAGACCTGGGTACTGATTGCTTATCGTCTAAATCCTCCAGTATTAAATGAGAGTTTATATTTATGCCATCATGTTAGGTAAAGCAAATGTGATAATATAGAGGCTGAGGGAATATTACTGATTTTTAAAATACTGGTATTCAAAGTAAAATCTGTTTTGATTCCCTTCAACTTATAAAAAGATAAGTTATAGGAACCCTGAATGCTAATTTAAATGTATTTGACGAATTAGAAGGTTATCTCTAAGGAAATAAATGAAAACCACTATCCCACCCCCTAGAGGTGTTGGTTTTGTCTTATGCCTATAATATGTATGTGTGTCAATGTGTGTGTATATAAATATGTACTATATATGGCATATATTGGTGTGCATGTCAACCAGTAAGTTATATATGTGTGTATAAATATATAACATATGTAACTTACATGTGAGACACATAAAGCTTATAAATTACATATATAATTTATTGATTAACATACACGCAGACATAATGTGCATTTACAAATATGAAATTACACCCTAACCATTATTCAACAGTATAATTTTTTTCACTTAATAATATATCAGTCACATCTTTCACCATGTATGTATAGATCTATCCTCAAGAAGAATTTAAAGCTCCAGAGATTGATGAAGCCCTCAGTAACATATTTGGGGACCACTTTCAGGCTGAAATTAGAACAGTTGTTCTAGAATTTGAGTTACAGTCTATCATCTTAAATACAACACAGTTTGGGAAAATTGCATCTTCTGTGATTAATTAATCAGATATTGAACTGAGTTAACTCATGAAGGTTAAGTTTGTCAGCCTCACGGCCCTGTATGGTTTATAAGTATCATTATTTCCCAGCCTTTATTATATCAAGAGAACCTTGGTATCAATCATATCAAGAAGATGTAATAGTGATTAAGATGCTAGTTTATAAGTATGTGTGTGGCCAGTACTGCTGTACTGCTGGACAGGAAATGAAGTAGAGGGAAGGTGGGAGGGCAGAGCATACAGGAGGAAGAAGGGTTGGAGAATGATTTCACTAGAAGGGGAAATTTAGTATAAGTTTTTATTATAGAAACATCCCTATTGTTATTTCTTTATTACCATTTTAATAACTATATAGGGGACAAGTAGAATGTATATTATAGGCCCTTCAGGTATCAGATCAAAAATTTTATAAGGCTCAATCTCTGTTAAGAATTGACACAGCAGCATCTCATAGTTTTAGTGGTGAGAAAGTGACACTATGGAAGTGTCCATTAAGAGCAGCTTTTTAAAAATGTTACTTCCTGTGTGAGAAGTTGCCCAGTGTTTAATTTTGGACTGTAGCATTGTTTTGCCTTTTGCTTTTACCTGTGTACTGATCTGTTCTCCCATAAACTGCAGATTCCTTGACAACAGAACTGTACCTGTTCATTCCTCCAGTGCTCAGCACAATACCTTGTGTATAATAGATCAATAAATTTTTAAAATTATACTGAACTGATTTATTGTTGTCCCTCATGTGTAATGCACATAGAATCAGGACCAGCAATCTGAAGATAATCTAGTACATTGCAGTGGTCTGCCTAATGTCCCAGAACCGATTTAAGGTAAATGCTTAACCAAGAGATCTATCTTAAATGTACTAATAAGGCCATTCTGACTCTTAAAAGACAATTTCTCCCGAACAATACTAAAATAAATTGCGATGACCATAAAAGGAGAAAAATTGCCCTGGGGGTGGAGTGGGCATGGTAAGAGTTAGACTCTTACAAATGCAAATAATCCTCATGGGTTAATCTTACTAAAACATGTTATAATATTACTGGCTCTCCAAGATTAGGGAGATCAGAGTCCCTGAAACTAACTTAGAATTATTTATCATTTTGAACTTTTGAATGTTTGCCCCAAGTAGGGGATTTCTTCGGAATGATAGTTATAAATGGTGTGTCTCTCTTACTGAGCATTTATCTTTACTTTCTGCTCACTCTAAGTCCTGTTTGCTAAGAATTACTTAGCAGTTCTCTGGTTTTAGATGGGCCATTTAGGCTCTGAAAGCCAACTCTTTAACCTGCCCTGCATTGTCAGACTGACCTAACACCTGTCTGTGTTTGTTACTGCTTTTAGTATCTGTTATAGAAATATGTGTGCACATGCGTGTTTGTATATAGTGGCAGGGTGGGTATAGCAGCTTCCTAAAAGGGGAGAAGCAGCTGGCTTTTCTGAAGAGACCTTTCCACCCCCATCTTTTTGCAAGCAGCCGGAGTTAATCCTTCCATGTTTGATTGGAACAGCTGAGAGAGTCTCTGGCATATCTGAAGGTCTCCAGTGGACTCATGTTGCCTCAGAGTTGGGGCCACCTTCCTCTTTTCTAGTGCTGATCCTGCCAGCTGTCCTAGCTTCTGTTAAAGCACAGCAGAGGAGGTGTTAAATGATACAAAAACATACAGTGTCATGAAAGAGCTCCTTTTACTGCATGTAACAGTGTGACTTCATTTCTCTCCCATTCCTTTCCACGCAGAAGGATTTTATACTGTTAATCCTAACACCTGTCTGTGCCGGAGACAGTAAGAAGGGTGTGTGTGTTCGTGTGTGTGTGTGTGTGTGTACACGTACGTGCGCACGCGTGCGCAAAGTCCCGCCCAAGAAGAAATAGAGAATACCAGTCCCATCTGCCTTTCCACGTCCTGGATTGGGAGTGTTCCTTCTGACGTACTTAAAGCCTAGAATATATATATATCACTTTGGATTCTGGATACCTTGTGCTTCCTACCATTTTTGGTGCCACTTTAAGGAGCCCGCGATCCCTTCCTTGGCTGTCATTCTCTACCTCTTGAGTTTCTGGAGGAGTTGTCAGTTTAAAACCAGCAGTAACAGCAAATCTCTAATGTAGTTTTCAGTCTGTAGCTAGTAACTCCATTGGAGCTTTTTGTTTTCTCTGAAAAACAGCCATTTCTTCTGTGTAGTGTTGAGTCTTATTGCGGTGGAAGTCTGGCCTGAAGCAAGCTCTTTCTTCATCACCTGAGCCAACATACCTATCTGCGTAGACTGGAAGTCAGCCAAGGATTTTTTTGGTGCTACCAGGTTCCTTTGGACAGGACAGCCAGATCAAACAAGGCAAAAGCTTAGACACTTTTTGTACTGTCTTTATTGGAAGATTTTTTCCCCTTTGCTATGTATGGTGTATATTGTATGGATTATCAATATCCTGTTGTCCAGGTAAGCTAAGGGTTATAACTTGTTTCTAGATAGTACTTGATGGTGGGATGAAATGATTATAAGCTTCCTGGCTTCTGACCTGGTACCATTCAGAGCATAGATTTCCCAAAGTTATTTGCTAATTTGCTGTAACAGGAAGTTTGTGTTTTATAGTATTTAGGGCTGGGCAGCGGTGGTTGCTTTCAATCCTAGAAGTTCCAAAACTTCAGAGGTCCGTGTGTGTGTGTGTGTGTGTGTGTGTGTGTGTGTGTGTGTGTGTGTGTGTTTTAAATACTGGGCTTGGCATTATAAATGTAACATAATTAAGCCACCATATATATTATAGTAAACTTCAGGCTTCATTTTGAGTAGATGAGAAGCACAGATGGCGGTTTCCAAATGTTGCTGTATTTTTCAGATAGGTAATATACAGTAGAGGGCACTCTCTTCACACTTAACATTTTAGACTTTCTGTGATGGGATCATTGCCATCTTAGTTATTAACTGGTTGAACTCTAGAATCATAAAAATGTAGATCTTTATCAAGCATATTCCTGAATAACTTTGCCTTTAATTAGTAGCAGTACAGTAAATGAAGTTGAAGTTAAGGATTCTGGATTCTGATTCAACCTGTGGTGTTAACACCTCCATGTCATGCTCAAATAGCTTCATTTTTCTTGACTTCACTTTCCTGTATATAAAATGAAGGGGTTGAACTAGGTGATTTTTCATATGTCATGATTCTTTGAAATATTAATTGTACTGAAAATCTAGAATAGGAAAATAAAAATGGTTAATACAACTATATCTGAATTATAGACACTACTTAGTTTCTCAGTTTGGTTTAGTTTGTTTTTATGGCATTTAATTTTTTTTTTTTTTTTACAGATTGGCATTTCTTTAATAATTAGCTCCTAAGTTGTGGGTTGGACAGAAATGCATAGGGTTAAAGGAAGTGACAAACAAACCAGTATATCTTATTAGGTATTTTGGGCCTAAAGGCTAACCCACGCTATTTTTAATTGGACCTGTTGGGTAAGCTCTCTAGAGTAAACTCACAACTCTCGTTCACGTCGTAAGCTACCAGTATGGAGTCATGTGGGAGGGGATATGGCTATGTTTCTTTAACTATATTGTAGGACATTGGTCTATACTACATGTTTTATATTAGCTGTATAACTCTCTGTGATTTTGAGTTATTCAAATCGAGCATATATTTTCCATAATGAGGCTTTGATATATTTGTGAGTCTCATTTGTCTGGGAGCTATTTCTCTCCTGGCATAACACAATGGATTGGTCTATGCAACAGCTTAAGGCTGGAAGTGTCATGAGACTAGATTAGAAGCAAAGCTTCTTACAAGTAAATATTGATGTTCTTTTGAAGAGAAACATCTGTGAACAGTAAATTTCTGAGACCCAACTAGTAGAGTAATGGACCTGTAATAACTGTAATATAAGTAGTATAAAAAAAAGCTGAAAAAGTAAAAATGTTTCCAAAGAAGATTGAGATGTTGGAGATTTATGAAAAACAGAATTGTAATATGTAAATAAATTTTTTGACGTAGAAAATTGGCCATTCTCCCCAAAAATAAAAATTGTGAAGTGGATTAAAGGGTTCTTGTTTAGAAATTATGACATGTTTGATAGTCTTTGGCAGGAAAATTTTATTCATTTATGATAAAATGAATTTGCCACCCCAAATCATTAAGATTTAGTACTGTTAAATGTGGTGCTCAGTATTTGAAACAGCACTTTCCTGACTTTGCTCCATTTATTAGGTTTTTTCTATCTGAAATTAAGGTAGCTTAGAAATGCAGGTAATGGGATATTAAAATTTAAGAGTACACTCTCCACCACATCAAGGAAATTAATGTGATTGAAAAAAACAATTTTAAGTTGAAGGATCCCAAACTATGTTACAGTCATTTCTTAATTCTGTTAGGGTAACAGGTTTTTCCAGTGCATTTATAAATTATGGTGCATTTATGACGATTGTTTGCTACCCACACTGTCTCAACTATAGTTATAAAATTTTATTTTTCTCTTCTATTATATTCTTGTACTTAGTTAAATCAAAGCTCTTTGTTGCATACTATGAATACTTGTGGTTCTGTACCAGTGTGTTATGCAACTGGACATTATTGAGGACGTGATTGTACAGTATTTATAAAAAATTAAAGGTTTTGCACCTATTTTTTAAATTAAGTAGTTCTAGAATTGCTGATGTTGAGATAATGAAACAAAGTGAATTCTCAACATAGGGCAATGAAGTATTTTAGGTACTTGACCTTTTATTACTCTTACGGTTAATAAAATCATGCCTGTCTTAAGAGTGTGCAACTGAAATTGGTTATTTTATTAGTTATAATTTTTGCAGAACCAAATCTGGGCCAAATCAGTTTAAAATACAGGCAGGGGCTTCCCTGTTGGCGCAGTGGTTGGGAGTCCGCCTGCCGATGCAGGGGACGCGGGTTCGTGCCCTGGTCCGGGAGGGTCCCGCGTGCCACTGAGCCTGCGCGTCCGGAGCCTGTGCTCTGCAACGAGAGAGGCCACAACAGTGAGGGGCCCGCGTACCGCAAAAAAAAAAAAAAAAAAAAAAACAGGCAGAGGAGGTAGATAGGGGCTTGCTAGATATGATTTAAAGGACAATGAGTGTAGTCTCCCTACCCATAAAAAATCTATTTGAAAAGCTGTTCTTGAAATTAGTCTTTTGGATTAGACATTTATCACCCCTGACTGGATGGTTAAAATATAACTTGTTAGGATGGCTACTGTCAAAAAAAATAACAAAATAACAAGTGTTGGCAAGGATGCGGAGAAATTGAAACCCTTGTGCACTTGTTGATAAGAATGTACAATGGTACAGCTGCTGTGGAAAACCATATGATGGTTCCTAAAAAAATTAAAAATAGAATTACCATATGACCCAGCAATTCTACTTCTGAGTGTATACCCAAAAGAATTGAAAGCAGAATCTTGGAAAGATATTTGTATACCCACGTTCACAGCAGCATTATTCACGGTAGACAAAAGGTGGAAGCAACAACACAAGTATCCATCAGTGGGTGAATGCATAACCAAAACATGGTATATACACACAATGGAATATTATTCAGCCTTAAAAGGGAGGAAGTTCTGTTATAAGCAGCAACATGGATGAATCTTGAGGATATTATGCTAAATGAAATAAACCATTCACAAAAAGACAGACACTGTATGATTCCATTTATATGAGGTACTTGGCATAGTCAAATTCATAGAGATGAAGAGTAGAATGGTGGTTGCCAGGGGTTCTGGGGACAGGGGGAATGCAGAGTTACTGTTTAATGGGTGTAGAGTTAAAGATTTTTTTTTTTTAATTTTATTTTATTTATTTTTTATACAGCAGGTTCTTATTAGTCATCAATTTTATACACATCAGTGTATATATGTCAAGCCCAATCTCCCAGTTCATCACCCCACCCCCACCCCCCCGCCACTTCCCCCCCTTGGTGTCCATACGTTTGTTCTCTACATCTGTGTTAGAGATTTAGTTTTATAAGATGAAAAGAGTTTCAGAGATGGATGATGGTGCTGGTAGCAAATTATGAATACACAGTTGACCTTTGAACAATGTGGGGGTTAGGGGGACCAACCTTCTGCACAGTTGAGAATCCATGTATAACTGCACACTCGGCCCTCTGTATCAGTGGTTCTGCATCCTTGGATTCAACCAGCTGCTGATTGTGTACATGTGCAGTGAAAAAAATCCGCATGTAAGTGGACTTGCACAGTTCAAACCCATGTTCTTCAGAGGTTCACTGTATTTAATACCACTGAACGGTATAAATGGCTAAGATGGTCAATTTTATGTTATGTGACAACTTGTTGCAAGTTAGGGATTCATCTAGCGTCGCAGTTTTTCCTGAGGCAGTTTTTACTTAACCTGTCACCCATCGAACACATTGGCGCTGATTATCATTTTGAGGTGAATGGGGCAGTTGGAGGGAGAAGAAGCAGGATCTTACATTTGGGGGGCTGTAGCTGTGTATCCTGATTTGAGGGTTCAGGAGAGCCAAGTACAGCTTAAGGATATTAGGCATCTGGAAGACTGAGAGACAGAAAGTGACCTATCTAAAAGATACGTGTGCCTAGAGGATGCTCAGGTCTGCAGAATGCTATACAGTGACTTAGCCCATAGGCGGTCCACTTCTTTGTGGGCAGATGACCTTGATGTCAAGGGGGATATATATATATACTTTAATTTCTCATTTCAAATTAGTTTATTGCTCACCAAATGTTTTTTGAGTTATGTGCCAGGTACTATGCCAGGCACAGGGATTTAGTGGTGAAGAAAACCAGCAGAATCTCCAGTAATTTAGTAATAGAGATGTGGCATATTGTATTATTGGAGAAACAGTACACTTCAGTTTTCACCGATTAATCATGTATTTTCTTGATAATCTGGTTATTCATAAACTTGTTTATGTCCCATCCCTTTAAGTATTTGTCTAAGAACCTTTTCCTTAGTCTCTCAGAGAATATAGAGAATGCACACATAATTTCAATTACATATATGACTCAGTTATCTGGAGTTTGGGATAGTTTAAAGAGATTTTAAAGAGTATTTTATGCAAATCTAGTTAATAATTTATGAAGTGATGTTTTCTAATATCTCTGGCCTCATCTATGTCTTAGTGTATACTATTTGTGATCTTGTTCTAAAGGTTTGATTTGGGGGGACGGGAAATAATTATGAGGATTATTTGTTTTTTATAAGCATATAATGTTTAAAGCAGTTGATTTCAAATTTTGCTTACCTTTTTTTCTAGAATGGGTTTTATATAACTGAACACTGCCTAACCCTGAGAAAATGAGCTAGGATATAGTAGAATTATCTATAATTTGGCTTTATTTATATTAAAGAGAATGCTGGGACAAGGGATATTAAAGTAGTATTGTCTGGGAAATGCTTCTGGAAAGGTATTTATATCTATTAGGTGTAAATTGTTATTTACACTTAGGGTTATGAGGGGGGACATGCTGTGAAAAGCTTTTATACTAACAAGTTTTTATTATTGCCGGAAATGCTGTCCCTTTAATGTTGCTTTTCACTTGGGTGTTAGCGGCAGCCTGGGAAAATATGAGCAAACACTGCCTTCTGGTCAGGGACTCTTGGACCTGCTTTTATAGCATTGCTGGTAAGTGGGTGGAAGGTAGGAAGGTTGAGTCCCTAAAACTGTGAGGAGCAACACCACCTAAAGTGAGTTGTTTTTTTTTTTTTTAAATCAGTGAGTGTTGTTTTGTCTAGAATCTGAACTATTCTAATAAAGTCGAAAACAAAGCCTTTCTCTCGCTCTCTCGTTTTGTACATCTTCCTTTTGCCTTCAAATTTCTAAGATACTGAAGTAAATTTATAAATTTAAAGACATTTCCAAGTACTCTTTGGGAAGAAAAGAATGCTTTTGTAGTATTTTGATAACCACAGAGATGCTCTTCGTTCTTAGGTACCCACATATGGATAAATAAATGGCTAGAGGTAGAAATCAAGGCATTACAGTTTGATTTCATCAAACATTTATTTGTCTACTAGGTATTCAGGCGTTGGGTTAGGAACTGCGTTAGGATTGTGAAACACAGTTCCTACCCTCAGATTGCTCACAGTCTGGTCAAAGTTATGCAGAAACAGTATCAACCATGGCTTAGGCGCTAAGGCACAGAGATAAGGGGTACCTAACCCAGGTGTGGGAGCAGGTAGGGCAGCAAAGGCTTTCTGGAGCAGGGGATCCCTGAAGTGAGCCTTGAAGGATGAATTAGCCAGATAGAAGGGCGTACTCAAGGGAGGAAGAACAGAAAACAAAAGAACAGAGGTGTCGTTGAGGAACTAACTGCAAGTCGTGAAGTGTGGTAGGAGCAGAGGAGAGCAGTGGGTGGGGAGAGGACAAGCCGGGGCTCTGGACAAGGGGGCTGAAGCCACTTTATGTGTGTTAGGTGCCTACTTAAGAGTTAGAATTGTCCCCCTTATTAGGCTGTGGGCAGTAGTTGAGGAGTTTAATCAGGGAAGTGGCATGATGAGATTTGTGTTTAGAAAGATCAAGCTCTGAGAGTAGTAAGAAGCCTGCATGGGAAGAGGGGTAGACTGAAGGCAGGGAGATAAGTAGGAGGCTGAATGCAAAATAATAAGGTCAGAACTGAATTTGTAGTGCTAGGGATGAAAAGAAAGGGCACATTTCAGAGAAATCAAGAAGACTTGCTTCTGGTTTGGTGTGATGTTGAGTGAGAAGGAGGAGTCTTGGAAGGACTCCAGACTTCCCATCAAATTTGGGTTTGAATCTGGACACTTCAGCTTGCTAGCTCTGGTGACGTTGGGCAAGATACTTAGCCTCACCTGGTCTTAGTTCCCTCATCTCTGCAAAGGAGATTAAAATATCTTGTCTTGAGGATGAAATGAGCTAAGAATATATGTAGTTGCCTGATAAGACACCACAGAGTAAGTTTTCAAGAACTGATACCTCTTTTACTGGTTATGAAGTTTAACCACATTTCACCAAGTAAACAAACATGTAGAATGAGTACTGGAATCCAGGCTTCACACATACAGGGATTTTTATCTCCTTTGCCCATTTACTGTTTTCCCCCAGTGCCTAGAATAGTGCCTGGCACATAGTAGACACTCAAACATTTGCTAAATGAATTAGTGATTCGATTTTAAGAATTTAATTTAGTTTTGGTCTTTTAAGATAGAGAAATTTGTAGGATATCTAAATGGAGATGACCATTATTTAGCATTTGGATATTTTGATCTGGAGTTCAGGAGAGATATCTGGACTGGCTATAGAAATGTGGGGGTCATCAAGGTAAATGGGTGGTAATTGAAGCTATGGGATGGATTACATCACCTACAGCAAGCGTGTTGGTCAACAGGAGGCCTCGGGAACTAAGGACCATTGTTTAACTTTTTTGAGATGTGTACCCTTTTGAAAATCTGATGAATACTGTAGATCCTCTCTGCACAGAAATGCACATTAAAATAACAAATTTCCACCAGGGTACCTGTGTGAGGAACTATATACCTTGGGTTAAGAACCTGTGGTGTGCAGTAAAAAGAGGTCTGAAGATGGCACCTCAAGCAATACCAACACAGAAGGTGGGCAGAGGAAAAAGAGTAAGATGGGGAAGCGAGTTAACAGGAAAAGAGGAAAATCAAGAAAGACTCAGAATAAGAGTTTCATTTGAAGCTGAGAATAAGAGTTTCCAAAAGGAGGGAGTGCCAAATGCCACAGACAAGTCAAAGAAGATATAACATGTCCATTGACTTTGGCCATCAGAGGTCTTTGGCGACTTTAATAAGATCCATTTCCATTGAGTGGTATGGGGGAAAGGAAGCTGGAGTTCTGGGGATTACATGGAACACTGAGGAAACAATGAAGACATTGAGACAACTAGGAGAAGTTCCTTCATTTGTTTATTTATTAACAGATATTTACTGAGTACCTACCATGTATCAGGCACTGTGCTGGAAGCTGGAGGTTGATCCACAAGGGTGGATGTGGTCTCCTCCCTTAGCTGATGTTCTTATCGTCTGTTTGCCTGCCTACCTCCCCAGCCCCCTCACTCCTGCCCAGAAAATGCCCTGAAATGCGTTTCTCCTTGGTACATCACTGGGCACACTCAGCCACCAGGGGCCTCCAGTTGTTTTGCTGGGTCAGATCCGGCCCGTTCAATTGCTCTTCTCTCTCTTGGGCACGAGGGAGCAGATTGGCCTCCATAACACCACCCTTTAAAGTCAGGGATGCACATCAAAA
Organism: Physeter macrocephalus; assembly: GCF_002837175.3. Classification (NCBI taxonomy): domain Eukaryota; kingdom Metazoa; phylum Chordata; class Mammalia; order Artiodactyla; family Physeteridae; genus Physeter; species Physeter macrocephalus. The sequence continues at coordinate 42,688,154 of NC_041219.1, read as the reverse complement.
TATCCTTGAGTTCGTGCAGTGCTCACTATGATCAGTGAGTTTCTGAAAATTATTTGAATACTTTTTTTTTCACTTTTAGCTCACACTAACTCTTTCTTGTGGTAATGACTTTTATAAGTTTATTATTTGCGATATAAAACAGTGGTCCTAAATGTAGAAAAGAGGCATGAATACCAGGCCTAGGGAAACCTTTATCCTAGTCCTAGACTTTTTGCATGCGGGAATCCCTCATTTTTATTTAAAAAATCTCTTCTTGGGGCTTTGTTGTCTTTCCATACGTATGGAGGTTTGCAAGCTTCAAGACAGCCATGGCTTTCATAAGGCTAGCATGTGTGTGAGTGTGAGTGAGTGAGTGAGTGTGTGTGTGTGTGTGTGTGTGGTGGGGAGTGGGGACTCTGTCTTGTGCTCCTGTTTTTTTGCCCCTAGCACTAACTGTGGACCAGCCGATTCAGAGAATGGTATACAGTGATTCTCAGTTTATTTCTTATATTAGAACTGAAAGCGTAAATAATTATCCCATAAATATGATTTAGATTTTCACAAAAGCACACTGCATTGCCCCTGCTTCCAATGAAACTCGCCTACCTCTTTTCTGCTTCCTCACTTTGTCTTTAAAATTTTTTGACTGCATTTTATCTCCAGATTGGCTTTTCAGTTGCAAATTCAGAGAATGTAATATGTTCTATCTTGCAGATCATTTCTAAAAATGTTAAATAAGAACAGGTTCAGAACCAATCTATTCCTTTTCTCTTAATGTTTTTTTCTAATGTTTAAAGATCCCATTCTTTTGTACATATTTCTTTACACGTACAGGTTATACTAAAAGTATACAGATAGCTGTAAAATGCCCAGAACAATGCCTGACATATTTTAGGTACTCAGTAAATAGCAATGACTGTGCCGGTTTCTCCAGGCTCTCCAGATTGTTTGGTAGTTCCTGTGTTCTTCTCAGAATTGTTAAAATGATTATTAATTTGGATGGGAGCATGATGATGGTACATTGGCAATGTGCCAACCAACATTATTATACGGCACATTTTTTTAAAGCTTGGTTATACATTTTGCCAAATAATCCTCATTGAGACAGCAAAAACTTAAGTATTCTCGGTGTGATTTGTGATTTTTAATTTTGATTTCTTTATGTGTTTATTTTAAAAATAGAAAGCTCAATTTTGGAATTAATCTCTTTGCTCTTCAGTTAATCTATTAGAGATTATAACATAAATATAGCATAACTTAAAATATATAATAAAACCTTTAGAATAGGATCTTATTTATTAGAATACTAAAAAATTAGAAAATCTTTATTTTTATGAGACAAGCATCATAAACTCATCAAACATTCACATAGGTTACTTTATTTGAATATATAATAATAGAAAGTAAGGAGATATGACATTTATACTCAGAGGTCAAAGACTTTTCCAAGATCACCTGTAAAGGGCAGAATTATGACTTTGACCAGGACTTCCGAACTGAATCACACCTTTATGCTTTTTTTCATTATGACTTTTTACTAAGAGAACTTAAAAGAAACTCTTACATTCAGTAAACATTCTCCCAAACCTCCTGTGTCTATAGCGCTCTATAGTAACAATGACTAGTTATAGTAATGACACATGTCCAGTGTGTGTACAAGAAAGGGTTTATGTTTTTCAATAGAGGCTGAGATGCAGAAGGCTGGGGAAAGCAAAGGGTAAATTCTCAGTTAATCAGAATTTTAAATGAAGCTGGAAGCCTTGAGCAGCCAAATTTGTATCCACCTTAAGCTTCTTAAGCAGTCATGTTTGTAGACACCTTTTTCAGAATCCCCAGGTTTTTTACAGTAGAAAAAAAGAAGCACTTAAATTACCTCCCTCCTCTCTTTTTGTCCTTTGCAATCATTAGACTAGTTTAGGGCAAGCAGTTTCTTGCATATTTCCATTCCTTGAAAACCTTCCAGTCAACCCATCATTGAGCAGCTCTTCTCATCTTTTATTACATCCGCTGCATCTATAAACTGTACATCAGTGGAAATTTTTTTTAATAGTTTCTGTTTCGCTCCTTATTTATTATCAGGTATTCTTAGATGGAACGTTTTAAATCTGTACTTACTATGGTAAGCTGCTGTGAATACTTCCCGTGCCATATAATTAATGCCACCATCAGAGAAACTCCTTAAAATATGCGGGCACATGGCGCCTGCCCTTCCCTCTCTCCCCCCCTCCTTCCCTCCTCCCCTCACACACACACACCCACATACACGCACACACACACACACACACACACACACACACGCACGCACGCACTCAGAGAAACTCCTTAAAATATGCGGGCACATGGCGCCTGCCCTTCCCTCTCTCCCCCCCTCCTTCCCTCCTCCCCTCACACACACACACCCACATACACGCACGCACACACACACACACACACACACACACACACGCACGCACGCACGCGCGCGTGCGCAAAGCACACACCAAACTGCCATTCTCCAGCAGGCCTGTTTCTGGAGTTGGGAGATGTCAGCCTGCCGGGAGGGGGTGGGAGGAGGAGGAAGAGGTGGGGCTCTACTCTGATTAATTACCTTAGGCATTCGGGGGTGGGGCTTCCTTCAGCCATCTGCCTGAGATATGGGAGGGAGCTGGAGAAAGAAGGAGGGGGAGAGACTGCCAGAGAGGAAGAGAAAAGAAAGGAAGAAACACTAGAAAGAAAAAGGAAGGAAAACGGGATAAAGGGAGAACAATCACCCACCCTTTAAGAGCTAGACTTGGGGGGGGAGGGGGGTGGAAAGCAAGCTTTGGAAGGTGTGCCCCAGCGCGACCGCTTTGAAGTGTTCATCATCTGTTCCATTTGGTTTATGGAGAAAAAGAAAATGGTAACTCAGGTAAGATCTGTGTTTCCTCCGTGCGTTTCTTTTCTCGTTTCTGAGATCTAAATATGATGGGGGGGGGCATAGTCACCAGAGTTTTAATTATTATTGTCTTTTTAGAAAGGGCCAGAATTATTGTTATCAGCTGGAAAGTGTTAGTCTTTGCCTGTTGTGAGTCCGCGTGTGTGGTGTATCCATATCCTTTTTTCTCTCCCCTCCCTTAGCTCCATAGCAGATTCCTGTTTCCTGTACTGTGCAGCTGTAGCTCAGGAAGGACCCTGTGGGGATTTGTCTACCTCTTTGTCTTGGTTCTGAGAAGAGGGAGGGAGAGAGAGACTGCAGAGGTAGAAGAGATTCTTGTAGACTGCCAAAAAGAGGGGAGAGGGATTGACTTCCTTTCAAGAATTGCAGAAGAATTTGTGTTATAAGGAAATCTGATTCCTGATTCGCTTTGGTTTCTCAGAACTGGCAATTGACTTGCAGTTTTGCTGCCTTTACTCTAAATGGCTTATTAAAAATGAAGGCTAGAAAAATGTTTCATTTTCATGTCTTTGTTACTGGCAAAGACTGTTTTCCGTGAGAACATAGAAGCATCCAGGTGCAGCAGAGGCAGGTAGAGCCCTCCCTGGCAGAAGAACAAGTCTGAATATATAAATGACAATCACACGGGCATTAAAAGACATCTGAAGGAGAGGGAGTAGGAAATGGAAGACCTTTCTCTCTCTCTCTCTCTCTCTCTCTCTCTCTCTCTCTCTGAAGCGCCTCAAAGATGGTGGCCTGTCTGCAGGCTGTGGCTCTGGCTCATCCTCTGTCACCCCCAATAGTGGTGGGACACCCTTCTCCCAAGACACTGCTTATTCCAGCTGCCGCTTGGACACGCCCAACTCCTACGGACAGGGCACACCGCTCACGCCGCGCCTGGGCACCCCCTTCTCGCAGGACTCCAGCTACTCCAGCCGCCAGCCCACGCCCTCCTACCTCTTCAGCCAGGACCCCACAGCGACCTTCAAGGCTCGGCGCCACGAGAGCAAGTTCACGGATGCCTACAATCGCCGCCACGAGCATCATTACGTCCACAACTCTTCTGCAGTCCCCGCAGTGGCAGGGGCCCCAGCCGCCTTCAGGGGCTCCGTGGACCTCCCATTCGGGGCAGTCAGCAGCAGTGGGGGCAGCAGTGGCCCTCCATTCAAGGCCCAGCCACAGGATTCAGCCACGTTTGCCCACACTCCACCGCCTACCCAAGCAGCCTCCGCTCCTGGAGTCACATTCAAGTCGGCGTTCTCTCCATATCAGACTCCTGTGCCCCCTTTCCCCCCGCCCCCCGAGGAGCCCGCTGCCGCAACCCCCTTTGGGGCCCGTGACAGTGGGGAGTTCCGGAGAGTACCTGTACCCCCGCCCCTGCCGCCCACTGAGCCCCTGACGAAGGAGAAGCCAGGCACGCCGCCTGGACCCCCGCCCCCTGCTGCCAACAGCATGGAGCTGGGCGGCCGGCCGACCTTCGGCTGGAGTCCTGAGCCCTGTGACAGTCCTGGTACGCCCACGCTGGAGTCGTCACCTGCAGGGCCGGAGAAGCCCCACGACAGCCTGGACTCACGGATCGAGATGCTGCTGAAGGAGCAGCGCACCAAGCTGCCCTTCCTTCGGGAGCAGGACTCAGACACCGAGCTGCAGATGGAGGGCAGCCCTATCTCCTCCTCCTCCTCCCAGCTCTCCCCACTGGCCCCCTTTGGCGCTAACTCTCAGCCTGGCTTTCGAGGCCCCACACCACCCTCCTCGCGCCCATCCAGCACCGGCCTGGAGGACATCAGTCCCACACCACTGCCCGACTCGGATGAGGATGATGAGCTTGACCTGGGCCTGGGGCCCCGGCCCCCACCCGAGCCAGGCCCCCCAGACCCTACCGGTCTTCTGGGTCAGACGACTGAGGTGGCCTTGGAGCTGGCTGGAGACAGGACCCCAACCTCAGAGAAGATGGATGAGGTACCATGATGTCTGTCCATCTCTGTCTGGGATTGGTTTTGTCTGTCTTGTGGCTCCCTCTTTCCTCCTTGAAACATTCTCCCCTTAGGATAACTAGCTAAGACACAGAAGCAGCAGGGCTAGGGCAGCCAAAATAACAGATCAAAAATAAAAAAAGAATGAAAAGAGGATACGAAAAGCACCAGGGGCTATGACTGAGCAGCTGGTTTGCTCTGAGCTCCCTAGCAGCTTTGGTGAAAAGGGAAACATGATCTGTTGCTCTCTTTGCTAGGTATGGGAAGTCAAGACCTTTTTCTGGGGATAAATTCTGACTTGAGCTTCTTTGGTTGGAGTTTGCTGAGATCCCAGAGAGTTGGACTGTGGTGATGGTTTTGAGCCTCCTTCTCTGTTAGGTGGCTGGGACCTGATCAGGACTGGTCCTGACACTCAGGCAGATTTGGGAAGAGGGGTCAGCCAGAGTGTTCTGCTGAGCTGGGTCAGGTGGCAGCTCTGGACCACTGTCTCCTAGAACCTGGTGCCCTCTGAAGAGATGGGACACCGTGGTGGGCAGGGAGGACATTGAAATGTTCCTTCTCCCTCTCCCCCTGCGTCCAGGACTGAAGGAGTTAAGGGCTAGCCCAGGGGGAGGGCCACAGCCTCCCCCCTCCCCCCGCGCACCTCTCTCTCTCCCCCTGTCTTTGGTTATACCAGGCAATATCTGCATTTTAGCAAGTCATTCCTGACAAATGGAAAGGTGAATACTCTTCCCCAATTTCCCCTGGCGGTGCTATTTTTCTTCTTGGCACCTTTCTGTATGTTCCTTTTCCCTTTTTTCTTTATATATAGGTTGAGAGGAAACGATGAGACTTGTGATTTATCAATGAGAATCGTTTGCATTGTGGAACATTCATGTCCTTTAGTCTCAGACTTAAGATCAGTTTCACTCCAGGCTTTTATGCTCTGTAGGGAAATTTCATCACTGGACAGTGCTTTCCTTTTAAGGAGGTTGCCCCCCCCCGCACCTTTGTGTGTGTGTGTGTGTGTGTGTGTGTGTGTTCTCTCATCTCTTTTCCTAAGTCACCACCGGAGGGCGAGAGAGTCAACTGGCTATCCGGATAGAGGCATCATTTTAGGAGCTGGAACCCTGTTCTGTTAAATGTTATATAATGCCCCGCAGTGCTGTTTGGAAGGAGGTAAAGCATTAAGGAGATTTTCCTAGCATGACCGAGAGGAAAGGGAAGTTTCAAAGAATATGTCTTTCCGTAGTAAATTTTCAGCAGATCTGAGTTTGGAGATTATTAAGAAATCCCTCCCTCTTCTGGAAAGTGGAGAAACCCTTGAAATATTTTCTCTTCCACTTCTTATCCCTTCATCGTCAGCCCGACTAACTCTTTTGAAATATTGCTTTACTTTTTAAAAAAGAGAAAACATGTTTCTGGCTTCTCTTTGTTGCTTGGGAGATGATACTTTTTTTTTTTTTTTTTTTTTTTTTTTTTTTTTTTTTTTTACGGTACGCGGGCC
>NC_041219.1:42605214-42681791 GCF_002837175.3 Physeter macrocephalus | reverse complement strand
TCCGCGGCATGTGGGATCTTCCCGGACCCGGGCACGAACCCGTGTCCCCTGAGTCGGCAGGCGGACTCTCAACCACTGCGCCATCAGGGAAGCCCCCCGGGAGATGATACTTCTTAAACTTGGAACCCTCGTTCAGTTTTCATTAACTGACCATATTAGAGGGTACCAGCTCTCTTCTTTCTCAGCTATTACTGGAGCCTTTTCAACTACTTGACTTTTCATTGTATATATTTTTAAATCAGTGAAAGAGTTATCTAAACTAGGACTTCTTATAATCAGAGGTTTTCCGTGGCTTCTTGGAGCCTGTCCCCTTAGTTTCTAGAGCAGCTGAGTAAACGTGTGCAAGCCCAAGTTCGAATGCACAAGCATTTGCACACTTAATATGTTGGTCTTAATAAGTATTTAAGGAAACTATAATTTTGGGAATGAAGCAGAAGAGATAAATAGAAACTAGAAAGAGGGAGTTGGGGGAGGTTAAGAATTCTAATAGGTAAGTGAAAATCATTATGATTTTCTCAGTGTGTGTGAATGCTGAAGGAAACAAGGAACTCATTTTTGCCCATCGTGAATTTATACAAATGGAAAGTATAGAATGTCAGACTTTTGAATTTTCAATATTCCAGCATGTTTGTTTTTTGTATACACTTTCTATGTTAATGTAACATACATAAAATAGCAAGATAGGCCAAATCTTTATTTGTCCTATGGTTTTGTTCTGTTTTTTTTTTTTTTTTTTGGTGGGGGGGTAGTTTTTGGTTTTTTGAGCCAGAGGTCAAATCCCAATATTTGATAATGATCTGTCACATCAGCTTTCTGAATAGAAAATGTCTGCAGTGTTTAGGGTTCAGTTATCAAAGTTAAACAGTTTATTGTGGTATTTAGTATCTTAACAAGTATATTAAGAAAAGTATTTAGATATGTTTTCATCATTTTGTCACCTAGGTTCTTTGCATCTTTGGTCTTAACATTTCTATATCCTGTGGTTTCCATCGCTCACTTGGTGGAAGAAGGTTGAAGGGCCTTCAGTGGATGACATTTTCATCACGTTTAGATCCATATCTGTAGCTACACTGCGTACACACATTGTTACTATATATGCTCTGGTTTTATGAGGCCTGTTTTTGGTTTATAAGGCTCTGTTATTTACAATAAGTTATCAGAGTTTTGCTTTTAAAAAAAAGCAAATGGCAATTTAATTACAGAATTCTAGTATAATAGACAGACATGCTCATGTGACTTTTTAAAAAATAACTTTAGGTTTATCTGTCATTCCTGTATATGTTATAGGAGTATTTCACTGAGGTACTCTCTTCTTTCAGAGCATGTGAACCAAATTATTGCGTCTCCTCACATCTGTGAAAATAACAATGTGGAATAAAAGGAAGGAGAAGAGATACATTCTTGTAATATGTGTCAAATTAGACAAAGTTGTAAATGACTTCAACCCCAATTATAATAAGGAAAGGTTATACTATTTGTTGTTGAAAGGGAAAGTATACTAGGCAGAGAGGAAAAGATTTTACAGTGTGGACGTTAAAGAAAATTTTTGTTCTCTATTATAGTGTAAGACTGCCAGTTTCTGTGGAACACAAAGCCCTCCCTTTCTTGGACAGCTCAGTGCTTTGCTGGCATTTTCTTCAAAATCTGTTTTCCATCAGGACCAAGAGGAGGGAAGGTGTTAAGAATAAGGGAGGCTGGAAAGGAGGTTGCTGTTCCTTTAAATAGTGCAGGGAGCCCAAGTGGCAGCAGGCCACTCCGGAGTGTATTCTTTTGTAATGAATCACCAGTTCTATTGTCTGCTATCTCCACTCTTTGTAGCTGGAAGGCCGAAGTCTTTTACCTGAGCTGTGGCCAGGTCCCTATTCGTTCCAGGGTGGCTGGGAGGAGAGAAGAGGGAGGGTATTTTATGCTTTAATTAAAGACCGGTAAGAGAACAGGTATGTTTTGCTTTGTTTCATTTTCTATTATCCTTTCTGGTTTTGTTTTTGTTTTTTTGAAATGAGTTGGAGTAGGGAATCTATTCTCTGATTTTGCTAAGCGTATCCCATTTTCTGTGCATTTTGAAAGTCCTCAGTGGTTATTTAGTCTCCATTTTGTGGCAGTGCTTTCAAGTGATTCCATTGGGTTGCCAGCCAGGTCCTCCCGAGCCCATCCCACCCTTCATCCACAGAGCTTCAGCCCACACTGTTGGCTTTGGCTCACTTCCACTTTCTATGGGCTGCACAGGACTCTGGGAAGTTGGGGGGTAGGCGGATATTGGGTTTGAGGCTAATTTATGTTCCTTTACAATGAACCAAAAAAAGCCTCACTTTTTCCAGAGCTTTGGTTTCTTTCTGAATTCTTCTACATTGCTCCTTATCTTCAGTTATAACCATTTCCTTGCCAAGGCCAAGGCTGGCTCTTGAAAAATATTGCTATTCTAAAAATTACTCAGTTCCCCTGAAATGATACCCAGAATTCCATATAAGTAATTAAATCTGAGCAATTTTGATTTACTAAATGGTTTTTCTTCCCAGTCACCTCGCATGCCCCAAAACACACACCTTTTCTGGGCTCCTTCCCTTTATTTTTTTCCTTTATCTTCTTAGTTTTGTAGTCGAGACTAGGAAAGCTTAGTGTTTGACAAACTGCTATTCAGGATTGTATTGCTACCGAGGACACCTCCATGTTGGAAGGGAAATGACACTCCTCACCCCTCTCAGTGGCTTAGCTCAAAGTCCTGGTTGTGTTCCTCCAGTTTTCTGTTCTTCCCTGAACATTTTCAAACTCACATCAAAAAGATTGCCATATGGGAACAATCTCATATCTCTTTTGACTTTTGGTTCGTGGACTACTCACATTTTAACTTCTCTTCACGTAATACCTTACCTTGGTTTGTTTCTTGGGCATCTGTATGTGATTGTCATGGTGATGATACAGCCCCACAACCCTCGAGCATCCTTTTGGTGTACAGTTCCTCTCTGGAATCTGGCATTGTTGATATCTCAAGCATTCCCTTCTGGAATCATAATTCCTCACTTTTTTCCCCCAACATTCCAAAACCACTGTCAAATCTTTCTTAAACGTTTCTAAACAATACTTCATATGTGAAATCTAACAAACACAAATGGAATGCTCCCCTGCAGTAAATGCTTTGTTGTTTCCAATGTAGCAACTTCATTATTGGGTTTGGATGCTCAACTTCCAAGCAGAAATGTTTCAGTCTGCCATCAAGATGTATCGTTTCCATTTCCCAGATATACAAATGTCCCTCTATTACTAGTAGAATGATTAAGTTCAGGAAATCTTGGAGTCAAATAATTCATTAGAGGTCATTGCCAGAGTGAATCATTTACAGTGCAGGTCTGATTTTGTCACCCCTGTGCTTTAAACCTTCCATTTGTTTCCCTTCAGACCCCAGTGTCCTCACTCTGGTCTCTGAGGCCCTGAGTGATCGGGAACCTGGCTGTCTCTCCAGCCTTATCTCCTGCTGCCCTTCTCTTCCCATATTCCGCTCCAGTGACACTGGCCTCTTTGCTATTCCTTTTAACACACCTTGCATCTTCCTGCTCAGAACCTTTCCTTCTGTTTTTCTTTTAGATGGAAATGCTCATCCCCCAGGCTTCTCAAGGGTTCTTCTTTGACCTTCCTATCTCAACTTGAATTCCCCAATTGTTCTCTATTCGATTAACCTGCTTTTTCTTCACTTATCACTGATATTAGTGTTTGTCATTACTCTTTATTTGCTTGTTTATTATCAGTGCTACCCCACCCCTACAAAGAATGTAAGTTCTGTGAGGCAGGGACCTTGTCAGCAGTCTCTTGTAATCCCGGTGTCTAAAACTGTGCCTGGCATGTAGTCAAAATAATAGCTAATCTTTTTTTTTTTTTTTTTTTTTTTTTTTTTTGCGGTACATGGGCCTCTCACCACTGTGGCCTCTCCCACTACGGAGCACAGGCTCCGGACTGTGCTCCAGACGCGCAGGCTCAGCGGCCATGGCTCACGGGCCCAGCCGCTCCGCGGCATGTGGGATCTTCCTGGACCGGGGCACGAACCCGTGTCCCCTGCATCGGCAGGCGGTTTTTTTTTTTTTTTTTTCCGGTACATGGGCCTCTCACCACTGTGGCCTCTCCCACTACGGAGCACAGGCTCCGGACTGTGCTCCAGACGCGCAGGCTCAGCGGCCATGGCTCACGGGCCCAGCCGCTCCGCGGCATGTGGGATCTTCCTGGACCGGGGCACGAACCCGTGTCCCCTGCATCGGCAGGCGGACTCCCAACCACTGCGCCACCAGGGAAGCCCAACTAATCTTTATATATGATGTATTACTGTCAGGTACTGTGCTAAGCACTTTACCTACATTAACTCATTGAATCCTCTCATCAACCCTATAATTATCCCCATAGAACAGAAGAAGAAATTGAGGCATATTATTATGCTTACATAACTTGCCCCAATTGATAAGCTACTAAGAGATGTTGTGGGGATTCATATCCACAGACTGGCTTGGGAATCTGTTCTCTTAACCACTGTGCTCTAGTGCCCCTTGTAGGCATTACATATTCATTTAATACTTGCTGACTGTGTGAATGAATGAATTTAGTTGAGACTCTCTTATTCACTTCTGGAATTTCCATCTCTGACATGTTCAAGGCTTTGATGGAATACTTGCAATAACAAGGAATTCACTATAGAATAAAATGAATTTATTTTCTAATATTACATAATAATAATAGATTAGATAGCATTATCGAGTAAATATTATGCATTAGGCACTGTCATCAGTGCCTTATGTAATTCCTTTCAGCAGCCTTATAAGTACTGTTAACGTCCATATTGTAGAACTTAGGACACAGGGATACACAGAGTTTAAATAACTTGGCCAAGTTGACAACATCAGGATTTAAACCCAAGGAGTTTGGCTCCAGCTTCCCTGTTCCTAACCACCAGCAATAATTACTGTTATTGAAATAACCTTTTGTTCTTGCATACCACTTTGTACCAATTTTACATACAAATCACATTTACATATAAACAATTGTATTCATGTCATATGTCACTTGTCAATCTCTTTTTGAGGTAGGTGGTGTTTTTCCCACCTCCCCCCACCCCCCACCCGTAAGATAGACTTTGACATTCAAGAGGTCAAGCAACATTGTAGTTCTGGGAACAGACAGGGATAGTTTCCAAATATGAGATCCATTTAATTCCAAATTTGCATACTCTTCCATTATACTACAAGCCTCATAGGTAAAGAGTTCCACTGTTGGCTGTTACAAAGTAGAAATGTTTTCCTTATGGTGAGCTAAAATCTGTTTTCATTATTGTCTTCTCATTGTTTCTAGTTCTGTCATCCAGAGTCACATGGAGTGGTTAATCTCTCTTCTTCATAAAACCCAAGTATTTGAAAATAACTGCTAAGTGTTCCCTTCAATCTTCTGTTCTCAGTACTCATCTTACCTACCTCCTTGAATTATTCCTCATAGATATGAAACCATATGGTTTCTATAGTCTTTACTGTTCTGGACTAATTATGACAATTTATATGAATGATTTATCATTTATATCCAATTACTAAGTAGTTATGAGTATTATTAGGTATCATATCTTTGTTATAAGTTTTGGATTTTGATAGCATGTTGCTTTTACTCAGTTTTCATAGCCTATTGACCATGCAGTGTTGTCAGCAATCTATTTATTTATTTATTTATTTATTTTAAAATAAATTTATTTATTTTTGGCTGTGTTGGGTCTTCATTGCTGTGCATGGGCTTTCTCTAGTTGTGGCGAGCAGGGGCTACTCTTCGTTGTGGTACGCAGGCTTCTCATTGTGGTGGCTTCTCCTGTTGCAGAGCACGGACTCTAGGGCACGTGGGCTTCAGTAGTTGTGGCACATGGGCTTAGTTGCTCCACAGCATGTGGGATCTTCCCGGACCAGGGCTCAAACCCATGTCTCCTGCGTTGGCAGGCAGATTCTTAACTACTACGCCACTAGGGAAGGCCCTGTCAGCAATTTATAACTTCAAAATAAGAGTATATTACCCTCAACTCTTAAGTAGAATATTGTTTTTCTTCTCCATTTTAAAGCATGCTGTGAGCTGATTGGCGAGAATCTACTTGCCTTCTAACTTTTCTAGGTCTTGCCCAGATCCCTCAAAGGTTACTGACACTGAAATTTTCATTTTAAACTTATTTTTTAGAAATACTGTTTTGAAGATGCCAATTGGACCAACAGATGATATATTAAAAATCAGAAAAGTAAATTTGATCACCTCTCTTGAGATGTTAAAATTGTATCAAAAAAGAGTGTTGAAGAGCCAAAATTGGGAATTATAGAGTCTTTTAAATCCGTAGCAACAGTAAATCATGATCTTATTTTTCTCTTGAGAACAGAAGTAAAACACAACCAAAAAATAAATTAAACCCTTGAAAAATATTCTGATTTAACAATCCATATTATAAATCAAATACCTTAGAAATAGTCTTAGATTAGCTTACTTTGGCATATTATTCTTTTCATCATTCCTCTTGAATTTTTTCAAAGGACTACCAGTTTCAGAATATTAGAATAACATTTCTTATTTAATTAATGGTCCAGGAAATAAGTATAGCTAGCCTGCTGTTAACAGAAGAAAATACAGTTTTAAAAATTATAACTTGAAATCATATAACTGGAGATATTTAATTCATTTAGAACTGCACGATAAAGTTCTGCAAGCAAAATTTGATATTTCATATATAAAGGAATAGTTAAGAAAATATGGAAATGGAAATCAATAATTACTTTATGAGATTAAAAATAATACTTTTATATCCACAAATAATGTAACTAGTCTTTTATCTAATATTGTATGAGATTTCTTATAAGAACTTCTGAACAGATAAGCTGAGACTTAATTGAAGGAGATGAGATTTTGAAAGACTCCTAACTTAGAGCAGAAATCCATAAACTTTTTCCATTAATGGCTAGATAGTAAATATTTTTGGCTTTGCAAGCCATGCTGTCTCTGTTACAACTGTTCAGTTCTGCTGTTGTAACAAGAAAGTAGTCATCGATGATACCTAAGTGAATGGGTGTGGCTATGTTCTAGTTAAACTTTATTTTTTTTTAACATCTTTGTTGGAGTATAATTGCTTTACAATGGTGTGTTAGTTTCTGCTATATAACAAAGTGAATCAGCTGTACATATACATGTATCCCCATGTCTCCTCCCTCTTGCGTCTCCCTCCCACCCTCCCTATCCCACCCCTCTAGGTGGTCACAAAGCACTGAGCTGATCACCCTGTGCTATGCAGCTGCTTTCCACTAGCTATCTATTTTACATTTGGTAGTATATATAAGTCCATGCCACTCTCTCACTTCATTAGTTAAACTTTATAAACACTGAAATTTTAATTTCATATTACTTCCATGTGTCACAAAATATTCTTCTTTTAAATTTTTTCAACTATCTGAAAATGTAAAAACTACACTTAGCTTTCAGGTTGTACAAAAACAGGTGGTGGGCCAGCTTTGGACCAAAGCCATAGTTTGCCAACCCCTGATTCAGAGGGATGCAGTCCTCCCTGGTTTTTAGTAGAAGGAAGGTTTTCCCATATAGCTTGATGACAGGGACACAGTTTCTAGCAGCTTTGGTGGGTCATCTTGGATCCCCGTTAGGGTGAAATCCCGACTTGCTCTCTCATTTTTCCTCCCAGAAAATTTGAAGATTCTTTTCCTTTCCTCACTTGCTTTCTCCGTCCACTCTACCCCCAAATCTGAACCACTTGCAATTCTCCAAATATGCCATATTTTGTACCTTACTGCTTTTCATATATTTCTTCATATATTATTTTTCATGTATTATTACTTTGGGCCAGAATACCTCTTTCTCCCACATGAATAATTTCTTGCCTTAAAGATTTAGCTTAGACTTCACTTACTTCAGAAAGCTTGCCCTGTCTCGTAGAGTTGTCCCTTTTTTGTGCTTCCTTGGCATTGTATATGTATTGTTCTCTTAGTCCATAGTATGTATTACTGTAATTGTGAATACATTTGTCTGTTTTTTCCATCAGACTGTAGTTTCTTTCAGGATTGGGACTATATTGCCAGTGTTTATTATTGTATCTGGTTCAAGTTAGTATGTAATAATACTTCTTTATTGAATTAATGAACTTTAACTTGTTAATTCATGACAAGTGCAAAACCAGAAGAGTTAAATTGGGTAGTCACATATATTCTAGTGCTTATTACTTAAATCAAGTAATACTTAAAATATAATGTCATTTTGGAAGTGGATGCTTTATTTGGTTAGAAGAAAGGAGGATTTTAGAGCAAACAGCTATTTGGAGAACACACAAATCTCTTGTAGATGTTCCAGTGGAAGGCTGTATATATCCAGAAGATAGAATGTGGGTAAGTGGCATAGGAGCTCTGGCCTTCTGAGAAGTCACCAAAGAGGGAAGAAGAGAGAGTATGACTCCAACAAGGGTGGAAGGGCAAAGAAAGTGAAAAGGTAACAGTGAAATTTTAGGGACTGGCAACCCATAATAAGTATACCAAATGTGGTATATTGGCTACAAGCCATCCCCCTCTCTCCTTTTCCTTCCACTCAAGATGACCAGGAGTAGATCCTTTTAAAAAGTTGTCAGCAGTGGGGAGTGGGGGTGGTGGGCGGGGGAGGGATAAACTGGTAGTTTGGGATTAGCAGATAGATACACACTACTGTATGTAAAACAGATAAACAGCAAGGACCTGCTGTATAGTACAGGGAACTCTACTCAACATCTTGTAGTAATCTGTAATGGAAAAGAATCTGAAGAAGAATATATATAAGACTGAATCACTGTGCTGTACACCTGAAACTAACACAGCATTGTAAATCACCTATACTTCAATTTTTAAAGAAGCTATCAACACTGATACATATTAGACCATAATCATTCCATGTCATTTTCAAAGCTTGCTGTTCATTGCTAAGACTAAAGTCTTTTTTACTCTCTGTGTATTTCCTTTAGGTAGTTTCTATTGTGGTGTTATTAAGTGTACTGATCTTTTCTCCCTTCTGCAGCGTCTAATCTGTCATTAGTCCAATCCAATTTTTTTTTTTTTCTTTTACCAATCCAATTTTTTTAAGCTCAGACAATACAGGTTTTTTTGTTGTTGTTGTTGTTGTTTTTTAATTTTTGGCTGCATTGGGTCTTCGTTGCTGTGCACAGGCTTTCTCTAGTTGCGGCTCATGGGGGCTACTCTTCGTTGCAGTGCGCGGTCTTCTCACTGCAGTGGCTTCTCTTGCTGTGGAGCACGGGCTCAAGGCGTGCGGGCTTCAGTAGTTCTGGTGCATGGACGTAGTTGCTCCACGGCATGTGGGATCATCCTGGACCAGGGCTCGAACCTGTGTCCCCTGCATTGGCAGGCAGATTCTTAACCACTGTGCCACCAGGGAAGTTCGACAATATCGTTTTCATCTCTAGAATTTTGATGCGGATCTTTTTTATATCTCTTAACATGCTTTTACATACAGTTTTTTTGAACATATGGAATACAGATGTTTTAATGTCCTTGTCTGCTAATTCTAACATCTACATTCATTCTGGATCAGTTGCAATTGATTGATTTTTCTCATCATTATGGGTTGTCTTTTTCTGCTTCTTTGAATGCCTGGTAATTTTTGAATGGATGCCAGACATTGTGAATTTTACCCTGTTGTATGCTAGATGTTTTTTTTTTTTTCTGTAAATATTCTTGAGCTTTGTCTAGAACACAGCTGAGTTTCTTAGAAATAGTTTAATTATTTCAGGACTTATTTTTAAGTTTTGTTAGATAGGACCAGAGCTGTATTTAGTCTCTGGTTAATTTTTCCTCACTATTGAGGCAAGACCCTTCTTAGTACTGTAACTGATGCTTTTTAAATGATCAGACTTTCCACTCTTGTTTTTGGGAACAGGCTCTATTCCTGACACTGTGTGAGTTCCTAACACTATTCTCTTCAGCTCTTTCAGTAGTTTCTCACATATTCTTATTATTTACTGAGTACTTGAGGGGAACCCTCTGTAGATCTTCAGAGTTCTCTCTATGCAGCTGTCTCGCCTGTGGTGCTCTCCCCTGTGACCTCTAGCTGTCTTGGCTTCCCTGGACTTGACGCTTTATCTCCTCAACTCATGAAGACCACCAGACTCTGCCTGGTTTCTTCTCTGTGCCACAGTCTGGAAACTTTCTAAAAACTCACCTTGGTTTTTCCCATCTCAGGAATCACTGTCCTTCTCTGCCTACTGTACAGTGTCTTGAGTGCTATTATTTCATGTATTTTGTTCTGTTTCTTAGTTGTTTGAGGTGGCAAAATAAATCTGGTCCTAGTTACTCCATCCTGATTGGAAGCAGAAATGAGACCACTTATTTTTAAATGAAAATTACATGGTATTTCATTTAATATATTCCTAATTTATGAATGAAAAATCAGCTGAACAGTAATTTCAAGCAGTGTTGGAGAAGAATGGCTATAATGCATAAATAATTAAAATACAAGGTAGAATATGGTAAATTACATGAATATGATGTCCATGAAGTTACCATTAGAAGTTCAGATGAGGAAAGAATTAGTTTGGGAAGTTTGGCAGAAAGGAAAAGAGTGAGAGGAAAGGCTATGGCATATAGAGTGAGTGTGTGTGTGTGTCTGTGTGTGTGTGTGAGAGAGAGAGAGAGAGAGTTATGCAAGACGTTATCTGGATCTGGAACCAAATTCTTAAGTGTTGAATGAGATCCAGCAGTGGAATAATTTCAGAGAGAGTCTAGGACTGATCTAATCAAAGGCAAAAATAGTTCTTTAACAAAAATACATGGACAAGATCACAGGAAAAATAGGGTTTCTGTGTTTTTGTAGTTGAGCATGGTTTGTGGTCTGTTGCAGAAAAGGAGAAAGATCCTTTTCTCCTGTGGATTACCTATCATTGCAATTCTAACACAATAGGGAGGGAGAAAAGTCAAAGTACCATCTGCTCACTTCAACAGTGTAGAAGTTACGGGGCACTTTGGATGAGCGCTGATCTAAAATTTATGAAACTTTAGAAAGCCTTTGGTAAGCAACATTTAAACTTTCAGCCATTGTTATTTAAATGGTTTTCAGGTTATCTAGACATTTCAGTGGGTAAGGGCACTATGGAACTAAACATGTACATACTAGAGAAAGTGGGTGGCATGACGCTGTTTGGAGCTTTCTTAAGTTGAAATGGTTGCCTGTTATTTGCTAGTGTAACAACTGTTAACAGAAGTTCAGCCAAATATATTCTTTAAAGTTTTCTCTCTTGAGGAACCAGGAGACATTTTTGAAAAACTGGGAATGTGTGTGTTTTGTTTGGGTAAATTTCACTTAGCCTATGTTTTACATAAAGCCTTTAGTACAAAGAATGTGGAACCCCTCCACCCCATGCTGGTATTGATGTTACTGTTTGTGTAAAAAAGAACTTAAAGAACTTTAAAGTTATAACTCAACTATTAGGTTTATATTGTGGACTATATATACTTTTCCCCTTGTTCCTTCTTCCTTCACAATAAGTAGTTATTATCTCTACTACTTTTTTTTTTTTAGCCAAAAGCAAAGAGTTTTGTATACATGATCTCACGTAATTCTTGTAGGTACCCCATTAGGTAGCTATCCTTCTCATTTTACAAATAAAAATAGTGAGGCATTGAGAGGTTAAGTGACTTGCCCACAGGCACACAACTGTACATGGCAAAGCCTGGGTTTGAACCCACACTTAGCTTGTTCCAAAATTTATGCTATTTCTACCCTTTTTTAATGATAGCCATTATATTAAGTATAGTATGAAAGATATAGGCCTTAATATTTATTTAACTCTGTCTTTACATAAGAAAAATCTCTGTAACTCACCTTTAGCCAGAACCTTGAGAAACGTCTGCTGATTTTCTTGGAGCCTTAGGTTCCTCTGGGATAAGTGCAGAATTGATCAATTTGACTATTCTATACATAACTTTTATTTCCTGAAAGTTTATCTCAGCACAGAGCTTTTACAGTTTGATGGTTTAGTATTTCATATGGGAGCATTTATATGGGGTAAGAGAGAAATCAAAGCATTGGCTCATTTGAGCAGCTGTTAGCCACTTTGGGCAAGGGAACAGATAAGCTGTTTAATGGCACTTTGTTGACTGTTACAGAAGAAAACACAGTTTCACATGGTAATATAGCTAATGTTTCTTTTCTTTTTTTTTTTGGCGGTACTCGGGCCTCTCACTGTTGTGGCCTCTCCCGTTGCGGAGCACAGGCTCCGGACACGCAGGCTCAGCGGCCACGGCTCACGGGCCCAGCCGCTCCGCGGCATGTGGGATCTTCCCGGACCAGGGCACGAGCCCGTGTCCCCTGCATCGGCAGGAGGACTTTCAACCACTGTGCCACCAGGGAAACCCGCTAATGTTTCTTTTTTTTACTATATTCTGTCCCTTGGGTAAGGCCTCTTTATCACAGAATCAGATTCTTAGAGCTGTAATGAGCTTTATTTTACAAATCAGGATATAGACCCCAAGAGGAAGTGAGTTGTCCAAGGTCATACAGCAGAATACGGCAGAACTGGAGCTAGTTCTCCATCCGATATTCTTTGTACTGTCAGAAAATCTTAGAAAGTCCAGACTTTTAATAAAAGATGTTTAGTCTATAGAGGCTAAAATATCAAACCCTTATGCTCCCCATTCCTAAAGGGGAAAACATTAAAATGAGTAAAAAGTTAAACTCATATATCATGGGCATTCTTTGCTGGAAAATTATCCTTGAATGAAGCTAGATAGTCTAGTTGATGTGATAACGAAGTTCTAAATGAGAAAGATTATAACTAAGAAGATATAAATATGCCCTTTGATTTTTTTTTTTTTTTTTAAGTATGCTTGAAGATTTTATGTTTTTGTTTGGTTATTGAGCATTTGACTTGGCTTGAAAAGATAGGAAATGTGAAATGAAATACGGGAATGTTTTCGTTACCAAGCAACCATTAAAGTATATAGACAGCTGCTTTTTGGTGCTCTTAGGAACGGATTTTAAGTCTCCGCTCTCAGTTTTCTGCATGCCACCTTTCTTAAGTTGCATATCCTCCCTTATTCTGAGATAGGTTTTCCTGGTTAATAGTGACAGTTTCTTTATGATAGCTTTTTTCATGACTTCTCCCAACATAGGAGTCTAATTTCTTTTCTAGGTTTATTTGTCTCATTTTGATAAAGGATTAAATATTGCAGTCGCTAGTTTATATTTCATTGCTATTCCTGAGGGGTCAGAGTCTGTGGCTTCCCTTATTGATCTATGTGTTAGAGATCAATAGGGTGACGGGAAATGTTTTCCTTCCTTTATACTGCATTCCGATCTTGGCCACTATTACATTTGTGAAGAAGGAGGGAGATGGAGAGTTAGGCATTCTAATTGGTAAATACTTGATTTTTGTTTTGTTTTATTTTCTGAGAGTGATTAGACCCTTGAAAGTCTTTTGTTTCGTCAGGACTTAGAATAATGTTTAGCACATAGTGCTGGGTGTACTTGTACATGGCACTTGGACTATGACTCGAAGTACACGTTTAGTTCTGATCTTCTTTGGGTTTCTCTACTTCCTGTAATCTAAATGTATCCAATTTACTAAAGCATAAGTAGAAGGGCTGTTTCTAGAATTGTAAATACTCTTCATCTTCCTTTAAGCATCTCTAATTTGCTTTTAATAAGTCTTAGTGTTGTTGAAGGGTTATTTTAAAGAAACATAGAAGTTCATTAATCCATGTCCTTTCTCAAAATGAAAAAGAAACCTGGAATTCTGGAATTTACTTATGGTTGAAATCTTTTCCAGAAAATACATTATAACTTCTGGGTCAGGATAATAGATACTTTTACTTGCCTTCTATCTCTTGTAAGACTCCACTGAAATAACAATATAGAAGTGCAAAAAGAAATAAACCAGGAACAGAAATAGAAAAGGGTGAAGAGTGATGTTACTAATAAGAGTTAAACAAATTTCTGGAAAAGATAAAGCAAATGGGAACCAATTGATGTATGAATTGGAGGAGAAGCTAAAGCCTGCCAGTTAGTACCAGGAGGCTGTGAATGGTGTGGAATCTGGTCTGCCCAGCAGGAACCCCAAGAGGCTGTAGGCTCAGAGCAGGAGTAAAGAAGGAATGGAAAACAGGGATTTTGTGTGCATTATGTAGAGGATGATTCAACTACTTGGCATTGCTGTAGCCTTTCCAGCCCCTTCCCAGTGGAAGTAGCCAGCCTCAGCATTTACTATGCTGTCTCTTTTCTCCAGCATTAAAAAAAGGAAAAACAAAAAACCCCAGATTGTTTGACTCCAAATAAGTTGATCAGAATATTTGGGGAAATTTAATTCTTTTTGTATTAGATATTGGCACCCCTTCCTTTAATCTGATATTCAGAGGATAGGAGGAGGTCATTCCACACTTTTCTAGTAGCATACACTAAAACAAAGCCCGCCTGCTGCCATGCTCTTCCTTATCTCATACTGAGTTCCCAGTTAGAATTTTAATTCCAGGAAGAGAACTAATAAGAGAACAGATTTCCTTATATGATAGCAGAGGAAATCCACACCAGCTAACCAAGTCCTTATACCTGGGTCACCAGTGCATGAGGATCCTTAGTCATATGAGAGGAACTTTCAGCACGAAAGAGAAGAGAAGAAACAAAAGAAAACCTGACCCTAGGGGAAACAGATAATCCAGGGAACAGAGGAAGATTTAAAGAAGCATTCTAACTAATGTAGTTAGATTAAAGAACAGAATGCGTTCATAAAACCTGTTCTGGGTGTAAAGAGAAGGGAACAATTTGAGAATAAGAAAGAGCGTGAGAGATTAAGAATGTGATAGTCAGAAGAAGACATGCCATAGAAGGAAAGAGAGTAGAGTTAAAGATATCTCCCCAAATGCAGAGCTTTAAGATGCAAAGATGGAAAATACAAGAGATAAGTCTCAGATGATTTCCTTAGCCCATGTTCCCTAAAAGACGTTGCTGATGACTCAGTTTCAGTAGAAGTCTTCAGAGAGGTTGTATAGACTGCTGCTCCTATGCCCAGTCCACTGGAAGGAAATGTGGGGCTGTTTATTATCTACTGGTTTCCTCTCATCTCCTGCTCCTCTCCTGTTTGGTCAAAGTTTGCCATACAAACGGTTAAGGCACCTGACCCTTTCAGTGGCCTCATGGGGAGGCCAAGTCCTATGTTCTGTGCACAGATCTGCAGATTGACGTGACATCTAAGTCTGGAGAGGTGAGGAGTCAGTAACCCCTAAGGTAGCCTCCAGCCTTGGAGCCTCTGCCTTTTAAGAAACCATTAAAAGAGGGCCACTCCCAAGAGGGCTGATGAAAGGAAGGAGAGGTAGGAGGCTGCCATTTTCTATTAAAACTCTTCTGTACCCATTCGGTTTGCTATTAGTACATGTACTAATTTCATAAAAATAAAAATTAACTTTAAGAATGGAAAATAGATTACCCAAAACACCCTGGAAATAAATGTCAAAGATCTTTTAGAATGCATTTGGGGGAAAAATGAATTTCAAATATTGAAAGATAAAATCTAATCAGTAGTTTAGAGGGTCCTCTATCCCCCCAACCTGATACTCACTGCACACTTTTTGCTTAGTTTCTCTCCATACCACACCTTCTGTTTCTTGTGTTGCGTGCCTGTTTATTATCCGCCTCTCCCTACTAGAATGTAAACTCCATAAGGGCAGGAACTTTGTCTGTTTAATCACTGTTATCTCCCCAGCACCTAGAACAAAGTGTCTAATAATGCATGGTAAGTACTCAATAAATATTTGATGGCAAGAATTGAAGTCGAATAGATGAAATATGCAAGGGGCATGACTTCCATACAGAGGTATATGGACTTGACCTGTAGGCATTGAGGAATGTAGGATTTTAAGAAGAGAATCAATTAGCAATATCTGATTTAGCTTTTATTTTAGAAAGCTCATTCTGGCAGCTGCTTGGAAAATTCATTAGGTTGAGGTTAAGTTAGAAGAAAGGAGAACTATTAAAAGAAAGATTCTTGTGTTAACCTGGGTGAGAGTTGATGAGAGCAGAGACCCTCGTTTTTCTTTTTATTTCCCACGGTACATAACATGGACTCTCACATGTAGCCTTTCAATTTATATATATATATATATTTTTTTTTTATTTAATAGTAAATATATATGAATGGTTATATTGTAGTGAGCTTTCAGCAGAGTTCCTAAAGCTACTGAGAGAAAGATCCCTATCGTTTTTACAGACTGCTTCAGAAGCAGATATTCAACTACCTGGTTAATTCAATATAGCATGTATTTTCTAAAGATCAATTACAATGTGCTTATCATTTGGTGAGGAAGCTACAATAAAGAAGTATATGATTCAGTCCCTGATCTACTTAGGGGCTTTACTTGTGAAATGAACAGAGGAAATGTAAACCATCATGTTAACTGTGGCTGCATACAAAATGCCATTTTGTCCTGGGAAGGGTATAGGGAAAAATTTTGTCTGTTACTATATATATATATATATATATAATACAAATTGCTCATTTTAATTTATTATTATTATTTTATTAGGCCCAGCGGCTATGGCTCACGGCCTCAGCCGCTCCGCGGCATGTGGGATCCTCCCAGACCGGGGCGCGAACCCGGTTCCCCTTCATCGGCAGGCGGACGCGCAACCACTGCGCCACCAGGGAAGCCCCCAGATTGCTCATTTTAAAGTAGACTATAATAGAATACCCAATGCAAAAATCTATACAGAATGATTAAATATTTTATTATTCAGGACACACTACAAAATCTTGCTGATGTTTTCTTCTGAACCTGAGTTGTGGCTATTTTCAAGGATATTCCAGTTTAACATCTAGAGAAGATGCAAATTTAATTGCCCATGAAGACACAATAAAGAGTAAATTAATTTAAATTGTAGTGAAAAGTTTGGTTGAGAAAAAGAATAATCATCCATGCATTGTATAAATCACCAATTACATTGACTAGAATAGACAGCCAACCATTAATTGTGTGTAAGGGCCTTCCGTTTCCAAGGAAGCAGGTAGCTGACCCGGAGTATCTCTTGTGGTCTCTTGTTGCCGGTGGAAGACAAGATTCATGGGATGTTTGAGGTTCTAAATACTGCTTTAAGGACATCTGGAAGAAAGCGCTCTTAAGAGGTTGGAGACATTAAGACTATTACAGGGTTTGTCATTTTTAACCTAATAGACTACTGGGTTTGAATGACTTTGTTCTGAAATATTTATTTTTCTGTTTAAATATTTATTGCTTTGAGATGGCAGAACTCAGCCTCAGGGGAGAGGTCAGGCTGGCTTTTCTCTCGAGTAATTTGAAAGAGGTTTGTGTGTGTGTGTGTGTGTGTTTAAGACAAGTGATTTGGTAGTATGTTTGCAATATTCTTGTTGGCCAAGACTGTACCTTCCTTAGTATTGTACTAGTACCAGGTCCAGTAATTGATTTTTAGTCTAAGCATGAAGGTAAAGTATATTGTATTTCCTGTTTTATTTTTATTTATCATCTGTTAGCAAGAGGTTAAAATTGCTCTCAGTCCCCTCCTACACTCCATCTCCCATTCATGTGGCTGTAGCACTCTCAAAACTTTGTGTTCTTGTTCCTCGGTTATACCCACTCTAAAAGAAGGACCCATTGTTAGGCTTGCATTTCAGTAGGTTTGCATTAAAAAAACAAACAAAAACTGGTGTTTGTTCTCTTATCTGTGGGTTCCATATAAGGTAATTCTCTACTTTCAGGTAATCTACATTTATGGCCACTATTACCTTCTTCTCATAGCTTACTCTCTCCCTAGTCTCTTCCCTTCTTCTAGAGGTGTAGATGCTCCTGGGTATTTTCTGGAGGCACCTGCCACCGCCATAATTCTCTCCGATTCTGCCCAGACAAAGCCACTAAAGCAATGTTTCTCAGCGTGGTACCCAAACCACCTACTGGAGTAGTGAGTAGTACCAGGCTCCTACTCCAATGCACTGAAACATAATCTGTGGGGAAAGGATAGTGATTTTTTTAAAATATGTCCCCAGAGTGGTTGTTATGAACAATAAAATATGGGACTCTCTGCTTTCAAGGAACCAGGTATAAGATGGGTTTGTGGGTGTGAGGGACTGGGTCCCTACCGGATGGGGTTGGTGATCTTATTGTTGAGACTGCAGCAGGAATAGATGTGTCCCTGGACTCCTTTCTTGGAATCAGAAATACTTTCCCGTAAAATTAATATTTCAGTTGGTGATTGGCCTTTTATTACTATAGTCATTATCATATAATCATTAAATCTGTTTTTGTGAGTTTCCTTGGGA
This sequence comes from Physeter macrocephalus, assembly GCF_002837175.3. NCBI lineage: Eukaryota > Metazoa > Chordata > Mammalia > Artiodactyla > Physeteridae > Physeter > Physeter macrocephalus. Next base: position 42,663,508 of record NC_041219.1, on the reverse strand, counting down.
TCCTGGCCATCTACTAAGCTACAAACAACCAAATGAAAAATGAACTGTTAGAATTCAACCTGAACATAAAAATTGGAGGCTACATGGAAACTTCATGTATAGGTTTTCCCTCCCAATTTCTAACTTACCTACAGATTGTCTGACATCTTATGGCTCTGGGTATAATTTATATTCACTGTAAAAGAGAAAATACATTATTTACTTTAGTCTAACTTTTGCCAATGTTAAATTTAAGCATGTAGGTAAATTAAGAATCTAGAATGAATTTCACCTTATGCCTAGTAAACTGGCACTGTTTTGTCTTTGTACATGTTTATTCATGTACTTTATTTCTCTGGGTTTTCTTCTTGATCTATCATTCTTCTACAGAGTTGTTAAAAATTATTTTAATTGATTCTAGATCATCTTAAATCCAATGCTCTGTTCTTATCTTTCTGCATTAATAGTTTTATAGCTCTTTTTTCCCTTTGGTCATAGACATCTGGGCAGAAGCCACTGCTTTTAGTACAAGAACTGAGAAGAATGACAGGCCTTTTCTTAGGTATTGTCAACTGAGAGCTTTTTGTAAAGTTTTTTACAAAAGCAAGTAGAAGCTTGAAATCTGAGCCTATCTGAGCAATTCGCAGGGGATAAAAATAATATAATTTATAAAATACTTGAGGCAAAAATATTTTTTCTCTGTTACAAACCTAGAGAATTAATGTCCATTTATCTATAGCATTAGGAAAACAATTAGTGACATTGGCAGTGATAAACTGGTGAGAAGATGCTCTATCTAAAAAAACATAAGTGATTCTTTTTGTGATGGTTTGAATAAAATTAATATTGATCTGTTTCATTCGGTGATCTATTCTGAGCATAGATGTAATGTGAGAATTGGGAAACTTTTCTGTTAAGATAGGATTTGCAGCCTGTGGTTTGTAACACAACAGTGGATTAGGTATATAAGTGAGACTCAAGATTACCAAACTGAAAAAATTAGAATGAAGTTGAAAAATAAATGGGAAGGTACAAACAAACAAAAATACCTTTTTGTCCTTAAGATTACACAGACTTTAATTATCCTAGGAAAATGAAGACAATTATATTTTGGGCCTTTCTTATAGTACTTTATGCTTAGCTTTATTTGTAGCATAAATAACATTGATGTAATTATTAGTTTATGTGCCTTTCTCACCTTTTAAAATTTGGTCCTGGGCTTCCCTGGTGGCGCAGTCGTTGAGAGTCCGCCTGCTGATGCAGGGGACATGGGTTCGTGCCCCCGTCCGGGAAGATCCCACATGCCGCGGAGCGGCTGGGCCCGTGAGCCATGGCCGCTGAGCCTGCGCGTCCGGAGCCTGTGCTCTGCAACGGGAGAGGCCACAACAGTGAGAGGCCCGCGTACCGCAAATAAATAAATAAATAAAATAAAATTTGGTCCTACAAAAGCAAAATCTTATTTTTGCCATTTTGCCTCCCCTCCCTGCCATGTTAAGGACTAGCATGTTGTAAATGTTTAAATGTGAGTAAATAATCGATTCAAATAATACTCAGAATAATTCAGTAAAAACAGAATATGCTTAAGAAACGATAAAGTGGACTCATTTACCCCAGTGTGACTTGTAAATAATGAAAAAAACTTTCTTTAAAGTATTGATAAAGGTGAGTGGCTTAATAGGTCCTGAATAGTGAGTCAGCTACTATAAATCTTAAAAAAAGAAAAAATCATCCTGTTCCTCCTCATTCCCTATAACTGGTTGGTTGCCAAATTCTTGTAATTCCACCACGCAACATCTCTTGATTCAGTTTCCTTTGCCCCACTACATTTGCCTAGGCCCACCTGTCTTCTCCAATATGTTACAAAAGCCTCCTGGTTGTCCCCCCTCTAGTACATTCCACATACTGTTAACATTATATGAGCTGTGCTTCTGCTGTTCCCCTATTTTGATGGTTCTTCACTGCCGAGAAATAGTAGTTAAAATCATCAGTATCTAACTGATTTGGGTATTGGGATACTCAGTACACAGAGCAAAATATCACAAAGGATAATGGAGAGGTTCCAAGTAAGTCTAGTTGACTGGAAAGGTGGTTAACTCATCAGCAGAAATAAGAAAAAGAAGGTAACAGATTCAGTTTTTCGACATACAGAGTTTGTAATGTTAGTGGGATGCTGAGAGCGGAAGGACCCGAGATGGGTGGGAAATGGGCACCCAGAAGACCTGGACCTAATCAGCTGGGAAGCTGGGCCCCACATAAAGAGTTTCACTTGTTCTCATGTGAACAATCCTCACAACAACTCTCTAAATAGAAAACCCAGTTTGCAGGTGAAGAAGCAGGCTAGAAAGCGTTGAAGGAATTCATCCATATCTGGTAGGAGGCATAGTTGGGATTTGAACCAAGGTCTGTTCTTCAGGCTCATTCTCTTTCTTCTTTTTACTTCACCTCCCATGAAAGCTTGGGAGAAAGAGCATGGTTGGACCTAAAAAATACTTGGAAGTCACTCTCCTTGGCAGGTGATTGTTGAAGTTCTGGGATTGCTGTGGGAGACTGACTGATAAAAGGGTTGAGTCTTGGTCCTTGGGTTATACATTTTTCCTGTTTGACGGGACCTATTTACTGTGATGGTACATTTGAATTTAGAATTAAAACATTTAGTGTATTTCACATTGTACACGAGAAGACTATAGATAACGTATCGCCTCTGTTACTCCATGTGATTTAAAGGAGAAGGACATCATCCCTAACTCCTATATTTGCAAAACCATGTATCTAAAGCACAAGCTCATAAATGTTGATTCCTTTCATTAGTAATAATATTCTACCAGTTCTGTCTTCCTTCCCTAACACTCTTCTCCCACTTGATATCAACCCAAGATAGCATTTGTTTCATTATGTATTATCCCTCATGGCTCTCTCTACTGTAGCCAAACAAAGCAATTCACTGCAGTGCGCATATATGTGACTTTCCATCTTAATCTTCCTTTATTTAAAAAATGTTAACACTTAATATTTATTAGGCACCATATTTGATTCTACATTGTACAAAACTGACCCCACTCATTATAATGGAGCTTTTAATCTAATAGGAGAGATGAGACACGTATCTAGGTATGTTAAATATAAGGCTTTGAATTTAAATGTCTTGTGCGTGTTAGTAGTGCATGCTAAATGCCATGAGAATATAGGAGTGGAGGAATTATTTGAAAATGGAAAGAGCAAATTCAAACACTAACTGAAGGTCTGCTATTATTAGACACTGTACAAGTTAGGTACTTTTGATTTTTTAATTTCACTTCAACCTCACGGTAAATTCTGTTATGTCCATTTTATAGTTGACAAAACTGAGGCTTAGTTTCTTGTCCAAAGTCACACAACTAAGAGGTCCCAGAGTCAGGGTTTGATCCCAGGTTTATTTGGGTCTAAAGCGTAATCTCTTTCTTTTATACCTGGCGACAACAAACTATGGCCTGCAGGCCAGGTCAGACCCACTGCCTGCTTTTGTAAGGCTCATGAAATTCTCACATTTTAAAATGGTTAAGAAAAAAATCAAAAGAGGAATAATATTTCAGTGTCCGTGAATGAGGTTTTCCTGGAACATAGCCACGCTCATTCGTTTATGTGTTACCTACGGCTGTTATCTACTAACAGCAGAGGAGTTGCATCAGAGACCAACAGTCCAGAAGGCCTAAAACATTTCTGTCTGGTCCTTCATAGAAAACGTGTGCTGACTCCTGCTTTCTACCATCCTTCTTCTCTAAGGATGGCTTCATGGAGAAGAGACTACTTGAGTTGCTGAGTTTTTCAGTATAATGAATATTCATGATAGAGGATACAGCATGGGGGAAAGACACGGATCCCTACTGTTGCAGCCTGGCTGTGATTTGGGAAAGCACCATAGTTAGGGAATATTCTAGATTCATTGCAATACATAATTATAGTTCGGAGTTGTGTATGATATGACTGGGGAAAAATGGTTGAGGACCCCACTGGAGATGCCACAAGGAGTAGTGACTAGCAACACCAGCTATGGAATTGGCTTAGATTTGGATTTCAGTGGTTAGCTGAGTGGTTTTGATAAGATACTTATTAACCTTTTAAAATGTCAGCTTCATTATCAGTAAAAGGAGAATAATGTAAAATACCTGCCTTTTAGGGTTGTGAGAATTAATAGTATGTATAAAGTGCTTAGAATATTGCCAGACACATAAGAAGCATTCATTAAATATAAGCTGCTAATACAGGTGAGAGAGCGTCTAGAGGAGTTTAGAATGTATTTAGTAGGCAGTAGTGAACCTCGGTTTGTGTCACCTATGTGGTACATACGTATTGTTCTGAATTGTATTGAAATTTTGCACACGTTTATGGTAGCCTCCCTAATGTGATTGTAAACTCCTAAGAGGCAAATTTTTAACTTCTGTTATAATGTCTTCAGTGCCTAAAACAGCTGTGTACCCACAGTAGTTATTTAGTACATGTCTTAGAATTGAAATGGAATTTCAAATATCTCTTCCCATTTCTTTTTCAGCTAGTTGATCATTCTAGAAACTTCTTCAGTGGATTTTTCTTCTTTGCTAGTTGGTTCCTCTATCACTGTAATAAGTTTTGTATATCTGTAGTTTTTCTTTCTCTTTTTTTTTCTCCTTTTTTATTTTTTTGGCCATGCTGAGCGGCATGTGGGATCTTAGTTCCCCGACCAGGGATAGAACCTGCACGCCCTGTATTGGAAGCACGGAGTCTTAACCACTGGACCACCAGGGAGTCCCTGTAGTTTGTTTTCTTAAATATTGTTCCCACAAATACATGGTCATTAAGGGTTGTTGTTTTTTAATTTCACGTGATGTCCATTACAGTGGCATTCAGTAAGATTTTAATACTTTACTAAGTTGTGGAAGGTTGGCCCCGCAGTCTACCTGGTGCTTGTAGTGGTTGAGAACAACTTTTATTGAGAGTCTAGGGTTTTAATTGCTTCACATTTTATGTTACCAGTTCTTCACAACAGTATAATGTCATTAACCTTGCTATTTTACAGATTAAGAAACTGGAGCACAGAGAAAGTAGGTAGTAACATGTTTAAATATTTACAGCTATAGTAAGTGGCAGAGCTAGGATTCAGATTATCTTCTAACCATACACTCCAGCATTGCCCTTTGTGAAATACGAAATTTGTTGGGTCTCAGATGGATTTGATAATATTTTAGGTAATGTGAAAGTAGTGGAATAAAGAAATGTTTGCATTGGCAAATAATACATTTTCAAAAATTATTATGTCTTCATAATTTACACGTTCCTTTCCTGCATGGTTCTCATTTTGAACCTTACTCAAAAATGGCATCACTAAAATCGTTGAGTTGCTGTGGCCCGCATTCTGTGTGAAATAAAATACTGTTTTTGTCCTCTTAATATTTAATTTCTCTCCTTGAACTTTTGTGTAGATAATATAATGACAGTGAGATGGCAGAGTATTGAATTGGTTTGTTGAATGATTCCTGAAATATCAAATATAACCCAGATTTGTCTGTTTCATGTAGCTCTCTTCAGAGGTTTTTTTCCAGTCATTTAAAAATAACTTTAGAAAAACAGTCTTCTCACTCATTTGTGTCTTCTTACTTTTTAAACCAGAGAGTTAGAAATGTAGGTAGGTTTTTCTGAAATTTGGAAAATCTGACTTTTTGGTATAGTTGTAAATTATGTGGCTTCTGGAAAGGCAGTTAACCAAAGAATGTCTCTGTTTATAATTTCCTGCCAATTCCTGTAGTGAATTCATGCGGATAGTAGGAGGATTGGATGCATCTGCTCTTTCTGTCCTCACAGTTAGCTTTTCACACAATGGGGACACCATCTTACATGTTCTGCTTTATTGAAAAAAGTATTATTATTGCTATGAGGGGATAGGGAGAAATAGGGGTTGAAGTTTTAAAAGGAGTGGTCGGGGAGTTGACATTTGAGCCAGAGATGTGAGGGAGGTGTACAAGTCTACAAACCCTGGGATACCTGTGGCACAGGACTGCCCTGGGCACCATGAGGGGCACAGGGCAGAATAAAAAGTAGTCCTTCTTTCAGAGCATTTTCATTTTAATCGGATACACTGATAAGAACTAAAAGGTAACTGTAGTTTATTTTTCCTCTCATCTTTCACATAAAATCTTAATTTGGGCCCGTGAGCCATGGCCGCTGAGCCTGCGCGTCCGGAGCCTGTGCTCTGCAACGGGAGAGGCCACAACAGTGAGAGGCCCGCGTACCGCAAAAAAAAAAAAAAAAAAAAAAAATCTTAATTTATTTTCTAGGGAAGAAAGGAGTTGTAGATAAATCTTTATTAGATTCTTGTTAGGTGAGGTAGAAATTTTATTTGCATAGTACTCCCTATTGTCTATTTTTTAATCTTGTGGATGAGAAAGTTAATAGACTGCTAAATTAGGAAAAAGAGAAATTGTGTCTAGTTTTGTGGGCTACAAGAAAAAGTTAATTCATTTTCTCAGATGAGATATACTTAAATTGCTTAGCCTGTGATATTAAAACATTTTCATATAAACTTAGAGGTAAATCCTTGCCTAGAAATAATCATGTGAACTGTTATCTCATAGTTTGTCCGTGGGCTGTAGTGCTTCTCTCCTGAACTTGTAACTTTGGGGTTTTTTTGGTTTTTTGTTTGTTTGTTTGTTTTTTAATTAATTTTTATTGGAGTATACTTGCTTTACAATGTTGTGTTAGTTTCTACTGTACAGCAAAGTGAATCAGCTATACGTATATATATATCCCCTCCTTTTTGGATTTCCTTCCCATTTAGGTCACACAGAGCATCGAGTAGCATTCCCTGTGCTATACAGTAGGTTTGAACTTATAACTTTGGAATATAGCCTGGAAATTTAACAGAAGTCTGAAAACCATATAACATTTTTAAATTATAATAATGTATGCCTGGGGAAATTTTTAGACATTGCAGAGTGTATGAGCTAAATGCAAAAATCACTCCTATCCGAATTTCATTCCTGTAGTATATAAACATAGTGTTTTTTAACAACGTTTTTAAAAAAATTCCTGTATGTAACAAAATAAACTACCAAGAATTTCTTCTTGACCTCCTAACAGAGGTTTACATTTCCCTTTTTGCGGGGGAGAAATAGTTCAGCCTCTGCCTGTCTTGCATTTCTTTGAAACACATAGTGCCAAGGCCACACGTGGATCCTAGAAAAAGGTTTGACCTTTCTTCCCCCATCTCCCACTGCTAATTGACATGTTTATTCAGTTGACTGAGCCAGCTTTATCAAGACTGCCTCTGTGGGAGAGTTAATATTGTGCTTTGTGTGCCAGAGCAGCATCCCCAGCAGGGCTGAGGTGGAGGATGGAGGCTGCAGTGAAAGAGAAGAGTAAGAGGAGCACAGTCGGAGCATTAGAAGTCCCCTTTGCTGTGTTCATCGTAACTGGGCAGCAGTGTCTTTTAGCCTTGGTGTGTTATTTAGTAGACCCGTCTACCCGTCTTGTGTCTCTAAGAGTATATTTATGCCTAGAGTTGGAGTGTAGATCTATGGACACCTTTGGTGCTCTTATTCACCTTCATTCACCAACCCACCTGAAATGGAATTTTCTCTTTCGTATCTGTCCTCAGGCCAGTAAATCCCGTGATGTCTTCTGAAGCAGTGTGCTTCATGTGGGTGGGTGGGTGGGTAGGTAGGCAGGTAGCACTGAATAATCTGAAAGAGAAGGAAGAGAATTATTTTATTTCCTTCTTAGGACACCCAGAATAGCTAAGGAGAAATCATTTACAATACCCTGACCTTGAGATCATGAAAAGAACTTATATAGTGATGAGTGACAAGAATTATTTTTTCCCTGAAAAATTATGGGTAAAAATTCAAGGTCTTGCTAGCATAATTTTTAAGAACTAAATAAAGGCAAGGATTTTTATGTAAAGCAATCCTTAGTACCATGTAGACGTGATTCTTAGACACTAGAGACAGCCTGAATTTTGATGCTGTATAACTTTAAAATGAAAGACAAGAATTTTTGTCTCTGGATAATGTCACTACCATTTTCTTAAGAACAGCACAATAATTCAGTGCTTCAGCATATGATGCTTCAGCTTCCTCTTACTGGTTACATTTTTCATCCTTCTCTTTTATATTAAAAATACTTTGTAGGCTTTATTACAAAAGTAATATGTACTTATTTGGAGCATGAGGAAACTTTGGGGGATTTTGGAGAGATATGTTCAGTTTTGATTGTGGTGATGATTTCATGAGTGTACATATGTATTTCAAAACTTACCAAATTGTACACTAAGCATAAATAGCTGCAGTTTATTATAGAATTGTCCCTCCGTATCCAGAGGGGATTGGTTCCAGGACCCACTGCAGATACCAAAATCCACAGATGCTCAAGTCCTTTGTATAAATGGCATAGTATTTACATATAACCTGTGCACATCCTCCCATATACTTTAAATCATGTCTAAATTACTTATAACACCTAAGACAATGTAAATGCTCTGTAAATAGTTATAAATACAATTTAATAGCTGGACTATGGCAAATTCAAGTTTTACTTTCTGGAATTTTTTTTCCTAATATTTTTCAATCTGTGGTCATTTGAATCCATGCTGTAGAACCCACAGATATGGAGGGCTAACTGTATATGTCAATTATATGTCAGTAAAAGTTTTTAATATTTTTGTGATTTGATTACCAAAAATTGGACTTATTTTATGGTTAATATGTATTTCAATTTGTTAATAAGATTAAGCACTTTTATCATACAGCCATTTGTATTTCATCTTCTGTGAATTGTTCAGTTATATTCTTTGCCTCTTTTTCTGTTGATTTGTGTGTTTCTTATCAGTTTGAATAACTTACTCTTGACTTAGTGATGGTAACCAGTGTGTCTCTTACCTTGGCAGCTATTTTCTCCAGTTGGTTCTTCTTTTGACTTTAAAATCTGCCAACTACTTCCAGAAGAACAGTGGCTCCAGACTTTGCAGACTTGTATATCTTTAGTAAAATAATGGCTCTGCCTTTTTTGGAATAAAATGGGAGGTCAAGAGGTCAGTTGTTGAGAAGAAAGGGCTTTATGAAATCTCTTAGGCAAGGTTTAAACTCCTCTTTTGTATCTGAACTTAGACTGAACAGAAGTAAGACAGGGGCTGTGGAGCCAAAATGGCTTCTAACAATTTCCTCTAGTTACTGTATGTTCTTTAGTGATATTGCATGTATCACACTGAATCCCAAGTAAACATCTGGGAATGGATGTCATGTGGAGAGGTATCCTGCTAGCCTTGTAATGCTAGCAGTAATTATGAAAAACTCAAGGTTTTTTGTCTGGGGAATTTTTTTGTCTATTTCTAATTTAAGGAAAGGGTTTTTTGATTGTTTATTTCTTATTAACCTAGTAGCCAAGACTTAAATAAATCTCTACCTTGAAATCCAAAGGTTAATTTTTTTAATAATATGCTTTCTGCTGAACTCTGTGTTCTTAAAATCTAGAGGTCTGTATTGTCTGGTTTTGAGAATTTAATTTATACTGTCATTCTACCTATTGCTATGAATTGTAATCTAGTGAAATTGATTTGTTTTCCCCTAAGAATCACTAGAGGGATAGAGAGTGTTCTGAAGAAAATACTAATGGCCCAAATGAATTTCAACTCTTGTAATTTATCTTCTGTGAGAAATTTCCTGGCATTTAAAATTTTTTGGTGTAAAGGAAGATCTTTGGCCCTTTGGTAACTAGTCAGCTTTAATATGGTCACGGACCTGTCTAGAAACCACAAATTGACCGAAGTTGGGTGTTTTTGTGTGTCTCCATACATACACCTATAGGTATACATATAGCAGTATTTCCCCTAATCCTGAGGCAGTAAGTAGGTGTTCCATTTTACCTGAGCAATGAGAGAATATTCAGGGAATTTTGTTCACTCACCTTAAAAATAATTACATGATGAGAATTTAAAGTCAATTTTTCTCCTTATTTTCTCTTTCTCTATTCTAGGGTAACCAGGAGCCAACAACAACTCCTGACGCAATGGTTCAGCCTTTTACTACCATCCCGTTTCCACCACCTCCACAAAATGGGATTCCCACAGAATACGGAGTGCCACACACTCAGGACTATGCCGGCCAGACCAGTGAGCATAACCTGACCCTCTATGGAAGCGCGCAAGCCCATGGGGAGCAGAGCAGCAACTCACCCAGCACACAGAACGGATCTCTGACGGTATGTGAGTGACGAGGTGGCGAGCATAAGGCGGCGTGTGGTCGTCCTCGGTCGTATTGACATCTTCTTCTTAATCATCACACCAGAAAACCCTTGGAAATAGTTTTGCATTTACATTACATTACATAGCACTTACGTAGTTTCAGTTCTACTCTAAAAGCATTGTAATTAGAAGATAAGGATTTAGCACAAAACTCACGGTCATTGCCCAGGAGCTTACAGTCTAGAGATGGGACAGACAGTACAACAAGGTAAGTACAGTGATGGGAGTTAACTTAGCAGGATGCTGCTCTTTTCAGCTTCACAGGTAACCTTCATTTTGCAAAATCTCACAGTCCCTTCTCTGTCCTCACCGTACAGAATCTGTCAGCAGCATTCTACACATTGCCTCCCCGCTCCTCCTTGAAATACTTAGTTGTTGGCTTTCATGATGCTCCCTGTTTCCCTCCTAAGCACTAGAAGTTCTTTCTTGGTCTCTTTTGTTGGTTCCTCTTTCTCTGTTCAGCTTTTAAATGTTGTGGTGCTCCAGGGCTGAGTCCTAGGACCCCTTTCCCTCCTATTTCATATGCTCTCTCTGTTGTATAATTATACTACTGAATTCCCCTAGTTGCTCAGGCAAAACCTATGAGTCATTATTTCTTTATTTCCTTCATCTCTACATCCATTAGCAAGTCTTGGTCACCATAACTCTAGAACATTTTCTTAACTTCAGCCTCTTTCTCTTCATCTTAAGACCATAGCTGGATAGTGTGCATGATTAAGAGCTCAGCACTTCTGCCAGAGTTTTTGGGCCTGAGTCCTAATGTGACTCCTACTTAGCAGTATGACCTTTGGCCAGTTATTTAATCTCTCTGCCTTGGCTTGCTCATCTGTAAAATGAATAGCACCTATTTCAAGTGGCTTTTAGGAGACTTAAAAGAGTTTTATTCATGTGAGGTGTTTATCGTCATTGTCACCACTCTAGTCTAAACCTCTTCACTTATTTTCTATATTACTGTTGCCTAACTTATCACATAGCAGCCAAGATACTTTTTTTTTTTTTTAATGAAAATAATGCTATTTTCCTGCTGGACTCTAATGGTTTCCTAACAGAATAAAATCCAGACTCTGTACTTGGTTTACTAATCCCTGGCCCCAGCCTACCTCTTTGACTTCATCTCTTACTACTTAGTAAGCAAGTAAAGGAAGTGTCATAAATTAACAATAGGTGTGTTATCACATCATACAGATCACTTCAAATGATTATGAACTCACAGACTTAACAGAACTACTGGAAAAGAAGGAAAAAGAAAGAATAAAATACATAAATCGGAGGCTTTATCTAGGTGTTTTAATTACTAAGTATTTCTTTACTAGTTATCAGTCTTTTCTTTTTTCTATTTTCTGTTTCTTGTTGAGTCAATTTTGGTAATTGGTGTTTTCCTAGGAATTTTTCTATTTCGTCTTAATTAACTATTCTGTTGGTATAAAGTTACTCATAATAATAATCCCATTTTCTATAATTTCTTTAGCGTCTGTAGTGATATCCCCTCTTTCATTCTTGATTTTGGTAATAATGTCTTCTCTTTTTTTCTTGGTCAGTCTAGCTAAGGTTTATTGATTTTGCAGCTTGTTCCAGAAAACCAGCTTTTGATTTCATTGACCTTTTTAAAAATCTGTTGTTTTTATATGTCACTGATTTCCATTCTGATCTTTACTATTTCCATCCTTCTACTTGCTTTGGGTTTGATTTGGTCTTTATTTTCCTAGCTTCTTGACTTGCAATGTTAGATCATTGATTTTAGAATTTTATCCTTTCTAATATGTGTTTAAAGCTATACCTTTCCCTTTAAGTTTCCCTTTAGCTGCATCCCATAAAATGTGATATATTGGGTTTTCATTTTCATTCAGTTCAAGATATTTTTAAATTTTTCCTTTGATTTCTTCTTTGATCCTGGTTTACATAGATGTGTGTTGTTTAATTTCCAAATGTTTGAGGATGTCTCAAGTTTTTTTTCTTTAATCCCATTGTGCTCAGAGAATATTCTTTGTATGATTTGAGTCTTTTTAAACTCAGTGAGACTTGTTTTATGGCTTAGTAGGTGGTCTGTCCTACAGAATGTTCCTAACCAGTTGGGCCTTTTATCAATATGAAATGTCCCTCTTTTTCTCTATAAATATTTCTTGTCTTAAGTCTATTTCATGGGATATTAATATAACTACTTGAACTTTCTCATGATTACTATTTGCATGACATCTTTTTCCTTCATTTTGTTTCAAACACTTTGAATCTAAGATTGTCTCTTGTAAAAAACATAACATCTGGATCTTACTTCTTTTTCCAGTCTGAAAATTATTGCCTTTCTATCAGAGCATTTAGTCTATTTACATTTAATGTAATTGTTAATGTAGGTGGATTTATGTCTGCCATTTTACTATTTTTTTTATATGTCTCATGTCCTTTATTGTTCCTTCTTTACTGATTTATGTTAAATAATTCTTTCTGTACCTTCTAAATCCTTTTGTGATTTTTAAAATTAGTTATTTATTTGTGTTATTTATGTATTTTCTTAGTTCTTGATCAGGGATTACATCTTCGAGTTATCACAACCTGCTGATGGCTCTGTGTGTGTGTGTGTGTGTGTGTGTGTGTGTGTGTGTGTGTGTGTGTGTGTGATTCTGGTGAAATATAGCAGCTTTGATCCAATATAGCTCTATCCCTCACCATCCTTTGTGCTGTTATTGTTATATATATATATATATATATATATATATATATATATATATATATATATATATATATATATATGAAGTGCAATAATACAGTATTACAGTTACTACTTTAAAAATCTTCTACTTTTAAAGAAATTTACCATTTCCAGTGATTTTCTTAGCTTCCTGTGGATTTGAGTTATTTTCCGATGTCATTTCCTTTTAGCTGGTAGCACATCTTTTAGTATTTCTGTAGACTAGGTCTGCTTGAAACAAATTTTCTGGTTTTGTTTACCTAGGAATACCTTTATTTTGTCTTCATTTTTGAAGGCTAGCTATAGAATTCTTGGTTGACATTTTCGCCCCAACTCCTCAGCCCTCTGGCCTCTGATGAGAATTCAGTTGTTAATCCTGTTGTTGTTCCCCTGTATGTGATGAGTTGTTTTTCTCCTGCTGTCTTCGAGAGTTTTTTGTCTTTGGCTTTGAGCAGTTTGACGCTGATATGTCTAGGATAAATCTCTTTGTTTTTATCATATGTGGAGTGCATTGAGATTTTGAGGTCTGTAGATTGTTTTCCATAAAAATTGGGAAGTTTTTGAACGTAATTTTTTCAAATATTTGTTCTTTCCTTTTCTTCCTCCTCCTGGGACTTTTGCTATAAGTAATGGGGATGCTTGTTCCCCACAGGTTCAGATTCTGTTTATTTGCTTGTTTGTTTTTAAGCTGAATCTAAACAGAATCTAAGTTTCTACTCATTTTTCTTCAGTCTTCTTTCTTTCCGTTCTTTTGATTGGATAATTTCTGTTCATCTGTTTCAGTTTACTCTTTCTTTTTTCCGCCATGTCAAATCAGCTATTAAGCCCATCTAGTGAATTTTTATTTTAGTTAATGTACTTTTCAACTCTGGAATTTTCATTCAGGATTTCTGTATCTCTATTGAGATTCCTTACTTGTCATCGTATTTCCTTTAATTCTTTGAATACATTTGTAATTGTTACTTTGAAGTCACCTGCTGACTCTAACATCCAGGCCTCCTCAGAGCCTGTTTCTAGTTACTGCTTGTTTTCTTGAGTCGGGGCCACACTTTTCCTGTTTCTTTGCATGTCTTGTAACTTTTTAGTAAATTGGGCATTTTAGTAATATATTTTAACGACTCTAAAGTTTTTTTGTTTTGGTTTTGTTTTTGAGAGGTACAGGTGAGTGTATATTTGTGTGTTTTAAATAGTTTGCCTGTACTTAAACTGTGGGCTCCTCTGTGGTGTGCAGCCACTGATGTGTCTGCTTAGTGATTTTCATTCTCATTTTTTACTTTTTAGCCTGGCTGGGAGTCACCCCTGTGTCTCCATAGCCTACTGGTCAGCCAGTGATTTGGGGCAAAAGTTGTGCTTAAGCACCTGGAGTGTGGAGAGCTTCCACCCTCTGCTGATCTGGTTTTGGGTTGGGAAGTGCATTTCACAGTACAGCCAGTTCTCAAGTATGCCTTGGCTTTTTCTTTCTTTTGGGCCCTCTTATGTCTCCCCCTCCTCATCCGCATATTTTCACAGTCAGCCAGGGATGTGAGGAGATCATATTTAGTTATTCTACTATTCTCTCATTTCCAGGATCTTCCCTTCAGATTTCTAGCTGATCCACCACTCACCCCAATCAGCCCATAGCCTCAAGCTAGAAGAACTATATTTCCCCGTTAGGTTTCCACCAAGTTTGCCACTTTAGCGTACAAGTCTGTGGTTTTCTACTGCGCCCCCCCACCCCAGTACCCCAAGTCGAGTCCGCCCCCTCTGGCAGCAAAGCTGCTGGTTTTTGTGGCCCAGCCCTATCCTGATGAGCTCTCCCAGAAGAGCTGAGGATTAGAGAGGGTGGGGTTAGTGAGTTGGAGTAGCCCCAGGCAATGTTTGTAGACTCCTGCAGGTTTTACCCTAAAGCTCTAGCAACTTTTGAAGAAACTTCTCTATTTATTATCTGCCTCTGATTGATTTCCAGGACCCTGAAATGACTGACAAGTTTTCTTATTGTTTTGAGGAGAGGATTCACTGACCTGTTCATGCCATCAGAGCCAGAAGTCCCTTCCTTGAATCACTTCATGGTTGTTTGTACTGCACCTCTCCTCACCACTGCCCTTCTCTTTTTTTCCCTATTACCACTGTTTCCCATTGTTTCAGATTCCCGGATTATGTGTCTCTAATGACAGTATTAATGGCGAGCTCTGTTCCTTAATATCAATATATACAGTTAAGACTTCTGTTCTTCATCCATATTAGAAACTATTCATTATATAATTTTGCATTATATTGACCAATTTGAGTTTCTAAAGATGTATTGAAATACGATTAGGAATCCGTATGAATAGATTGTGACTTTATTGGTGCCGAGGAGAAAATGGAAAATCCTTGAGTTGTGCCTGCAAACAGAACACAAGTTCTGTCATTTTAGGAAGTTGCTAACAATAAAATGGAAAATTATTAGGAAGCTCTGGTTGAAGATACTTCTTATATTTTTAAGTGTACATTTTAATTGTGAGTGTGAATCCACTGCTCTTAAGCCATTTTACCTTTGGAAGTTGTGTGTGGGTGTGTGTTTCTCAGGGGAGGTGGGATGTGTTTAGAGAGCGATTGAGCAGTAGAGCAGTATATTGTAAAACCTACCTAGATTTGACAACCTTATAAATTATTCTGTTAAACCTTTACCTTCTACATACATGTTTTGTAAAGAGAGTCTGCTAATTCCTGTAGCCAATTAAATTCAAAAGGTAGATAAGAAGCATTGTTATTTATAAATAAAATCTTAAATTTGTATAACACTTTTCAGTTTAAAGCTTGATTCCACAAACACTATTTTATTGTGGCTCATAAAATAGCCCTTTGTGGTATGTTATTGTTTTTCTACTTGGGGAATTCAAAGTCTTTACTCTCCAGTCTACCACTCTGACTCCCCATCTCCAACTCAGTGAAAGTGATCATGAATATATGCACTGGTCCTCTGAGCAGATGCTCGTGCATCTTTTCCTGCTCAGTCCAAGTGTTAGCTCGGCTGGGAAGCCCTGCTTGACTTTCCTAGGCAAAGCCAAATTCATGTATCCTTCATTTAGACTCAGGTAGACTTCTGAGCTGACCACCTTTTGTGGAACTTACAAGTTGTGATGTTTTTTGTTCACTTCTGTCTCCCTAACTAAACTGTAAGCTTCTTTTGCATTCCCTGACTTATCATAGTACCTGGCACTTAATAGTTACTTAGTAAATATTTCTTGGGGAAAAAAATGAAAGAAGAAGATACAGGTGTGCCATGGGAGGTCTGAGAAGAGAGAAGTGAGCTCCTTGGTGAAGATGGCATTGATCTGGGCCTTGTATTATGAGTGACTAGAATTCAGACATGTTTAGATGGTGGTGGGAAGAATTAGGAAAGTCATTTCTCAAAGCAGAGTTGGAGAGATGGGAAAGCTCAAAATGTCTTTGAATAAAAGCATAGGTTTCTGTTTGGTTGAAGCTTGGGTGCTTGGTGGAAACTAGTGGGAAATAGGTGAGAGAAAGGTCACTTGAGAGTACAAATTGGGAAGAGCATTTGAATGCCTGGCTGAGAAATTACTTTATTAAAGGTATTTGAGCAAGAAATGGAAGCAAGCAGAATTGTGCTTCAGAAGATTAATCTCTTGCATGTACAAGATAGTAGAGAAGCAGGAAGACTAGTTAGGAAAGGGTCTTATGGTTGGAGTTGATAATGGGGTTCTGGCTTAGGGGTTGCAGTGATTGTGTACAGGAGGAAGTGAATTCAAGAGAAATTATGAAGATAGAATAAACAGAATTTGACAGCTGATTGGATGAGTAAAATAAGGAGATCAGAGTCAAAGATTTTTCATCCTTATTGCAATAACTATATCTTAAATAAAATCATTTTACCCCCCAAGTTTCAGTTTCCTCACCTATCAAATGAAGGTAATAATTCCTACCTGATGGAATTGTAGTGAGAATAAATTAGAAAAGCTTTGGAGATTACTTGTTTAAATAGTTCTTTGAGATAATTGCTTTTACCGTCTTTTAAAATCAGTTGTCCTGGTTGATGTCATTTATTTGCGCTTTTTATTATTGTGAGCTACAGCTGTATTTTAATAGATCTTGTTTATGTTGGATAGTCCCATCTTGTTGATGGAGAGAACAAAAAGAAAGGATTTCTGACATAAAAATGAGAAATAAGCAATGAAATCTGGAGTTTTATTTCCAAAATATATTTTAGAAATTGATTTTAACATTGGGCTAGAAGCTTCTTGTACTCTTAAGATGAGAGCTTGTTTTGACAGTCATTTGGTCCCATAGTGTGCATTAGCAAGAGAGATAGCAGTTAGGCGTCTCCCACCTGGGTCTGCAGAGGCTTGATTATCACTGAGCCTGCCTGCAGAGAAGAAAGGACCTCAGTTCCTGTATGTTTAGATATTTTCCAAATGCCAGCAGGCGTAAGTAGCTGAAGTATTTGAAGTAGATAAGCTTTGGTGAGTGATCTTCAGATACAAGATTTATATTTGTGTACATATTCTGCCGACCTATTGGATCATACTTTCCCTGAGGGCAGGAACTATTACTTGCCCTCTTCTTATTACTCCCAATGATATGCAACGGACATTTAGTAAGTGATTTTTGAATGAAAAAAGAAGCTTATAAAGGCAGAGTAAGTTGCTAGTCAGTAACATCTTTTGAAGTATTTGAACAGAGTTGTTGGTGCATCTAAATTGAGGGAATAGTTGAGTGGTCTGCCGTGCTATATCATAGTCTGCTGTAGATTTTATAGCCCTCCTCATTGGTGGGCCTTTGAGCACACCTCCAAGTAAAGATGACTCAGACCCCATATTGTTCATCAGCCTCAGTTTCTTCTCTTTTTTGTACACCCTTTCTCTGGAGTTGAAGCCAGATTTCCTTGCATTTCTCTACCATCAGAAGATCAGTCTAACTGTCCTCCCTTGGAATTACCCACTGACCCTTACCTGGATGCCTTGTAGATTGGCGACCCATCAAATGTAGTCAAGAAGTTATACCACTTAACAGTGGGTCCATTTGCCCACACCAGGACTTCTGGAATATAATGGTAAAAATGGGGCCCATATCCTTCTCTCATGTTGTGTATTGTTGGGCAATGTTACCTTCAGCCTGCAGTGTGGGTATGATCATTAGCATTTTCCATCTCCAGGCTAGAATTAGAGGCCTGGGACAACAGAGGATTCATTCATGCAGTCATCCACTTTTCCAAGAGATGGAAAAGCTGCCTATGAGCAGCTTGGCAAGTTCACAGCTGGATTGATGAGGAAACTATAGCCTGGTCTGAAATGCAAAAGTTGCTGCAGAAAACCACACTCAGAGCCAGGCATGCATATTTTTCAATAGAGAAAATTGCCCTTTGGTTCATGTAAGACTCAAGACACCCTTTCAGCAAATTGTTAATATTGTTAAGTTATGATTATTGCTTCTTCTCTTTTGCATGCCTTCATTTATTTATTTTTATTTACTTATTAATTATTGATTGTTATTACCCATTCTACCCCCACCACACCCCTCAAAAAAAAGAAACTGAAGCTGAAAAGTTCTGAGAATGGTAATACTCTGCTCTACTGGCCCTTGCTGCTCTCCCATGTGTTAGAGTAAGAATAAAGAAGCACTGATAATTAACTTAGTAGCGTGGTTTTTCTCAACCTGTCTACAAGAGTTGTGCATTTTCCGTAAATATTTTGTACTATCTTTTGAAGTCGGTAAACTCTGTTTAGAATCACTGAATTTTAAAGGCAAAATAGATTTTAGAAATTATCTCACACCTTCCTTTTACAGCAGAGGTCAGCAGTTTTAAGTGACTTGAACAAGGTTACAGCTAGCTCGAAACAGACCTGGGACTCAGGAAATCTGCTTTAAGTCAAGGGCTTTTTTTCTGCTTCCCCATGTAAATTATAAAAAATAAAAGGCATCTCTAGACATGGTCTTAGTTTCCACTTACTCTTCAACTTTAAACCCAAGAACTTCAACTAGAACATACTTACAGATTTCTTTCATTCTGAAGTGTACATTAAAATATTAAAGAATCATTCAGTTAAGTATAAAGTTTTTAAAAATTGAGGTTATTGTCTCTGGTGTTTCTCTATTATATATAATTTTTACATAATTCTGACTCGTGGTTTTAAAAAAATAAGTGACTTGCTGTGGTTTTTGTTAACTGTGATACTGGTTTTTGTTTCCTGGGGTAATATATGGTAATATTACATATACAAATGATGCCATTTAGAATTCTTTTTTATAACACTTACCCACTGAGAAAATAGAACTAGATATTTTCTGAAGAAAATTGAGTTACTAGTTTATTGGGGAAACGTTAGCTGACATTTAAATGCCCAAACAAGACTCGATTCTCAGAATTTGACTTGTAGCAATATTCAAATACACAGAAGAAATACTCAAGCATTTCTCTTTAAAATAACTAAATCTAAACGTACTTTTGCCCAAGTAAGGAATTGTTCTACGTAAATGTAAATTCAATTTTTTATTCCCCCAAAATTGTGTTTTGTGTTAGCACTGCAAAAAATAATTTTATATGCATAGGTATTCTTGGTATGTTATGTTAGCACTGTGAAATTACCCTGATTTTCAGTAACTAAGTATATAAGCCAAGATTTCACTTTTTAGAAAGATATTCTATCATGTTAGGAGTACTCTTTAAGAAGGAATTCATAAGATCTAATTCCACCAGTTTTAACCCAGTATATACTCCGTTATAAACATTTATAAAATTGCTTTAAATTTTAGATGCTAACAAGTCTAGTTGATGGATCTTCATGGATTGTAGTACCAAATTTTTCTTTAAGGCACTGTTAAATGACATAATGAAAAGTATCCCAACTTACTTTCTAAAATATTATCAGGAGAGACTGAATTTTTTTAAAGCTGTTTTTTAAAAACTGTTTATATAATATTGTGGTTAGGGCACTTGAGCTAGGAAACGAGATTGAGTTAGGTTTAGCTCCCAGCTCCTTCCATTTGCTAAATGTATAACCCTGAGAGAATTATAACTAATGCTTATTTTCCTCACCTGTAAAACTGGTGATACTATTTCCTAACTCATAGGGTTGTTTTTAGGATTAAATGAGAAAATGTACAGCAAGTACTTTGTATAATGCCTGGCACATAACAAATGTTCAATAAATATTAGCTGTAATTCTATTGGTATATAATTATTTCATTTCAAAGGAGGTGTTATAGGCAGTTCTTAAGTTAAAATAATACAAATTAACAGGCTGTCCAATTATATATCTCTTTTCTCTTTTGCCATTTTTTTCCCTCATACCCTTGGGAGCTTGTGCTCTAAGGACCATTCTGATAAAAGCAGTATTTTTCAAAGTGAATTTTATATTTTGATCCACAAAAATGAATGAATGAGTGAATGAATGAATGATATATATAATATATGTTTAGGGAGAAAGGTGAGTTTTCTGTCTTCAGAATTCACAGGAAACCTTTTAACTTTGTTTAATCCAGTATTTCCCAAATTTATTTGACCATGAAACTCATTTTCTACAAAATACCAGTTAACATCCTGCAGAACTGTCATTCTACCCTTTGGAAAGTATTGCTCTATGATTTTTGAAGCATGTGTACACACACGTATCCTTTAAATGTACTTAAAGCTATTTTGGGCAATGACCTTTCCATTAGATTTTCTCGGGTATAAAATACATCAGTCTTATTTAATACAAGTTTGAATCATTCAAAATGGAAATAGTGTGAGATCGAAAAATTAATGACACTTCACTTTTGTGCAGATTTTAAACTGTTAACAAAATTCAACTGAGTGAATTTAAAAGCTCTTGTTGGCTTTATTCAGTGATTCATGAATTTGGTGGCATCCAATCTAGCCAGATAGAAAGGAGCTCTGAGTATAATTGTCATTATATGCAGATGACATGATATAGAAAACCCTAAAGACTCCACACAGAAACTATTAGACCTGATAAACGAATTCAGCAAGGTAGCAGGATACAAGATTAACATTGCATTTCTTTCTTTATACTAACAATGAAATATCAGAAAGGGAAAGTAAAAAAACAATCCCTTTAAAATCACATCAAAAAATAAAATAAAATACTTAGGAATAAACCTGACAAGGAGGTGAAAGAATATGCTGAGAACTATAAAATGTTAATAAAGGAAATTGAAGATGATTCAAAGAAATGGAAAGATATCCCATGCCCTTGGATTGGAAGAATTAATATTGTTAAAATGGCCATACTACCCAAAACAATCTACAGATTTAATGCAATCCCTATCAAATTACTCATGACATTTTTCACAAAACTAGAACAAGTAGTCCTAAAATTTATATGGAACTATAAAAGACCCAGAATTTCCAAAGCAATCCTGAGGAAAAAGAACAAAGCTGGAGGCATAACCCTCTCAGACTTCAGACAATACTACAAAGCTACAGTAATCAGAACAGTCTGGTATTGGCACAAAAGCAGACATATGGATCAATGGCACAGAACAGAGACCCCAAAATAAATCCACACACCTACTGTCAATTACTCTTCAACAAAGGAGACAAGAACATACAATGGAGAAAAGACAGTCTCTTCAGAAAGTGGTGTTGTGAAAGCTGGACAACCACATGTAAATCAATGAAGATGGAACACTCCCTCACACCCTATACAAAAGTAAACTTAAAATGGCTTAAAGACTTAAATATAAGACATAACATCATAAAACTCCTAAAAGAGAACGTAGGCAAAACATTCTCTAACATAAATCATAGTAACGTTTTCTTAGGTCAGTCTCCCAAGGCAATAGAAATAAAAGCAAAAGTAAACAAATGGGACCTAATCAAACTTATAAGCTTTTATACAGCAAAGGAAACCATAAACAAAATGAACAGACAGCCTGTGGACTGGGAGAGAATATTTGCAGCAATGCAACTGACAAGGGTTTAATTTCCAAAATATACAAACAGATCATACAACTCAACAGCAAAAAAAAAACAACCAAATCAAAAAATGGGCAGAAGACCTAAATAGGCATTTCTACAAAGAAGACATACAGATGGTCAATAGGCACATGAAAAGGTGCTCAACTTCGCAAATTATTAGAGAAATGCAAATCAAAACAACAATGAGGGGACTTCCCTGGTGGTCCAGTGGTAAAGAGTCTGCCTTCCAGTGCAGGGGGACAAGGGTTCGATTCCCTGGTCGGGGAACTAAACTCCCACATGCCGCGGGGCAACTAATCCCACGTGCCACAACTACTGAACTCGAGTGCCTCAACTCGAGAGCCCGCGTGCCGCAAACTACAGAGCACACGCACTCTGGAGCCCACGCGCCACAACTAGAGAAGAGAAAACCCGCACGTCACAACTACAAGAAGCCCGCTCACTGCAACGAAGAGCCTGTACTCTGCAACGAAAGATCCCATGTGCCACAACGGAGATCCCACGTGCCACAACTAAGACCCGATGCAGCCATGAAAATAAGATATATTTTTTTAAAAAAACAGTGAGGTATCACCTCACATCAGTCAGAATGGCCATCATTAAAAAGTCTACAAATAATAAATGCTGGAGAGGGTGTGGAAAAATGGGGACCTCCTATATTGTTGGTGGGAATGTACATCAGCGCAGCCACTATGGATGGCACTATGGAGGTTCCTTAAGAAACTAAAAATAGAGTTGCCATATGATCCAGCTGTCCCACTCCTGGGCATATGTCTGGAGAAAACTGTAATTCAATCTTCACAGCACCCCAATGTTCATAGCAGCGCTATTTACAATAGCCAAGACATGGAAGCAACCTAAATGTCCATCAACAGATGAATGGATAAAGAAGATGTGGCACATGTGTACAATGGAATACTACTCAGCCATTAAAAAAGAATAAAATAATGCCATTTGCAGCAACGTGGATGGACTTAGAAATTATCATACTAAGTGAAGTAAGTCAGAAAGAGAAAGACAAATATCATATATCACTTATATGTGGAATCTGAAATATGATACAGATGAACTTATTTACAAAACAGAAACAGACTCAGACATAGAAAACAAATTTATGGTTATCAAAGGGGAAAAGGGAGGGGTTAAATTAGGAGTTTGGGATTAGAAGATACAAACTACTATATATATAAAATAGATAGACAACAGTATGTGTATATATATATATATAACTGAATCACTTTGCTGTGTACCAGAAAGTAACCCAATATTGTAAATCAACTAAACTTCAATTGGAAAGAAGGAAGAAAGAAAGAAGCTCTGAAAAGCTGTACAGGATGAGATTTTATAGGCAGAGGGAACAGGAGCAAGGAGGTTATACTGGGCATTTGCTGATTGGTTAAAGCATTTCCTTATATGGAGCAAAGGAAAATCTTGGAGCCTTGGAGTCTTGGGTCAGGTAACTTCTGCTGAGTAGACAACTTACTTGGTTGACCTAGGCCTTTCTTTTCTGGGAGAGCAGAGCATAGAAACTTACGTTTTGGTTTCCTGACATGGGGATTTGCATGAGCAACTTCATCTTGAGTCTAATGTTATCCCTTTAAGAAAACCAATATGAATCTAACCAAATAAGAACTCTGTTAATAATTGCTTAATTTCAAATCTATATGAATTGTGGGGCAGTTCACGTGGCAGCTCTACTTTTAGCAATTAATAGAAATATCTATTATCTTTGATAAGTTTGGTCTTAAACTTTGCAGCTTTTACAGCCATGCCCCTTGCACTATATGTGACTGATTTTATAAAATCTTGAGAATATCTAATTCATCCTATGAGGAGGATTCACTTACACCTTGACTGAAGGCCAATCCCCTATCCAAAAGAAATTGAACCCAACTAGGAATCATTTATATTTTTGTTCATAAAATGATGAGCTCTTAAGGGAAAATGCTGCAAGGAGATGAAACTTTGTGACTGGCCTTTTGCAAGTAAAAAAGATTTACAAATTAAACTATTTCTAATTTGGGAATAGATAATAGTACTATTAGATTAAATGTGGTTTTTTTTTTCTTCACCATGCCAACAGTTTGAAACAGATGGGCTTTTCAGCCCATTTCTGACTTTTATAAGTGATCTGACCCACATATTGAATATGAACAAAAGTACTTGTCTACAATTGTACCTGTATATAGTCTTAAACCAACTAAACATTCTGTGTTCTAATATTCTGTAGGGCTTAGAATCTGACATCCCAAAATTCTTTTTTTTAAACTCTTTGTTTTGAAATAGTTTTAGACTTACAGTAAAGTTGCAAAAGGAGTACAGAATGTTTCTCCATATTCTTTACCTAACTTCTTCTGATGTGAACATCTTACATAGGTATAGTACAATTTTCAGAGCCTGGCAATAAGAAGTGTTGGTACAATATTATTAAGTAAAATATAGACCTTATTCAGTCACCAGTTTTCTGAATCCAGTCCAGGATCCCACATTGCACTTAGTTGTCATGTCTCCTTATCCCAAAATATTTTAATCATCCTCAGCTTATATCTGAAGTAGTTCTAGGCTCTGAAGAACAGAGAAAGGAAAAAATCTTGTATTTATAGATTTGCTGTAAGATGATTACCATGTCTCATTTGTGAGGTCTCTGCTTGTTCTACCTCAGCCTTTCATGTATGCATTGGAGAAGGGCTATAATGCAGGCTCTTCCTTCTTGAGACACTAAGGTTATTTTTGAAAGCGAGCCTTGTTTCCCAAAATATTTTATACAAGTCAACTCAAAACAAATATAGGCTGTGTTGACCTATTTTGCTGCCTTCATTAAAATATGTGCATATAGTATTATAAGATTTTATTAAACACTTGTTTCAGGTTACTTTTGAATACATCCATCTAATTTTGCTTCCTCTAAAAGTACAGTAAATGGTGGTTGTGTCTGTGTGTTTTTAGGAATATAAAAAATAAGAACAGGAGAATTAATCATTTTGGAAACTAGAAAGCAGATGGCCAATTAGTAACTAACTTAGCAGACCCAAATGAGTTTATCCTTAAGCCAGTAGTGGGAGAAAGCTGAGAAATGATTCAGTTTATACCACAAAAATTTGAATTTCAGAAACATGACTCCAGGGACTTCCCTGGTGGTCCAGTGGTTAAGACTCCGCCCTTACACTGCAGGGGGCACGGATTCTATCCCTGGTCAGGGAACTAAGATCCCACATGCTGCATGGCAAAAATAATAATAATATGACCAAAAAATAAAAATTTTTTAAAAAACAGTTTTCTCAGAAACACAGCTCCAGTTCGATTTGGGAAACTCTTCTCTGGATAATCTAACTCAAGAGGAAGGACTTAAAGATGCATGAGTCAGGGGGTTCCCCACGAAATTGCTTACCTAACTGAACCTAGAATGAATCACAAAGTCATCAAGCCTCTCTATCCCACCCACTCAGAACTTGCAGACAGTTTTTAGCTACTTTCCCCACCTCAATTCTTAATTATGAACAAGACAACCAAGGATTACTAGATACCTGGGGAAAACCTACAACATGGAAAATAGAGAATAAAAACTAACAAACAAAAAGAGAAATTTGGAAGAAAAGGAACCCCTTTCTCCTCAGAAATTACCAAAACAATAATCTATATCCTCAGAGAGATAAGAGAAGGTATTGCGTCCACTAAACAAGAATGAAATGCTAGTTTTTGTTTGTTTGTTTTATTTTTGGCTGCGTTGGGTCTTCATTGCTGCGCGTGGGCTTTCTCTAGTTGCGGTGAGCGGGGGCTACTCTTCCTTGCGGTGCGCAGGCTTCTCATTGCAGTGGCATCTCTTGTCGCGGAGCACAGGCTCTAGGTGCGCGGGCTTCAGTAGTTGTGGCACGTGGGCTCAGTAGTTGTGGCTCGTGGGCTTTAGAGAACAGGCTCAGTAGTTGTGGCACATAGGCTTAGTTGCTCTGCGGCATGTGGGATCTTCCGGGACCAGGGATCGAACCTGTGTCCCCTGCACTGGCAGCCAGATTCTTAACCACTGTGCCACCAGGGAAGTCGCTGAATTGCTAGTTTAAAAGATGAGGGGAATGGGGGGTTCAGAGAAGAAAAATGAGCCCTTGAAATTAAAAACATGTCAACAAAATGAAAAAACTTCATTGGAAGGTTGAAAGATGAGATGGAAGAAAAAGAGGTTTCCAGTCTCTTATCCACAATTCCAAAATCTGTAAAGTTCTGAAAGTCAATAATTTTTTCATAAGTTTGCAGCAAAACTCACAACATATGTATAGTCTTTATCACATTTATGTGAATATGCATACATTTTGCTACAGAAATATCACTGCTCCACATCTCATTGATAGTGTTATATACGGGTTTACACCATTACTGCCTTTCTAAAAATCTTAAAAATTCTGAATTCTGATACACATTTGGTCCCAAAGTTTTCAGATAACGGATTAAGAACTCATATCCCAGAAAATAGAGCCAAAAGACAGAGAGATGGAAAATACAAGAGATAAGAAAGTTAGAGGATCAGTTCAGAAGATCCAACATCTAATAATACAAGTTTCAGGAAGAGAGAAAGACAAAATGTATAGGGTAGGAGTCATCAGCAAAATAATTCAAAAAAGGTCCCAGGACTGAAGGATATTAATTTCCAGCTTAAAAGAGACCACAGAATTCTCAGAAAAATAGAACAGTATAAAACAAACCCACATTAAAGCCTGTCACTGTGAAATTTTAGAGCACTGGACATATTTGGATAATCTACAAACCAGAGAGAGTGGGGGAAAAGTCACATACAAGGAGACAGGGGTCATAATGCCTTCAGATTTCTCAACAACACTGGAAGCTAGGCTACAGTTGAGAGTTACCTTTAAAATTCTGAAGGATTTTTTTTTTCCCAACCTAGACTTCTATACCCAGTCAAACTGTCATTAAAATGGGAGGGTAGATGTTTTCAGACATGAATCAGACAGATTCTCAAGAAAACTTTGCTAAATTTAATTTCCTCTTTTCCTTTTCTTCCCCTTCAGCCTCACAGAGGTGAAAATAAGAAATGAAGACACTCAGAGACAACAAGAGGAAAAATAAATATTGGAGAAAATGGATAATCCATAAATCAAAATATTATTCCTGAATTAATCAAGAAATTCCTTAGTATCTCAGATTATGTATTAAGTCTTACTATGATAGAGACTTAGAAAGTAATACTTCATCTTGTATTGCTTTTTTTTAGTC
The DNA here is from genome assembly GCF_002837175.3 of Physeter macrocephalus. Classification (NCBI taxonomy): domain Eukaryota; kingdom Metazoa; phylum Chordata; class Mammalia; order Artiodactyla; family Physeteridae; genus Physeter; species Physeter macrocephalus. The sequence continues at coordinate 42,636,481 of NC_041219.1, read as the reverse complement.
CTCACTTCCAGAATGAGGTTTTGAGACTTACAAATCTGATTTGCTCTTCAGTGTCAAGTGCCCTGGGTTTCACCTCAATGAAGTAGCCCTCACTGGGGAGGCAAGGATGTCTGAAGAGTGGATGTATAGCTTTAGTCACATGATTGCATTGAGCAGGACCACTGCTAGTCCTCACTGTAAACAGTCCACAGACTCCAGCCTCTTCTGTTTCATCCCCTGCCCAGTGAACCAGTTAGGTCAGAAAGTGACCACAGAAAGGAAGAACACAGAACCTTGGAGGTTATTTATATAGTCAGTAAAGTTGCTCAGCAGTTAACAATAGAAAATAAAGCAAACCAGCACTGTATTGACTGAGATTTTTCTCAGAACGGTTTAACTGTCCACTTTTCACAAAGATATAGCCTTAAAAACTTTTATTTACTTCTGCTCTCTGATTTGTGTGTTTCAACGATTAGTAATCTGTAGTGAGGTAACTTAAAGTTGCGAATGACAGATGGGAAATAGGATCTCATTTAACTACATCCAACGTATATTCCCTATTCCTGTTTCCACTATGTACAGAAATCTGCTTTTCAGCCCTTTTGAATATCAGTTTAGTAGTTCTCTGGCTTTGCTTCCTTCATAAATGTCAGTGTGCCTTTGCTGGATTTCTTTCCTCTCCTTTTCCTCCCCTTCAGGGCCCGACCTGCTCCTGTTCCCTCAAGGCATAGAATACATGTCACCTCTTGTATAGCTTTCCCTGCCCCTTATCCCATGCCTACCTCCACCTTCAGGTGGGGGTCCTGAGAAAGTGGAGCATGGGATCCACACGTGTTCTCCATTCTAATGAGATTAAAAAGAAGAGAGCATGAGTGCAGTGCTAGGAAGGGGTGGTTTAGCATATGAAATTGGGCCACCTGGTTTTTAATTCCTACTCTGCCACTTAATATGTGACCTTGGACAATGAACTTAACCTCTCCATGCCTTAGTTTCTGCCTTTGTCAACTGGAGGACAATAATAGTACCTGTGTCATAGATTACTGTGAGGATTGAAGAAAATAATACATGTAAAGTACATTCTAATATAGAGCTTAGGAACATTTGCTGTGGAGCCAGGCTGCCTGTATTCAAATCCCTGCTCCATTACTTAGGCGATCTTTCTACTCCTCAGACTCCTCAAGATGGTTGCTAACATCTCTGAGCCAAAAGTACCTCTGAATCAGATTCTTTTAGCTGAACACAGGGTCAAAAGGAGGGAATCCATTCTGTGTCTTTAAAAACAAAAAACAAAAAAGCAAAAGCTACTGTTAGGGTTGTTGAAAGACTCACAATTAACATATGTAAAATACTTAGGCCAGCGTGTGACAGTTAACGCTATTTAAGTATTTTTTATTATTGAAAGGCGTAGGTAAGTGTCTGTCTTACAGTATGCGCTCAAGAGTGTATGCACTCTACTCAATGCTCCGTGGTGACCTAAATGGGAAGGAAATCCAAAAAAGAGGGGAGATATATATATATATATATATATATATATATATATATATGTAGCTGATTCACTTTCCTGTACAGTATAAACTAACACAACATTGTAAAGCAACTATACTCCAATAAAATTTTTTTTTAAAAAAGTAATAGCTGCTGTTTTACAGGGAATTCCCATTTTTCAACAAAATTCAAAAAAAGAAGTGGAGAGAAGAAAGGGTCTGAGGTTGAAAGAGAGGAAAGCAAGTTAAAGCCATGATAGGATGCCACTACCTCCCACCCAAATAGTTAAAATGAAAATGACGATACTAAAAACAGCTGGAACTTGCACACATCGCTGATGGAGTGTAAGTTAGTACAGCCACTTTGCAAAACTGATGGTATCTTTGAAGGCTGAACTTAGACATATCCTTGATCCAACAAATCCAATCCTAGATGTCTATTCACCCAACAGAAATGCCTGCTCCTGTGCACCCAAAGATGTGTAACAATATTTATAGGAACATTATCCTTAATAGCCAAAAACTGGAAGCAGCTCAAATAAATTCTGTATGGTTATAAAATGTACAACAGTGTGTGTGTTATTATGATGTGTGAAAGAAGCCAGACACAAAAAAGTACATACTGTATGATTCCTTTTTTTTTTTTTTTAAGTTCAAAAGTGATAGAACTAATCTATGGAGTTAGAAGTCAGGATGGTGGTGATCCTTTGGCAGGGGAGTAGAAACTGGAGTGGGGCCCACAGGTGCTGCTGGAGTTCTGTGGCTTAGTCTAATTTGATGGTTACATGAGTGTGTTTTCTTTGTGAAAATTCATGCAACTGTATTCTTAATGATTTATGCATTTGTAGCTATGTATGTTAAACTTCAATTTATAAATATATTTAAAATCAGAAGGCTTAAGAATTTTGGAAATAATGGTTCACTTTTTCTACTTGCTAAGTCTCCAGAGAATTAAAGGTTTCATACTTTTAAATAATGTAGGTGTTCACCACAAGGCTGGGAAATTAACCAATCTGGCTTCTTCTTCATCAGTTGTGTCTTCCGGACTGTAAAATAATATTCTCAAGAACAGAAATTAAGTACCTCAGGTAACATACTTTGAAGTAATGGTTAGTTTTCATTTATCCTGCCACCTCACATACCCTTTTACAGACTACATAGTCTACATATATAAGCTATATATAAAACTATGGTTTGGAGCTAGAATCGGTCTTTTTAACTTTTCTCTGAGTGATAACACTGTCATCCTTCAGATCAGATCTGGTGGTTTTAAAGTTTGATTGAAGAAAGAGTTTTATGTGATCCAGCTGTGAGATGTGAGAGGCAAGTTGGAAGGTGCTCGAATGAGCATCAGTTGTAATTGATGCTTGTGCTCGTTGCTTTGGTGTCCATGATGCTGCTTTTTAGTAACTTAGTGAGTTTCATCTTCGAATGGAATGTGTTTTGTTTAGTCTGCATTGTGCCCAGATTGAGGATTGAAAACCTTACACTTTCGCAGAACATGGCTTTGTAGCTCTTTCCTTTCCTGCTATTTTTGTACCATGTGAATAATTGCACAGTGAGGCCATCTGTGAGGCCTGAATGGAAGGAGATAAAAGCGGCCATCCCTTAGATTGACACTTGAAAAGCTAGTATACATTTGGAGTTCATTCCTGTTTATCCTTTATATATTAAAGTCTCAAACTTCATTTCAACATGGTTCAAACATCTCTGAGCCAAAGGTATCTCTGGTTCAGTTTCTTTTAGCTGAACGCTGGGTCAGAGTAGGGGGATCCATTCCGTGTCACCCAGAATCTGCTAGAGGGACTCAGTTCTCATTCAACTGAGATAATAAGAACAGCAAGTTCCTCTCCTGTTTTGAAAGTGTGTTGGTTTAATCATCTCAATGAGCCATCCAGTTTGGCATGTGCTTCACAGGGAATAGTAAAAACATAAGGTTCTTAAATTGTCAAATTAATACTTCAAAGTAAATGTTTTTTGAATGCCTACGATTTATCACACCTGTTAGGTATTTGTCAAAAGTATTTCTCATCATAGCAATTTTTTGAGGACTTGCTGAAAAATAATTAACACATGCCTAGGACATTGCAAAAGAGATTCATGATTAAAAATGCACACCCACACTCACCCATGTTCTTTCACTATGGATATATACAAATCTAGCATTTATGGGTATGTAGTAGATTAGGCAGGGTCCCTTCAAGCCTTTCCCAACAGATTTTTCTAAATGCAACTTGGCTCTGGGCTACAGCAGGGTAGATTCCCTCTGCTGAAGTAGGAGGAATCACATAAATTAGGGAAGAGAGTACAGATTGGTTTCAGAGTAAGAAGCTTCTTCAGTTTTTGAGCAAAGGGCCCTTTGTCACTAGGTGTCTCCTCTTCGTAAATAATATTACAGTACTTTGGTAACCCAGTAGTCATAAACCCTGGAACTAATAGAGGGAATGAAATATAAAAATATTCCCATATTTCCTGAAATGATGGACAAGAAATACTGGTATCTCCACAAGTAGGTATTATACCACAGACTCTTTATTTTCAAAATAGAAAGATCTCAAAAATAGGAACTTCTAAAAGAATCTAAGAACAAAGTACTATTTTTATTTTTTTAATTTATTATTCTTTTAATTATTTGTTTGTTTATTTATGGCTGTGTTGGATCTTCTAGTTGCAGTGAGCAGGGGACTACTCTTCTTTGCAGTGCGTGGGCTTCTCATTGCAGTGGCGGAGCACAGGCTCTAGGCACACGGGCTTCAGTAGTTGTGGCACACAGGCTCAGTAGTTGTGGCTCATGGGCTCTAGAGTGCAGGCTCAGTAGTTGTGGCGCATGGGCTTAGTGTCTCCACAGCATGTGGGAGCTTCCTGGACCGGGGCTCGAACCCGTGTCCCCTGCATTGACAAGTGGATTCTTAACCAATGTGCCACCAGGGAAGTCCCAATGTACTATTTTTATATCTTGTTTTCCTAATGTATCTCCATGTGATCTTTTTTTTGTGTGTGTGTGGTACCCGGGCCTCTCACTGTTGTGGCGTCTCCCGTTGCGCAGCACAGGCTCGGGCTGCGCAGGCTCAGCGGCCATGGCACACGGGCCTAGCCGCTCCGCAGCATGTGGGATCTTCCCAGTCTGGGGCACGAACCCGCGTCCCCTGCGTCGGCAGGCGGACTCCCAACCGCTGCGCCACCAGGGAAGCCCTTTTTTTTTTTTTTTTTTTTTTTTTTAATTTATTTTATTTTATTTTTTTGGCTGCATCAGGTCTTAGTTGCGGCACGCGGGCTCTTCATTGTTGTCCGTGGGCTTCTCTCTAGTTGTGGTGTGCGGGTTTTCTCCTCTCTCGTTGTGGCACATAGGCTCCAGGCCACAAGGGCTCTGTAGTTGTGGCCCTTGGGCTCCAGAGCGCATGGGCTCTGTAGTTTGTGGCACACGGGCTCTAGTGCGTGAGCTCAGTAGTTGTGGCCCGCGGGCTTAGTTGCCCCATGGCATGTGGGATCTTAGTGTCCTGACCAGGGATCGAACCCACGTCCCCTGCATTGTAAGGTGGATTCTTTACCACTGGACCACCAGGGACGTTCCTCTCCATGTGATCTTGAGCAAGTCACTTAGTGTTTCTAGTATCTCCCACTTTACTAACGTACTGTAAATATGCAAAAGACCTAACTAAATTTTTTGGTAAACTATAGCATTTTGAACACAGATAACATCTTTGGTTTTTTTCTCTTTGAAAGGACAGCTGTAATTTTTGTTTAAAGACACACTGTTTGAGAATGATTGGGGTGGGGGAGGACTTCAATTATTTTATGTAATTCTTGTGAAATAATTGTGTTTATTTTTCCCTTAATGTTGTTTATTTCTTTGCTTAGCAGACAGAAGGGGGCGCACAGACAGAAGGCCAGCAGTCACAGACGCAAAGTAGTGAAAATTCAGAGAGTAAATCTACCCCTAAACGCCTGCATGTCTCTAATATTCCTTTCCGCTTCCGGGATCCTGACCTCCGGCAGATGTTTGGGGTAAGTCTCTGAAGTCCTTTTATGGTTTTACAATGAAAATATAATTTAACTCACCAGATGTATTACTAGTCATTACTACTTTAGGATAAAACTACAAGTATGTTGAGAAAGATCCTGAGGTAAATCATTATTTTCATCAGCCTTTAGAAACTTTCCCATCACCTGGCCTATTCTAGACATTATCCTTGCAAATTCTCACATACATAAGATGACTCCACAACCCAGTTTGCCTGGGACTGAGGGGTTTCTTAGGACGTTCAGAAAACCCAAGCGTTGAAATCAGGACAAGACAGTAATCCCTGCCTTTCAAAGGGTTATGAATTAAGTGAAATAATATCTGTGGTCTAAAATCAGGTATAGGGAGTTAGTTTGCTGCCTGGCATGTTCTTCCAGCTGTTTACTTCCTCCCAGAATCGCTGTCATGAAAACGAAGTATAATAGCAAATATTTAAGTTACTCAGAAATGAATGGCTACTGAGAATCTTAATTCTTTTTTGGGGCTAAGGTGTTGAACTTGACTGTTTTAATTTGATCAAACACTTAACTTGAACTAGGAGTAAGAAATAATTGATTTTTGTTTTAGTTATTTGGATAGCAGCCTAATGCTTTGTCAGAAAAGCAAATGCCCTTCTTTAAGTCTCGGTTGTGGCCACTTCATGGTGACAAGACCCTGGAGCAGAGTTCTGTCACTTACAGCTGACTTCCTGGATGTGTTTTCTACACCAAAGGCAATGCCAGGGTTGAGATTTAATGATATTTTTGAAGCACTGGAAGAGCTTTTCGACATGAAATGGTAGCCAGCTATTCTCCAGCTCTACAGAAAAGAGAGCAACAGAAAATATAAAGGGCAACATAAAGAATTTAGGTTATGGGACTTCCCTGGTGGCACAGTGGTTAGGAGTCCGTCTGCCAATGCAGGGGACACGGGTTCGAGCCCTGGTCCGGAAAGATCCCACATGCCGTGGAGCAACTGAGCCTGTGCACCACAGCTGCTGAGCCTGTGCTCTGGAGCCCGCGAGCCACAACTACTGAGCCCACGTGCCACAACTACGGAAGCCCGCGTACCTAGAGCCCGTGCTCCACAAGAAGAGAAGCCACCGCGATGAGAAGCCTGCGCACCGCAGCAAAGAGTAGCCCCCGCTCGCCTCAACTAGAGAAAGCCCACACGTAGCAACGAAGACCCAATGCAGCCAAAAATAATAAATAAATTTAAAAAGAAAAAAGAATTTAGATTACGTTTAAGAAGAAACTTCCCGGGAGTATGAGTTACTAGGTTCTCTACTGAATTATCGGAGATAATATGGAACCTTAATCTCTGAAGGTCTGTGAAAATGGAATGCATCCTCATCTGTCAGAAGTGTTTTCTCTATTGAGGCAGAAAAATAGTGTCCACTAAAGATCTGCCTAGGCCAGTTGTCAGTGATTTCTTGAAATGTATAATGCCCTTCTCATAAGACAATAAGTGCAAAAAAAAATAAAATTTTCATTGCAGGAGATACCTGGTTGCTGTCTTCTTCCACGTAGTTAGTACCTATCAGTATTTAGAAGGACAGTAGCATTGGTAAAGAGCAGAGATAACCATGTTCTATCTTATTTCCATTTTATTACCTCTGCAAACTTGATGAGTACCTTCTTTTAGTCTCATTTTCCTTAACCAGTTCTTACTCTGGAAGGTTATTATAAAGATGAATTAGAAAATGTAAAAGAAAACAAACTCTAAAATGCCATACAAATTTCAGTTTTTTGGATAGACATAGAAATAAAATAAAATGCCCTCCTTCCTAAAATAAGACATTTTCCTCTTCCCTTGATTTTTCTGATTTTCTATTAAATGGTGAAACTGGAATCAAGTCCAGAAATCTTACTCTAGAAAACTTGGGCTCTTAATACATGTTTTTTTGATAAAGATAGTAATGATTCAACCCAATAAGAAAACATGATCTCTGTTTTGCTCTTTTCATTTTTTAGTTTCTTCACATTTCCCAAAGTCTAGTTTGAAATCCAAGTGAAATAGATAATTGGGTCTGTGAGTCTAGTTCTCAAAGGGAAATGTGAGCCAAAAAGATATTGGAGATTTACTGCACATTCCCTCACTTCAGTTCATTCAGGTATTGATTAAAACAGGTAGTTTTATCACCTTATATATACCTCTCCTCCAAATAATTACTGTGTTTTGTGTATGCCCCTCTCATCAGCTATTTAGCTACCTAGCAATAGAGTTATTTAGGTGTTGTGTTTTTAGCTTTGTTTGATATTCCAAATGTAAAAATATTTAACTAATTTCGAAACAAAGTTATTATTTTAAATATTCTAGATGATGTTTATTGCAGAAATATTGAAGTGGCAAATAAATATCGATAGAATCATCCATAATGTCCGTGAATGTTTGGTATGCTGGAAAATAGCATGTAGCCTATAGAGATAACACAGACATATATTTATTGATTTGGAAAGTTATTCATAGTATATTAAGTTTAAGAAAAGTAAACAGACACACACACACACACACACACACATGCCTAAGGAAAAGCTGGGAAGGCTGTGTACCAAAATGTTAAGATGTTGGGATTGCAGATGATCTTCATTTTTTGTTTTCCCTTTTCCTTTTTGTTTATCTATATTTTCTATTTTTTTTCAAAAAAAAAAAAAAAAAAAAGGAAGGACTTCCCTGTTGGTCCAGTAGTTAAGACTTGGAGCTTCCACTGCAGGGGGGGGCATGGGTTCGATCCCTGGTCAGGGACCTAAGATCCTGCATGCCATGGGAGACGCGGCCCAAAAAAACAAGAAAGGGAAGAAAAACAGCCATCAATAGTATATCTTTCTACTTAACGATTTCAAAAGTTAGAGATGTAGTTAGGAAAACCCCCCAGTTCTTGTCCATGTGAAGAAGCATGTAATACGGTGACACTGTGAATAACTTCTGAAAACAGCTTCCACTATAAAGAGGTGGATAATGCATGAGTGAGTGAATTAAAAAAGGAAAAATTATCAGCTCAATGATGAGGAAAAATCAACAACTGATATTGGGACCTACCAACAAATAGAAACGTGGATGTTAAATAAGTAGTTTAAAGAAAAAAAACCACCTCTTCCTCTTTCAGAAGAAAATAAAGTATATGGATAAAAAGCTGAACATGAGTAAATGTTTTTATTTTTGTCTCTGCAGCAGTTTGGCAAAATCCTAGATGTAGAAATAATCTTTAATGAACGTGGCTCTAAGGTAAGCTCCATTTCAGTGTTGTGTGCTTGGTTTCTTTTAGTTTTGTTTTATTTAAAATAGTAAATAGTCAGAAAACTTAAGCTGTTTTTCAAGCCTGCAAAAAGTATCCCAATGATCTAGCTTGATTAGATTACCTCTAAACATAAGCCACTGCGTGGCCAAATTTTTCCTAAATCTTAAATTGGGAGAGTGATGGTATAGAAATGAGAGAGGTTTGAAGGTAGAGTGTGGCCCTAAGGAAGAAAGGCTGTAGGAGATGTCAGTCCTTTCTCAGATTTAAATTTGGCCTAAGCTTCTTACTGTAAAGGATGAGAGAGAAGACTGGAAAAAAGTGAAATTCTGTGAGAATTCTAGTCTGAATTCTACCAGAACAGTTCAGCTTTTAAAAATCGAACTTCAAAATGACATACTTAGAACAAATGTAATATTTCAGTTATTAGTTGACTTGTTCTCTCTGTTCAGTAAATTCTGACAAAGCTTGAAAACAGGGAGTAGTGACTCAGGTATTCACTGTGGATTTCCTCCCTTAAGTTATACCCAGATAGGCAAGCTTCAGGACTGAGAGTCACTTCAATTACAAATACAGTGAGTTGGGGGTTTTTTGCCTGAGGATGAACATAATAATTTACTGTTTTAAATTCCCAATCTGTATGATTTAGAATTTTTATGCACTAAAATAAGCAGCAGTGCTTTTAGGAATGAAGGAATTGTAAAGTCTTACAATGGTGTTGTGAAAAAATATTTGATGAACTGAATTTCAGAAAGTTTTATTTGAGAGTTTTCTTCTTCCTCAACAAATGGAATACACTCCACAGACACAACAGCTGTGGGCAGGCTTGTAAATATTTACCTTGCTATGTTCAGTTCTACTTGCAGTTTTAGGTTAGACCAATTTTTGAAATTAATTTTCATTTGGTCATCCCTACTGAACTTTGAAAATAGCCCTTGGCTATGATTAAATCTCTAAGAATGTAATTTGAGAAAAGCTAAATAAAGTAAATAAATAAGCTAATATTTACCTCTCTTAATTTCCTACTCCAAATTCACCATACTTTGGGAACTAATAACATATCTACAGAGTTATATATACTTCCTGCCCCCATCTATACTAATACAAATGTTTGTGCTTTCCTAATGCTTCTGATTATTATTCCCTTCCTTTATAGAATGCATCAGTACTAAAAGTGTTTAATTCTGACTGTAATAATTATTTGTTAATTATTAAAGAGGTAATTATACTCTAAGCTTTCAGTTTTCAGTTAAAACAAAAAAAGATTAATTATGCCTATACAGAACTTTCTCCAGCACTTAACTTGGTAAGTATTTTTAAAGTGAAATCTATTCAAACTGTAACCAGTAAAACTGTTTATACTTGTAATTTCCTCACAGTGGATATCTATTCTTTTGTTGTATAGTTTGCTGTTATTTTTTTGTGAACTTTTTAGATACAAGCTAGAAAAATGACAATGGTTTAGAGATGAGAAGCACATGAATGTGAAATAAATACATGAAGATTATTGACCACACTGTTTATCTGAACCAGTAGTTTAAATATTTTTGGTTTTAAGTGTTTGCACTTGAAACATTCTTAGCTAGACTAACAACCGGAAGCCCAATAAAATTCTATCAGGCATTGAGGACTTTGCTCCTTACCAAGAAAATAATTTGATTGAATTCTTGTGAAGCAAAGGAAATTGATCTTTCTAAGGCTTCTTTCATTGACTTCAAGGATTTGCCTACTACCAAAAAATTTTTAATTTACCCAATTCAATTGCTCCTCCCCTGTAATTTTCATTTTAATATGACACAAGCCTTCCTTTTCTCTTTGGGGAATCTAAAAGTATATGCTGCCTCTCTCAGCTTGATGCTGTGTCCTCACTGCCCTTTTTTTCTTTGGGCTGCTGAAGGGTAGACAGACTGTGTACTAATTGGAAAATGTTTTTAAAACAAAGCACAAAAAAAAAAAAAAAAACCAAAGTACAGAATTCAGAATTGCCTTGGACCTGCCTTCTAGAACTGATACAAAAACCTGTCTTCATCCTTTGCCCTTCTTAACTGCTACCTAAAGTTCTTAGCTGGAATGGGCTCATTAATAGAGATTTATTTTGGAGTCAAAACCTAGATGCGTCTTCTGGGATCCACCTGAGATAAATTAATGAGTACTTTTCTTTTTGTAAATTAAGTTTAGTTTCTCATTACTTTTGTGTCTGGGGTTGACTATAAAATTACAACATGTCTCGAAAGGAACCAGAGAAAAGGAGACTTATATGGTCCTATTGTTTAGCTAAGAATTGCTCAGTCTTTTAACAGAGTGCTTTTCTGTACAGAAATTAGCTTTATTGATTTTTTTCAGAAGCAATAATGGAAAAACTGACAAGTTTTTAGAGATAAGTAATACTTACATGTAAAACAGTATTTAGCCAAGTGACTGCAAAACAAAAAGCAACTCTTTATTACCATGTCTTATTTTTTATGAGATCGTTGGCCCCGGGTTTGAGAATATACCTCCTTAAAAACATAGGTGAACACTGTCTTGCTGCCATGCCCATTCCTTCCCTGCCTGCTAGTAGTCTACCTTTCCACCTTGCCTGGAGAGTAGAATTTCTGTGTTCCAGAAAGTAGTTGTTTCTTTGTTGTTGACTATTTTCCTTTTTTCTTCTTTGACCTTCATATTCTGAATTTGGTTTTTATGAAATGAATTTATTTCGTTTACATGCATATACATACATACATATTTATTTAAATTATTTCATGTGATTTTTGAAAATGTTCTTTTTACTCCCTACTCCTTTGTAAAAACATAAAGTCAGCTGTATTTAGTTTTCTGTGATTAACTGAAGGAAAGATAGACTATCCTTTTGAAAATGTTTAATTAAGATATGTGATGAAAAATGATACCCCTTCCAGAAAGTTAACTGATGTACTCAGATAGAATCTAGAAAATGATGAAACAGATATGCATAGCATTATTGATTCTCCAAATTTCACCAGTTGTGACAAAGTAGTAATACAAACAATAAGAAGTTAGTGTATAGGGAGAGTGGCCATATATCCTGATTTATCCAGGATAGTCCCAGTTTATACTTGTTGTCTTAACAATTAATAATGTCCCCTTTCGGGCTTCCCTGGTGGCGCGGTGGTTGCGCGTCCGCCTGCCGATGCAGAGGAGGCAGGTTCGCGCCCTGGTCTGGGAGGATCCCACATGCCGCGGCTGGGCCCGTGAGCCATGGCTGCTGGGCCTGCGCGTCCGGAGCCTGTGCTCCGCAACGGTAGAGACCACGGCAGAGGGATGCCCGCATACCACCAAAAAAAAAAAAAAAATAATGTCCCCTTTCTCCCTCAAAGTATCCTAGTTTGAGCAATAAATTATATTGTCATTCTCCTTATAGATCCTTTGAGTAACAATTTTTAAAAAGCACCCTTTTAAAAACGATTATAAAAGGAAAACATGACATTTAATGAGAAGTAGGGGGGGAAAGCATACATAGTTCATTAAATGGAATATTCACAATATGTTCTCATGTATTTCCTTCCTTTTTTCTTTTTTCTCACATATTCTCACATAGAATCTTAAACAGAACACTAAACAGTGGTCACCTAGTTCAACAACCAATACTCTTGACCTTGTACTGTCTGCTAGACACTTTCAGTAACTGAGTACTTGTTGTTTTCAAAAGTTTATTTCACTGTTGAAATTCAGACCTTCCACCATCCTGTTCACTATCACCCAGTCCCATAACATTTTGTTTGTGATAATTATCAAGCTTATTTTAAAAAGAAATACACAGATTCTAACATTTATATTTTCCATAAAGTTTTATCAGCATACTTTGAGAATAGTTGTCACTTTTGAAGGGACGCGTTTTATAAATATTGAATGTATAGAAGCTCTTCTTCTTCACACAGTGTCAATTATTAAGTCCTCTAAAGGACTGCAGAATAGAGCACAGCAACAATTATTGAGATTTCTAGCAGATTTTTAGTTAATGTGTTTGCATTACTTCTCTCAGGTGGATTTCTGGAATGATGGGAATCTGGGTTTGGGTTAAGCTTATGTTTAGGCTGGAGTTAGGGAAGATAAAACCTCTATTCCCATTCCTCAGACACAAGAAATATGCTGTAATTTCTCTCCTATTTCCCTGGCTTTTGATTTTATGCAAAGGGAAATTATTTCTTTCCAAATATAGTCAAAAGACTGTCTTTGAAATTGCACTGAGTAGGCCTTTGTGATTTTCAGTAAAATTTGATGGGTAATGCTGAGATGAAATGTTTTTCATTATACTTAAAACTGAATTAACAGTGCATGTATTTCCAAAAGTCTTAGTTTATTTTCTTTTGCTACCATTTTATAGGTTTTAGTTTTATTTTTCTTTTATTTATTTTTTAATTTCTGTGTTCTGGCCATACCCAGGAGAACCTTCTGGTTTTGATTTCTCCCTTAAAAGTTACATGGTAAATTTTCTTTCTCATTCTTCTGAGATGGAAAAATTCAAAGATTGTACAAATTTAAAAATATTTTTACAATGCTCATCCTGTTGCTTGTTATTTACCGCAGTCTGAGGCCAGACTAAAAAGGTGACAGTTATTCGGCTCCTGTGTGCCCTTGATGACAAATGGATGTCAAGGCAGATAATAAAATTTTTGTCACACTCTGTAGAAGTTTTAACCACGACCATGTACCTAATAAACACAGCATCCCTCAATTTCCAAAAGACAGCTAAGATAGCTGGTAAATTGTGAATGTAGCACTGGTGTATTTAAATTGTTAACAAAGAAGAACTTTGGGAGCTGAGAACCTTAGGTAAGAGTGTAAAGGTGTAGACCTTCATTGCCCAGTGCAGCGACCGTGTTGACCATTTGAAATGTGGCACATCTCTAAAGTGAAATGTGCTTTAAGTGTAAAATAGACACCAATTTCAAAGACTTAGCTCAAAAAAGAATGTTAAACATCTCACTCATAATGGTTTCATAATGATGCCATGTTGAAATTATAATATGTCATATATACTGGGTTAAATAAAATACATTGTTGAAATTAATTTCACTTGTTTTTACTTTTTTAATGTAGCTAGTAGAAAATTTGAAATTATATATGTGGCTCATGCTATATTTTTATCGGATAGTGCTGGTATAGACAAATGTTGCAACATCATTTTTTTTAATTTAAAAATGAAAGTTTACTTTTTGTTTATCTGTTCTTTATCTTCTTACATACCTGAAATATGTACTGTTAAGGGTCTGACTTTGTAGCTATTCAGACTGTTATTATGTTTCCCTTTTTGATACCTTGTATGATCATTTTGAAGCTCTTCTAAGGAAAATGTGTTAGGTTTAGACATAATTGTATTAAATTTTTTTCAAAACAAGAGAGCCAAATGACCAGAATTAATGTGAATTAGCTTTCCAAGAATACGGGAACATTAAACATAATTTCGTGGAAGAGAGTTTTCCTATTAGTAACTTTTTAAGTCTGTGAATATCTTTGGGTCAATTTCTGGCACATTTTCAAAAGTGCTAAATTTTATTGAAGAAACAGTACATTAAAATATTTTTCAAGCCTTATTTGAGTTAATATTCTTAAAACCAAGTTGTAAATGTGACAGATAAGCAAGCAGGAAGTTGAGTTGATGGAAAACCACCTATTTGAAGTTTCAACTCAAGAGAAAACTATTTAAGGACAGTACTCCAAAAATACTGGTTATGCTTCTCACCTTCCTAATCACAGGCCTTAATTCTGAGAGGTATATACTAATTTCCTAGTGCTTCTGAACAAATTATCACAAACTTGGTGGCTTAATACCACACAGATTTCTTATCTTACAGTTCTGGAGGTCAGAAGTCCAAAGTGTGTCTCACTAGGCTAAAATCAAAGTGTCGGAGGGCTGTGTTCCTTCAGGTGGCTCTAAGGCATGCTCCATTGCATGCCTTTTCCAGCTTTGGGGGGCAGCCCACATTCCTTGGCCTATAGCCCCCCTTCCATCTTCACAGCCAGCAACAGCCAGCCCAGCCTTTCTCAGGCTGCTACACTCTCCAATTCTGACCCTCCTCTTTCCCTCTTTCACTTCTAAGCACCTTTGCGATTACATTGGGCTCATCTGGATAATCCAGGATAATCTCCCTATCGCAAGATCATTAATTTAATCACATCTGCAAAATCCCTTTTGCCATGTAAGGTAACACATTCACAGGTTCTGGATTAGGACATGGACAACTTTGGGGGAGCTGTTATTCTGCCTGACACAAGGTCTATTTATCTTCGAAGGAAAGAAAGAAATCCTATTACCTCTGTGTTTCTTATCAGGAGTCCCAAAGTATCAACAAGGCCTTCTGCCTCCTCTTACGCTAGTAAATATGCCTGCAAAGATCGCTTCATTTTTATGTCTTTGGTATCTTGATTAGCATTTCCTTTCGTTTATCAGCACCTTTCCTTATAAAACACTTTTAAAGCATTTAAAAGTGAAATTTTGTTCCAGAATACTGAAGTTATATTGAAAAAATCTTACACAAGCAGACTTTAATGTTAAACTTTGTCATATGCTGACTGTAAGATGCCAGCACTTATGATACCATGCAGCCATTGTGTCACAGATGGTCCATCAACACATTACAGAAAGGAGGGTCATAGAACACATTTAGCAATTAGATTTGAAAGAGAAAATTAGCAGAATTTTAGGACTAATATAGTGTAGTAAATAGAATACTGAATTTCGGTTTCAGAGCTTAATTTCTAATTTTCTCACCGTTAGCTGTAGGAAAAAGCTACATGGAAGGAAGAAGACCTTGTTGGTGCTCTGGGCCTTGTTGATGCTTGAATACTTAACCTCAGATTGGCTCAATGTCTTTACTTTCAAAAGGAAACCAACAGGTTTATCCTTTCTACCCCATGGGTGCATTTAAAAGGCACACAAGTATGTGTGTATGTATGTGGTTGTGTGTAGTCATAATGCTAAAATTAAAAACTTGTATATCAGCCTCTACATAATCTGCTGTCCAACCACTAGTTTATAATTCATTAATTTAACCCAGGGCATAAAATGTATGAGGCTGTGACAATCAGTTGAAATACAGCTTATAGAACTTCTAAAATGTGATATAAAAACTCATCACTACCTGTAACCTTTTTTAAAAGGTTTAACTTTCCTATTGGAGGATTCTCCAGGATCGGAGAGCTGGCTTCCCGTCTTCATCAGATGCTAGTATAGATGACAAATGGAATAATTAATTAGTAACTTGCCCTTGTACACCTTGAGTTGTCAAAGTGGCCATAACATGTTGATATCAAAATTTGTTTCTGAAAATGTGTTCCCATTGATATTTTCAACACATGTACATTTTTAAGGAACATTTTGAATTAAAATTACCCATAGTATTCCGTCCTAAGCTACATATATTTTTAAAAATTTCTGTCAGCGTAGCATTTCACTTTCTAGATAACCAAACTGAAGGTAGAGATAATCCATTGGGATCCTCTGTGGATTGCCACCCAACCATATAGTCATTTAAATGCTGAGAAATCAGATCCTTCAGAATGATGGAGTTGCTTTTGTAAAATCTTATTGAGCAATGCACATTATTTACCATCTCAGTTAAAAATATGTTTTGTATATATAGGAGTACTCATGGTATTAAGCAGCAAAGCAGAACTTCAGTGAAAGTAAAGGGTTCAGGTTATCCTACAATGGAATATTCAAAGAATGCTAGAGGGACAGTGAAGCTATTGAGACATGAGGACTGTCTCAGAAAATTCTAAGAAGTTACCACTCTACAGATATAAATAGCTTGAGAAAATTTTATAGTTGCAGAGTGGAAAGATAAGGACAGAGCACCTAGAATGAAACTGGTATAATGCTTTGTGAAATAGTCCTATAGTATATAGTAAATCCTGCTGGTGTTGAAATTGATAGAATGATGACCCAGGCAGTCTTCTCAGATCTAATGTGAGCCAAGGAGTAGAGTGGGTTAACTCCCGGTCTCCTGCTTTTTCTATTTAATAAATTAAAACTCCATAGTTTGTTTGTTTGTTTGTTTTTCAGCATCTACAATGGACAAATAAATTAATCCTAACTCAGAGTAGCAACTGTGTTGCTGTTTTATGGTATTCTTTTCCTATTAAATAGTATGCAACTGATGTCACTAACATAGATCTCATTCCTATTGACTTTTTGACTCTTCCTTTTTCTCTCTGCATATAGAAAAAACTAATACATTTAGTGGCAGATGTAGGCTTCAACAAAATATAGGCAAATTTGGGTAAGCAATTTTCTGAAATTCAGCTGAACATGTTTTTACTCTTGAGTGTCAGTCTGGTTGTTTAAAATTCGCATTGAAGAAAAGTCATAATTGACCACTGCATAGTGGTATTTTCGTTTGCTTAGATGAACATGAGTGCTCTCCTCTTCCACACCCAGTACCCACAGAATCAAACATGAACACTATATCTTAAATTATACCGTTCCCAGAGAAATTGATGCGACAGGCAAAGTGGGGCTAAAACGATTAGACCGCCTCAAAAACTCATTATACAAGGTTTGCACCTAAATATCAAGTTTCATGTAGAAGTTACTGGGGAATAATAGATTTAATTATTTTTTAGTATTTTATAAAAGGATATGTATGTTAGCAGCATGAAATAAGAAAGGTAGGATTTTTTTTAAATGTTCAGATTCTCAGTTGAATAGTTTGACCCGAGTAACTCTATACCTTAATTTTGGTCTGGCCTCACGTGCTTTATTTTATTATTGTTATTATTGTTGTTAATTACATTATTATTATTATCACTACTACTACAGTTCTTTATTCTTTTATTGGATTTAATTTCCCTTTACAAAATATGCATGGACCAAAAATGTGACTTTGGGAGAGTATTGCTGAGTTGTTGCTGATGTCAGTTTCATACTGTGATATTTTTTTTTTCTATTTACCAAGAGATCAATATTTCAATATAACGATGTGCATGTTTTCCCCCCTTCTCCCGCTGCATGCAGGGATTCGGGTTCGTAACTTTCGAGAATAGTGCTGATGCAGACAGGGCCAGGGAGAAATTACACGGCACCGTGGTAGAGGGCCGTAAAATCGAGGTGCATGTCTTCAATAATTCAATTTCTGGTTTATATTTTTATTTCTCTTTTTATGTATTGCCTCACTTATTTCACATTTGGAACCCTGTCTTGTTTGTGGTTTTGTGTCTCTGTGTCCTTCACCTTCTTGCACTAAAATGCGTAAAAGTAACACTTCTATCCTTCTCCCCGCCCTCCCATTTTTTGGTTGTTTTGGGGTTTTAATTTTGATTTACCTGTGTGCGAATGTATGTGTATTTGTTTTTCATTTACTTTTTTCCTCCAAAATGTTCATCCTTCTACTCTCTTGATTTTTTTCCTTTGCTTCAGTTTGCGAGACTCTGAATTCCTCTAATCAGGCCAAAATAAAACTAACTTTTAAGATGTCTAAAAACTACCCAGTTTAGAAATGTGTCCTATAATGAATCAAGGGGCCAGCCAATATCCTCTCTCTCTTGGGAGGCCAGTTCGCCTCCACATGCGTGTGACAAGTAAGGAATAGAAGATCATAGAGGTTGGGGGCGGGGAGGAAAGAATCCAAAACTAATGTGGTTTTTAAATATATTTAATATCTAGAATTTCAACAGTTACTGGACAAAATCCTCCAACAGAGGGTTGGGTGGCTGCCTGTAGAATGGACTAGTACTGTGAGTGAGTCGGCCACCTGGTGCTCACCAGCCCTTTTCATAACGCAGTGAAGGTTAACTGGCTCCTTTCCCCTTTCCCAGTTTTTAAAAGTATGAAATATAAAAGCCACCATCTTGAGTAAGATGTCTGCATATTTTGCTTTTTTTTTCCCCCTCCCTTTCCAATGGTTTAGCATTTAGGGCCCTTCACTTGACTCACTCTTTCCATGGTAACTATACACAATGCTGGCGATGGTGCCCGTTGGCGGTAAGTGAAACAAAAGCACTAGAGAAGAAGCTTTTTTAAAATGTAATTACAAACAAATAAGAAAGAAAAAGTCCATCTGCCATCTCACATTAACACTACAAAATGTGATTTGACTTGCTCCTCTTCCTGTTCCTTTCTCCCTTTTATTTTCAATGCTGTTGAGTAATGCCGCCTGGACTTTGGATGTACACATTGTTTTGTAGCAGTCTGAGCTGTTTGAGTACTGACGTCATGGTGATTTTTTCCCCTTGCACATCTTACTCAGAGTTACTGAACTCCAGTTTGGCTGGTTTTATTAATGCACTTCCTGCCCCCACTTCCTTTCCTCCTTTTCCTCTTTCCCAAACCTCTGTTTGTAGCTATGACTGTTCTTTCTTTACCCTTGACAGCTCTCTCTCCTGTGGGTGACAGCCTTCCTGACTTTCTGTCTTCTCTTCCCCTGCTTTTTTGTTCTCCTTACCCAAGCTCTTTCCCTAGCCTTTGCCCTAGTCCTTCCCCACCCCTTCTCTGTTCTGTGCAGCTATTGGTCTCTTTTGCTGACTGGTGGTTTCTGATTGGTTCTGGCCATTTTTTCCTTTAAGCGCTTGGGTGCTTTCTGCTCTGGCAGCTAGTGGAAGCTCTTGCCCCATTCTAATCCTTGTCTGTGAGAGCCTCGCTCTTCACTTTCTCCTGTCTTTCCAAAATTGATTGTTTTTTTCTTTCTTTTATTTGTGTGTGTGTGTTTTTTAACTGCATGCTCTCAGTCTCATCATTGTTGTATCCCATTCTTTCTTTTAAATGTGAAATGTTGATATGATTTGGTGGGTCAAACTAGAGTAAATGGAGTTTCCAGCTCTTTTCCTCACATAGGAAGATCATCACTATACAAATCCTGAAAGACATATTAAAACATTTTTGGTTCCAATTCTACCTAAAATTGATGTGGTTGTTTTTTGTTTTTTTTTGTTTTTGGTAACAAATTTATCACTATTCAAATTTAACATAATATAAATTCCCAGAGTGAAATAAGACATATTATATTTTGTATGTTTTATAATTCTTTTAAAAACTGGCCTGTTTTTATATACCTGACAACATAGTATATAACCAGGTTCTATGGTAAGGCTTTACCCTCCTTGCAAGAGCTTTGAGGCTGGTTCTGACACTGGGCTGCAGTATCCTGGCTTCTAAGCTCCATTCATCTTTTCTTCATCAGCACCATCTTTGTAGTGTCTACTTACCTTACCACTGAGAATGCTTTAATTATGCCGTTCTGTAATGAGGGTAGAGAGTACCATAAAACAAAAGAAACATAAGCTTTACTTTTTGAATTCTTTTAAGTGCCTGATTTAAAGGACTTATGAAAACTTTCTTCTTAAATGAATAGGCCACATAATCTAGAAAATTCAAAATGGTCCTGAAGTCTGTCAGCATGGGAGTCTAAGTTCCTATATTTGTTTACTGACCTCAAACAGTAAAATCTCATACAAGCATATAAAAAAAGCTAAACATCAGAACAGGTAAAATCCACAGATTTTTTTTTTTCCTATCTTCCTATAAATTTATTTCCTGACCAATGTAGCAAGCCTCTGTTTTGTTAATGAACTTCAAAGTTCACGTGCACACAGAGCTGTTTCCAATTACTTTTTTCCATATTTTCTCAATGCAGAGACTTCTCTGTTTAAAAGATCTCCAAAGAACTTGCAGATGTACTTTTTCTTTGGAGGCCTGGATGGTAAAGTTGTCCTAGTTTTCCATTTGGAGACCAAGAAACTGCATTTTACTCTTGTTAGCCTCATTTAATGAACACTTTAATTAAAATACTATTATTAATATTTTATATTGTTATATTACTTAAATCAATTGTCTCTGAAATTTTCATTTTAAACTGAATACTTTGTTGTTGAATGAGCACCTCCATATTCCCTAATGTGGTTTACTTCCTCCCTGCCCCTTCTTTCTACTTTGTATCTGTAGGTGAATAATGCTACAGCACGTGTAATGACCAATAAGAAGATGGTCACACCATATGCAAATGGTAAGAGGTTACGAGTCATCTTCAGAAAGATGTTTATTCTCTCACAAACATCAAAGACTTTTTCTTGATTTCAGTCTTCAGTTTGTTTCGTGTACATTGAAGTATTTTCTTTACCTAGGAGAGTTAATTTTTATAAATTACTTTTTTTAAAGTTTTTTTAGTTATTAAGGTATTATAGTCTCAGTAAAGTTCATTTTATACAGTGCGAACACATCATTTGAGGTTACCTATTAACCCAAGTTAGGCCCCCCGTGGGCACCCTCTTTTTTTCGCTGCTGTAGTTCTTCGTAATATGTTAGGCTTGCCCAGGATACCCCTGGATCTTACTTATCTGAACATAATAATTGGAATAATTCTTGACCCCTTGTTCTCCTTTTAAAGGAATGGTCTAGAGGCTGCAGCCACGGGGTGTGTGTGTTGGGGAGGGGTACGTGCGCATATTTTCTATTTTCTATTCCGTGGCTACCTGTTATACAGTGAGTTTTACAAATGTTTCTCATAAATAAGGAATTTTTCTGTGAATATTTTGTCTAACAAAAACAGAACTTTTGCTTCAGCTGTCAAATTTAATCTAGACTCATACTCCCTAAGTGAGGTAGGATATAATTTTAATCTGTTGTACAACAGTGGTTTTGCAAGCTGTGTTCTACAGGACCATCTTGGGGGGAAAAAGAAAACTGAATGGACTGGGTCTTGAGGCCTACAGCTCTACTTTGGTGGACCTCATTCTCTGTTGTATATTTTAGAGTTGTGCATACGATTTTATCTAGAATAAAAAGGGGAGTTTCTCCCCTTTTATTGCTTTATGAAAGTTTGAACCTACTGCTAGAGTATGACAGTATGTGCTGGTAGTATCTTAAATCAAGTAGAAGTGTATTAGTGTTGAGTATATCCCGGGAGGTCTTCAATAAATATGTGTAGCCCAGCTTTTCAAATAGATTGTAGAAATCAGCATAATTTGCATTTATCAGCATAATTTGCATTTTCCTTACTCATTTTACTAGTGGTATATCTTGGGATACCACCACCTTCCACTTTACCTTTTGTTTTCTTTTCACTGCTATCACAAAAACAGAAGTTTCTGCAATTTTGTTAAAAATCCAATTTAATTTAAATCAGGAGAGTATGTCAGATTTCCTTTCGATCCAGCGAGAATGGTGGAGCAGGAAGAGCTGCTGACTAGAATTGAGAAGACAGAAATTCTCCTTCTAGATTCGACTCTTCATTTTACTCTGTGACAATGGGCCAGTTTCCTAACCTATCTGATTCTGTTTTCACCTTTGTCAAGTAGCAGTCACAGAATTTTAGCACCACAAGGCTCTTCTTTAGAAGTCATCAAACTCCAACCCTCCTAGCTTATTCTCTAGGAAATGAAGCCCAGGGAAGTGTAGTCCTTATTCATTGTCCCAGAGGTGGTGCCTATCTTACCACTCTCTTTGGGTTTTGTGAAAGTCAAATGACATAAACACCTGTAAAAATACATTGTGGGGCTTCCCTGGTGGCGCAGTGGTTGAGAGTCCGCCTGCTGATGCAGGGGACGCGGGTTCGTGCCCCGGTCCGGGAAGATCCCACGTGCCGCGGAGCGGCTGGGCCCGTGAGCCATGGCCGCTGGGCCTGCGCGTCCGGAGCCTGTGCTCCGCAGTGGGAGAGGCCTGCGTACCGCAAAAAAAAAAAAAAAAAAAAAAAAAAATACATTGTGAAGTGTACAAAACTAAACATATTCAAGATATTGTTGACAGTGTACCATTATATACCATTATTATAATGTGCATCCATTGTATGCATTTAAAGGGAGTGCTTAAGTAATAGTGCCATTGATAGGAAAGGAAAAGTTCATTTTTAAATATTATTCTAAATCACTATTCAAGCCTACTGGAGCCAAACTTTAGAAACATGCAGCTCCTGTGTTAGAGATTCTGAAAAGAGTGTGTGCTAGGTGCCTTCTGGTGAATTCTCAGCATTTTAGTTCATGTTGGCTTTGAGTCCCTTGATTTGTCTGATTGAAGAACATTTGTGCTTTTGCAACTCCAGTAGGATTTGAATCCAGATTTTGAAATTTTTATGCAGAATAATGAAGAGGCATGTCTATAAGCACATAAAATAATGAATGGGGGATTGGATTGATTCCGAATGAATGGATGTTCTCTTGAATAAATGTCTTTGCTTATAGCCATTGAAATCTGTTAATTGGCCTTTTCTTCTTTCCATTCACATATTTATAGAGTAGCAGTGGCACAATGTTACAATGTTATAAGAGAATTAAACCAAAAAGTCAAGAGCCAATCTTTCAGAAAAATAAAATGGCATATTTATGTATAAAATTCAACAAATATTTATTGATTAAAGTTTTCACATGGAATTCTACTCTATCAGTGGGTAATAGTGCATTTTTCTTTTTGTTACTACTTGCCATATTCCTATAAATATAAAAAAGAGAATGTAGAAATGAAATTGATATCAAACCTAATGTTGTTTGGAAATACTTAAAATTTATAAATGTTTAAGCTAATGTTCAGCAGTGGTCTTGTATCCATTAGCTTAAAGGTCTGATTAACATAAATATGCTTATTGCAAATTAAAATCTCAGAAGACATGCACCAAAGTTGGGAATGTACCTTGAATTTTATTATTGCATGTCTCTCCTTGGTGCCTTGGTTAACTCCAGTGAAATCCCAGTGGGAAATCTCAATGAAGGAAGATTTCCATTTACCCAGAATACCATTAGCATGGTATAAATGAACATGGAATTCAGAGGTCCAGGTCAAATCTGAATTCAGTCAAAGGATACCCTTATCAAACAATTAGAGTAGTAAACAGTGTTAAGATGATATAGAAGACAGTGCATCACAGTATGATAGAGAATGATATATATTCTGCCTTTTTCCTTTTTCTAAACAAAGATTAGGTCATTGGGCTTCCCTGGTGGCGCAGTGATTGGGAGTCCGCCTGCCGATGCGGGGGTAGCAGGTTCATGCCCCGGTCCGGGAGGATCCCGCATGCCGCGGAGCGGCTGGGCCCGTGAGCCATGGCCGCTGGGCCTGCACATCCGGAGCCTGTGCTCCGCAGGGTAGAGGCCACAACAGTGAGAGGCCTGCGTACCGCAAAAAAAAAAAAAAAAAAAGTTAGGTCATTAAGCCGTTCTATGAGACACCGTATACCAAACCCCAGGATTTATTTATATTTCTTTTTCCTTCTCTCATTCCCTCTCCATCTTCCTCCCTCCCAGTTTTTTTCTCACGTCCTCTTTACCCCCACCACTCCCCTGCCAAATCTTCATTATCCCTTCACTGTGCTAGTCCTGCTTAAAGATGATCAGGTCCAGAAATGTCATCACCCTCTCATATAAACCCCCACTGGCATTCTAAAGAGAAGCTGGTACCAGGCAAAAATGAACCCAGAGGTGTCTGAAGCCAGCTTGCACATCACTCCTTTTCCTTATATTCCTCATATAGTTTTAAATGTTTACTGTCCTCTCTTCCATTTCAGGTTGGAAATTAAGCCCAGTAGTTGGAGCCGTATATGGGCCCGAGTTGTATGCAGGTAGTATTTAAGTTAATTTTTCCATTTGTGTTATTTATATGTATTTTAAAAATCTATTGTTTTTCAGTTTCCTATTCCTTTGTAATCTTTTTGCACTTTTTCATTTCTTAAATGCACTCAGCATCCAGCTTTCAAGCAGATGTGTCCCTAGGCAATGACGCGGCAGTGCCCCTGTCAGGAAGAGGGGGCATCAACACTTACATTCCTTTAATCAGTAAGTAGCCTATGTTGACCTGGCATGGCTTTTGACTGTTGTGAGTAAACAGTGATGTGTTGGTCTTTTTTTTCCCCAAAATATAATACATAAGTGAAAAGGAGGCATTCACGAGAAAGATAAATACTGTCACAGTGCCCTGTCCTGCTTATTAGCCTGTGCTAGAATCTTTTTGACCAAATGTTAAGATGGCCAAAAAGCATAAATAGTTGGAAAAGTTAGAAGGGGGTGAGGACACGTAAAGAAAATTTTAGTCTGCAGTTTGTAATGAAGAAGACAAAAGAAGTAATTATTTGTGGAATGTGTTGTACATGTTATCTGCAAGTCAGCTTTGGGCCCTTGAGTCAAATATCACTCAAAAGCCCCTCCAGTATTATTGATTATTCTCAGCTCTGTTGATATCTCTAAAGTCATTTTGACCTGAGCCATTTAGCCATTTAGTAAGAGATATAATTAAACAGAGTTCAGTGGACACGGAATCAGTGTCTCTGTGTGCTTTCTAGAGGACAGCACACTTAAAATGGCCCTTAGAAAATGTCTGCCTCTTTAAAGGATTACAAGGCTGCAGGGGAGAGGTAGTTTCCCTCTCACCTCACATTTCTGCATTGAAATATTTTAGATAAAGAATAAGGTTGACTAATGAAATGTCTGAAGACTACTGTGCGCCTTGGAGTGTGGCAGCATGTCAAAACACAAAAGAATATTCTTATGAAGAATAATTATTATATGCAGGTAATAACGTTTGGAAACAGGGTTAATAATTAGCCCGTGAAAGAGTTTGTATCAATCAATTTAAACGGCCCGTAGAAATTAAAAGTCTCGTCTCCATTATGGCAGTAGTGCTCAGAGCTTCCTGACCCGTTTCTCCTCAGCTTGCATTGTAAGGCCGAAATTGGGAAGGAACAAAGAAAACTCACTCAAGATTTGTGATGAATGAGGCATGGAGTCAGTTAGTTTGGGCATATTGTATATTTCCATTTCTTTTTGAGAAAAGATGTCATGTCAAGGTGTCTTTCCTGTAATTGGTGCAAAGCAAGCTGTGATTGTACACGTGCTGTTGAATGCAAGTTGGCATTTCTGTCGTATTTTGGGTCTCCCTTTAGTTCCTGGCTTCCCTTACCCAACTGCAGCCACCACGGCGGCCGCTTTCAGAGGAGCCCACCTGAGGGGCAGGGGGCGGACAGTATACGGTGCAGTCCGAGCGGTACCTCCAACAGCCATTCCCGCCTATCCAGGGTAAGCAGTAGATTCCAAAATAAGCAACCGCACAAAAACAGAAAGCCATGGCCCTCGTATGACTTCTGGGATGTTGCCGTGCCACATAGTAGAGATTCTGTGAATATTGGCAAATTAACGGATTAGATGGCGAGAACCATACCATTGTCAGAATGTAACAAGATATCAATTCATTATATAAATCTTCATTTTGGCCACCTTAAGCCCTCACAGTAGTGGCTTAAGACAGTAGCCAGAGCTGTCTTGTGTTCACTAGCAGTGTGTTGGCATGGAGTTCACTCAGCATCGCACGAATTTGGATTAACACTCCTGCAGAGAACCAAACTAGAAGCTCAAGATTGTAGTGCAAGACTGCATCTGCTGGATTCACCGCCTCACCACCACCCTTACTGGGGCTGAGGCTCTGACATGTGCCCTCCCTTGTGGTTTCACCGCCTGGGTGGTGAGCAGCAGAGCTACTTACCCACAATGGATTTGCTTTCTTTGTAGGAAATGGATTAAAAGAGGTTAATTCAAAGATGAACCAAGTCCAATTGAATCAAGGGAGAAAGGGAGAAGTAGGAAGAATTAAACAACAGTTGGCTTCCGAATGATAATAAAACAACTAATGGAGCTGAGCATCCTTCGCCCTTTGATTTTTGTATGGAGGGTGTCTCATGCAGTGGAATGATTCCATAGCAACAAATAAATCCTTTGTTATTGAACGGGGGAGAAGGAGTGAAGATGGCAGGTTTTGTTTTCAGTTGTTTTTCAGTGTCAACCTAAAATGTATATTTTTGTAAAGAGTGGATTTTTATAAGTTAGTTGTATCAGGACTTTCTTTCTTCAAAGATGTGACGTTTGTGTTCTTCATCTTTTCTCTGCCTGTGACGGGTTTTTTTTCCATATTCTTAATGAAGAATAAACAGTGGCAGAGGAGCCTATTCGTTGCTACATAGTTAAAATGTAAAGGGAAAGAGCCTCCTTTGTAGGTCCTTTTCTGACAGCAAAATTGACTGTGAGGTGTATTAATTTAGCATTCATTCATAGACCAAAGGGACATGCCATTTGGGGTCCTCAATTGCACAGAGTTAAAGCATTTTTATCAGACAAGACAAATAAATATGCATGTTGAAATGGGCAGGCTTCAGAAGCCACTGGAAGGGAACGACTTTAGAAATAAACTTGTTTGCAGTTTATAGATGTTTAAATCCCATGCATTCCATCATCTCCATCTTCTGCCATTACTTACTTTTAATTTTATCCTTTTTTTCCTCTCAACTTGACCTTTGACCTTCAACCTCTGATATCTCCTTTTAAAGAAGTGAATAAAGATGCAGTATTGTTTCATCAAGAAATAGTCAAGTAAAACGTAAAACTGAACCTTGGAAGTCTACTACACACTAGGAAAATTGTTTTATGAAGCGTCTTCCATTTCAATCCAAGAGATTTTACCATCATGTTTGCAAAGAGATACTGCTCACCAGAAACATGGGACTTCTTTATTTTGTAATATTCCTGAGTTACTTTATAAAGTGGTTGAATTCGTTCCTATTCAATATAGGTCATTTCAGTATATTGGCCAAACTTGAGAACCCATTCTCTACCAACTCTGTGTCAGGTATATATTTGCTCAAAGATAGTTTATCTTTATGTCGAATCACATCAATTTCTGTGCATTACATTGAACACTAATTTCCCATGTTTTCTTTTTTATTAACTAAACCACCTGTTTACATGGAAGATGGCAAGGAATAAGTCCAGTATTTTATGAGGAATGGCCTAAAATTGCTTTTCAGCTTAGTAAACTAATTTTATCATTAATCATTGTGTTCTAGCCTCCTTGTGGCATTTGATATAGGGAATATTGGAATTCTAGAATTTAGGTGAATATTCCCAGTGAGTGATACAGCTTAGCTTAAAATGTATTCGTTTTTAATGCCACCACTCTTCTCTATAGAAGAAATATTTTTCAGTCATTGCCTATATCCCCTTACTGAAATAGTTGAAGGCTAATTAATCACCACTTGGCATCAGTGCTTCGCATTTTATCAGCCTTCGCATTATGAACAAGTCTCTTTTTTACTAAAATGCAATTGAGAGGCAGATTACTTTCTAATATCATACTTTAACTGCAGTTGGAGACTGTGAAAATGGACAGAATTCAGCTAACTGAACCTCACGGATGAGTTTAATTTGCCTGTTGTATAATACAAGAGCACAGCATAATTGGGGCATTGCAAAGTGTGATCATACTATCCAGTAAATACAACAAAATGTCACTGGGAGTCGAATTCAGAAACTTTCCAACTACATATAAAAAATAAGTTATTTTCATATTCAAGTTAAAAATATAATTTGATAACCTCACTTGCTAATTTGTTTATGGTAGCAGAGAAGGTAGTGGTGAAAATTTCCAGCTTGTTTAGGTGAATAAATGGTAAATAGATCTTCTAGTTTTAAATAACCAAATCTTGATTTAACGAATATGAAGAAGAAAGTCATCTTTTTTCTATACTGCTATTCCATATCTTTTGGTCCCAAAATAATGTTTTGGGGAAGTTATATGCACAAAATACCTCAAAAAGTTTGAAATCTATATTTTAATTTTAATAGCTTAGTGTTGCTTAGGATTAAAAAAAGAGTCATGTATTTTGTTTTGTTCAATACAAATTCATTTTCTAAACAGAGAGTAAACGCTTCTATTCCTAATCAGCTACCTTCTCAATTTTATTCATTTAAATAAAACAGGTCATGCCCAGAACCTCAGTTATCAGTTGAATTTTTCAGAATTCCATGAATATTCTTATGGTCAAAAAAGAACCCTTAAAGTCTTCCAATTACTCCTCCCACTCTGGATTATATTGTTACTATCTGGGATCCCCACTGCACCTTTCAATTCTTGGACCTTGGACCAATCACCTTAACCTTTAGCTCATTATCTCTGCTTGTGAAAGCAATGCATTGTGGGTATTTTTGGTTGTGTTTGTTTGTTTGTTTTTTTTTTTAATTACATTTCTCTGTTTACTTTGGTCAGAATTGATTGACTTGTTTTTCTGAGGTGTTGCATTGGTTCTTAAAATGCTGAATAATAATACTTTGCATGCTTGTGTGATCAGCCAAATCTTATCGCATGTCTAATGTGCAGGGTAAAAAAGCAGGTGATGTATGGATATCAGGGAAAAAAAATTACATGTTACTATGAAACATAACAAAATACTAAACATAATTTTGAACGATACTTTGCATACAGGTCCTGCCCTAGTGGAATTCTTTGGGTTCTTTTTCTTTTTCATGTTAACCCCTCTCTACACAACCCCTGCCCCCACCCCACCCCCCCCCACACACATACACATACACACACCCCTTTTGGAGCTCTTGAAAGAAAAACTTCCTCTTAGGACAAACTTATTTTTTAAAAAATACTCCAGATATGAAACGTTGGTGTTTCCAATCCAGCAGATTTTCGATAGCTGTATTAGGCCCTCTGGGAATACGCTTTATTATTTTCATCCTACTTTAATTAAAGATTGGCAGGCAGTTCCTTCCAGGGTTTCCTTCCTCCCCTGCCATGCCTGCCCCAGAGCTGCCGAGAGAGCTTGTGCCCCTGTGCTCCTCCTGGCTGACTGACCCCGGCCCCAAGCCCAGGGTCTGTATTCATACATCACCTGCCCGTGTAGAGCGCATGTGCATGCTGCCGTCCTCAATAACCGGAATGTGTTTCTGTTCTTTTGTTTTTTTGTTTTTGTTTTTGTGTGGATTTTCTGCAGTGTGGTTTACCAGGACGGATTTTACGGTGCTGACCTCTATGTAAGTACACACACCGGGGCCTTCTCGACCCCATCCCTTGACAAGCCAGCCTTTTTTTTCTGTTTCTTTGGTTTGGTTTGGTTTTTTTTTTTTTTTTTCTTTTTTTAATATAATTTAATTTTTATTTTCATTTTCCTTGTGGATATATATATATATATATTTATATATTTAAGAATGCAAGCATGCTTCTCTGCCACTGCGCTTGCCCCTGGGTGCAAAAACTAAGCCTTTGGGTTTCCTGGTCATTGCTAGAGTCAGTCTACTGGACATATTCTTTTCCCTTCCCTACACCCACAGATGTTCTGTGTATCACAAATATACTTGCGAGATGATCAGCAGGTTTAAAGTCTTTTCTTACTGTCGTCTCATATGCATACATAAATAACAGGACTAGCTTAGCCTGAAACCAACTCTTTCCCTTTTCTGCTTTTCTTCTCATTTCACATCCCTCTTTAGATCATTAGAGCTTTGATTTATGTAGATGGCAGGAAGCTTTCTGAAATGTGTGTTTTCCTGTTTCACATACTTGGAGAGAGCATTGTCTTGTGAAAGTGAAATAAGGAACTGATGCCAGTGAAGGGTGGGTAGGAATAAGAGGAAACAACATACTCAGTGCATAAGGCTTTTGTGTATCAGAAGGTCCACAGCCAGTGGGGCTCTTTCCTTAAGAGCCATCTAGAGGGAAACAAGGGGCATCATTAGCAACCTAGACTCTTTTACAAACATTTGACCATTTTGCAAGATTTGTTGATTCGACCAGCCATGCTAACATCTTTATTACCATCCATTATTTAAACAGTCTAGCGATAGCTCAAGTTCCATGATTGGTGGTCACATATTATTTAAAATATGGACAAAGTGATCTAACTGACAAAAAGAGTCAAGTTTTTGAGTTTTGCAAGTCTTTTATTAGGACCTCTCTCCAAAGATCTTTTTCTGAATGCAAGCTTGGTCTAACCACCCAAATTGTTAAGACACAATTTCCTGAGAAAAACTTGTCAGCATGAAATGATTCCTTGGGCATAGGGTAGAATTGTCTGGAAATGCTTTCTCCACCCTATCCTCCCCAGAGTCAATAAGGGTACCTTTTTAATGAACTATTTCCACAGTCTGCCAGAGATTCTCGGCAATCTGAAAACGTTAATGAACTTTCAGAATGCACTTGGAGGCCCTCTGTGTTGCAGGGACTAGAGACAGGATAGAGCAGCCTTCTGAGATTCGGTGGGTGAGTTATACACACCTGGCCTGTTTAGAGCAGGCCTTCAAAGTACGCTTTAATTTAACACATGCTTGAAGGAACCTTAGCCATGATTTGGTCCAACGCTCTCACTTTGTAGATATGTTTCTTAGAGAGATTGTGACTTACCCAGGTTACCTAAATTATTTGTTTAGCCAAGCATAAAACCCAAATAATCCATATTTCATTACCTCTCTTAGTACTTTAATTAAAATCCACAACTTTCCTCCAGTGGTTTTCAAGAAGTAATGAAAGATCTTTTTTTCTTGTGCTCACCGTGAAACTTGAGGGTTGGGAAACTATATCCTACTTTTACACCAAAGTGCACTGTTCTAAATATACGTATTTATATATGTTCTTAGCGTGTACATTCTCCCATATACGTTAGGATCCATAGTCTCATGAAACTCATCTTTATGTTATTTAAGTTGTTTTCTTGAAATCTGGTCTATTAGAGTACACTTCCACTTGAATTATTTCTTAAGTCAGGTTTTTTTTTTCTCAAATATCTTCCTTATTTGGGTATTTCTTTTTCTTTTTTTTTTTTTTTTTTGTGGTCTGCGGGCCTCCCTCTGTTGTGGCCTCTCCCGTCGCGG
>NC_041219.1:42563586-42605134 GCF_002837175.3 Physeter macrocephalus | reverse complement strand
CTCCGCGGCATGTGGGATCCTCCCAGACCGGGGCGCGAACCCGGTTCCCGTGCATCGGCAGGCGGACTCGCAACCACTGCGCCACCAGGGAAGCCCTGGGTATTTCTTAAGTGTGGCCTACTTCTACCTTATTAAGATTTGCCTACTTCCACCTTGTTAAGCCAACCAACCAAATATTTGTTTACAGTTCTCTCACTTCCTTAGTTTACAGTGTATTATTTTATTAAGAGAGAGATGGTTTTTCTGTAGTTGTTGAGAAAATACTCTTGAATTTTTTTTTATTTACCAACTGGATCACCTTATCAAGCTGAACAGAAGTAGTTCAGTGACCTTGCCGAAACATTTTTTTTGACCGGTGGCCCCTTGTTGATGAAAAGACTGAATAGTAATGGTATTTTTATTTCTTAGTTCTTATCTTAAAGCAGTTACTTGGAGGAAAAAGTAGTGCTGAAATAATACCCGAACTCAAGAATGAAAAGCAAGAATACATGGGGAGGGAACTGTTGAGCGAGGCTTAGTGTAATTTTCAATACAGCTTTTAAAACTTCATATTCCCTGTTCCACAAACCAGCAGCAACAAAAACCTCTATCATTTTACCTTGAGTTTGTTTTTGTTTCTCTCTGTACATTTTCCCTTATGTGGAAATCTATCAATATACGTTTAGTTCTCTTTCCTCAGAAAAGAAGGTTAGAAATAGAAAGAGAGGAGGGTTTATCTGGTATAAAGAGTGCACTGAACCCAAGCTTGAAGAGGCAACATGAGGGAAAAGAGTTTAAGTTACTGGTTTTATTTAAGTTATATTAATTTAGGCTATTAACTGTGAAGGTTGTTTGTTTTTTTGTTTTGATTATCTCTTTCCCTGTTCTGCTCTTAGGCCGTAATCCCTGCTAGCCATTTTCTTCCTCGCTGTGTCTTTTGTGACACATTCCTCTCAGGAGAACTGATCTAGCAATTGTGCCCATGATTTGTAAAGAGATTCCCCTTGCTGACTTGGGAGTGTAGCAGATAGATTATGTGTCTGCCTGCCCCGTCTTTTTTTCCTCAGTAGAAAAGACATCATTCACCCTAATTCACTTTTCTAATGGGATAACAAACTGCTCCTAATTCTCATCCTGTGAAAAGCATGCTTGCATCCAAAGGAAAGAAAAGGCTGGTGGGCCCCTTAGTGGGCTTTTTTGTATGATTGTTTTCCTTCCACAGCTGTGTTTTTTGAACTGCTCTTCCTGTGTTCTGTTATAGAATAGTCTTACAGGAACCAATCATTAGCGCTAAAATACCTCAGGTAGGAGTGCCAGTGTGACCTGCCAATCAATCAGATTGTGGATTGCAGTGAAAAAATTGAATTATACTAACCATTCCAGCTCCACGTTAGAGATGGGAACAGAGGCTTTTTTGGACAAGCAAGACTTGTGAGCGTGTGATCTAAGCCCTGCTACCTCAGCAGTGCACCCAGTCAAGTTCCTTACAAGAGGGCACTTCCTCCAAAATTCAGTGCTCCTGTCCCATTGCCACACATCCGCCCCAGGTGTGTTATACGCACTGTCCCATCACTGCCACCTCTTTCAGTTTGTCAATCACATTTATCCATGGTGTTTAAACTGGTCTTTTATATTTGGAGAGCTTAGAAATTTGGGACATTTTCTTACTACTGTGAAAGAAATGAGAAAAGGGAGAAGGTAGAATCCGTCTAAACAGGACTCTGAATCTCAAATTGGACCCTGTCGTGAAATCATAGTAGTAATTGGGCTGTGCTGCTACGTAAGTTTCAAGTTGTCTTAAAAATCTAGACTTACTGGGACTCTAAAATTGAAACATGTATTTCCCTTGCCCTCTTTTCCTTTCACCTTAAAACTAGATTAGTGAGTGCATTTGGATAATGATGCACTGTTAGATTTGCTGAGAGCTGGGTGCTAGGAAAAAGAAAACAATAGACAGCTTTTCACAATTCAGTTAGTTTATTTATGTGGCTACCCAGCAAGCTTTGGGAAATGAACTGATTCGGGGGGGGTGTGGAATAGTAGTGTTCGAAAGGGTTAGTTAATTAAACATCATCTCTCATCCATCATAAAAGTAGTAAGTGGAAGATACCAAGTTGGTCATAAAAATTTCTTTCCTTAACCCCAATTTTAATAATAATAAGATAAATTTAAAAGATTTTCCTTAAAAATTTTTCCTATCTACTCTTCCAAGTAGATAGGTCTCTCAATCAAAAGCAGTAACAATATTATCATTATTATGAGTTTTGTATTCATATCTGTGTTATTCACATTTAATCACAGGTGCCATATTGCCATGGAAGAACTCTGTTGTCCTAATGAGCCCTCCTCATACAAGTTCAGTCTAGAGCAGTGGATCTCAGCCGGAGTGGGGAGGAGGTGAGGGAAAGGAGGGAGTTAGAATCGTGTAGAGACAAAGTGATTCCCAGAGGCACAGCCTTAGACCCAAGCTAGCTGGACGGGATCTCTGCTCTGCTGTAGTGATTTGAAGCATCGCGCCTGCCATTCTCCCCACCCTCCCACCACCCCCATTCCCCTTGCTCTATAAATCTATACATCACATGTAGGGAACAAGCTTTCATTTTGTCTGCTGGTCTTGAAATACACATTCTTCTCCTCAGTGTCACATAATGTCATTGTCTTCCAGGTAGAAAGAAGGTGTCTTGACATCACATGCTCACCAAAGTCCTGTTTTATTGTAAATCCTAAAACAAGTAATAATAAAATTAATGGCCAGGTGAAAATCAAGACAAGGGAGGATTAAACTTAGATAGGCAGGGAAAGGTCAGGTATAAGAGGGAGGATACGTAGAACCCTTCCATTTTGTTCTAGTTAAAACACAGCTACAGAACTGTGCAGAAGAATCATGTGGTCAGCGTGGCAATGCTGTAAAGTTCACTAGACAATAAAATTGGTTTAGAGTGGAGTAGAAAATCCCTAGGAGGTGACATTGGGTAAAGCAAAAGTGAGACTTTAACAGCAACAACAAAAGGATCTTAAAGGTAACAGCATTTTCCTTTGAAAAAGCTGGAAGTTGAAGGCAAGGATGTGTTACGGATATGAGAAAGGATAGCACACAGGAAATACTTTAGAAGAACACTGGATCAGAATGTATGGGTGTTGACAGAGGGCAAGCATACAGGTGAGCACTGTGGGTCAGAACTGAATCAGGAAGGTTGAATTGGGGAGTGATGTAGCATTGGGCTGTCCCAGTTGGGAGCGCTAAGAATCATTCAGAATGAATTACAAAGGAATAAGAAAGTAATTATTTTTAAAGGGGCATGTGGATATTTGGACCAGGCTTAGCCATGCCAAATTTACCCAGCTGTCAGGTTCCAAAAAGCTGTCCGTGTGTGCCCTCTGACATTAGGGTGTGCTGTGGCCATGCTAATCCCCATTTTTTGTTTTATTTCAAATCACACACAGATAGAATCTGCAAACTGCTTCAGATCAAACAGGTCTGATTGTGTGTAAATACATATGTCCTTTTTAATTTTTATTATTAATGGTTGCTTCAGTTTTGCATCGGTGCATGGTTAAAAGCAATACACATCAGCTATCTCATGACTTCATATCTCCAAATGAATTATTTCTCCTCTTTTTTTGTTTGTTTGTTTGTGCAGTCAGCTGAAGAAATGTTAACATCTCACTCTAAATCTCTCAGTGGAGTCTCTGTTCCCTTCTCTGATATAACAGATGGGTTACTGCTTGTTATAATTATTAACATTGTGGTGTGGGCCAGGGCTAGGGTGGGCAAGATTGACTCTTCTTTGGGCTGGGGAGGGGCCAGTCGTTAGGGTCTGGAATGTTAACTCAAGTGGTGACTGACTGTTTCCGTAATACCAGGTCGTTGTGGCTGCACGCTCTAGTAATTGAGGCTGTGTACTTCACCGAGCTTGTGGTAGAGCCTAGGGCAAACCGCTGTCCCAAGAGAATGCTGGGATAGATAGAGTTAGCCGATCTGAGTCTGAACGTGGTGATTTTGCTGGTTGTTCTAGCTCCAGATGTTGGCATGCTTAGTTCTTAATGTGATTAATAAATGTGGCGCCATATCCCCTCCCCACGCCTGAACCCTGTCTCTCCTACCCCTCCCCCACCCTTGTTCTTTTTGAAAAACTTAAGAAACAGCAATGAAACCCTTGGTGTTTCAAACTGCACTTTGTTCTCATGTTCCATAAACAACTTCAGATTTGCTAATAGAAGTGAAAGTCGAAAAAACAGTTTCTCAGCCTGGATTCTTTATGCATTCCAAAATCCAGAATAGAAATAAATATATCTGAATGTTCATTGGCTTATATTATGGTGAGATATTTTGTTGAATAACCAGTTTAAAGCACCAGCAGAAATACTTTGGACTAAGAATACAGCTAAGAGGAGGAATCCATGACATACAATTTAATTTTTCTAATTTTGGGGTAGTCATCTATGAATTACCAAATCAGTTTATTGCGATATTACCTGCCCATCCTAAACACGGACCCCTCCCCTTTAAAGGGCCTCTCTATAACACCATTATCATAAAGTAATCAGAAGAGTAGACATGTGGAAATATTATCTGCTTTTCTAAAAAATTAATGTAGTTTTTCTTAAAATTCTGTTGATATTCTTCTTGAGCCTTTTGTTGTCAGTAACATATTTGCATCCCTGTCCTGTGTTCCTGAATTTGAATAGCAGAGAACCTCATCAAATTCAAGCTCCAGAGTCAGAGTTCACTCATAACAGAAGGAGAGGACTGCAGATAGATTATCTTCATTTCCTTCTGGCTTGGAGGGAGCCTTCTTTTCCACAGCCTGATCCATTTAAAATTGTCTTGATTAACAATAACATTACCCCCAAACCTTTGAGGTTCCGATGGCTTCTTGCAGGTTGAGGAAACTGAGGGGAAATGGCTATCAGTAACCTCATTCAGAATCTTCTTTTTTCCCCATGATTAGTCCAGTACACCTCAAATTTAATGATTTAATACAATCCCCAGTATCTCTGACATACTGAGACTTAACTGAGAGTCTAGTTAGTACTTTTATGAGAATGCTTACCTCTGTCCCATGGCATAGAACTTCAGTTTTTAAATGTTTTACTCAGAAAGATATAAATTAGGCTTTAATTGCTTTTATTACCTTGACTTTTTCAATTTTTAGAGATTATTTTGGATTTTGAAGGAATGCTAAAGAGAGAAACCTCATGATGCTTGTTTACCACATTATCCTCATTTACAAAGAAGTCTTACTAAACATGGCCCCTCTGTAAACTTCACACTAGCAAACCTTAATTCTAAACGAGTGGAACCGTCTCTAGTGATACCAAAAAATTGAGCCTTCAAGGTTCATATAAAGCTTAAAATTTCAACTATGATGATTAGCATGTTGTTTTGTTTAACAATCCTTTTACTGTTTCATTTTTTCTTTAGAAGTTTAAAAGGTAAAGAGACACTTGAGTTAGTTTATACATAAATGTGTATGCTTATGTGTGTATGTATGGCAGTGTGTATGTTGCAGCCTGGATGTACGGCTTTGCCCAAATCAGTCTGGCCTGCCTGTTCCCATAGACCTGGCTAGAATTCAGAGGAAGTGTGTGGATCACAGAAACAATGATTACTGTTCCAAGTCACTCACTTGAAGAACAAAGAAGGAATAATACAAAACCACTGAAAGCCAATCAGGGACTTTTTTTAAATGTATGTTTGAAGTTGCTTCTGATGAATTTAAGCAGCATAAATTTAAAGAGCAGGAGTAAGCTTTCCCCCATGGTGCAGTGTCTTCAGTTAAAGAAAGCATAAATTATATAAGAAATAAGCAAAAAGCTGTAGAAACCTCTAAGAAGGAATCACAGGTATTTCCAGTATAAGATTTGAACAGAAATAAAAGCAGCAAGCTAGAAGCTTCCCTGTCAGATGGCTAAGAAGACCAAGGGTCCCATTAGAAAATGGTTGTTTTCAATCCTAAGAAATGATACAGAAGTAAACTTGAAATTTCTTTTGTAGGTTTAGCAAAAACTGAACATTGAAGGAATAGAAAGCAGAAAGTACAGGCCAGAAAGCTTCAGATGTCCATGAGAAACAGACACAGTAATCTACAGAAACGAAACATGCTGTGCTCGCTGCTGAGGTGCCGTCCAAATGGACATAGCTGTATTTACCTATATTTGATGGGGAAATGACAGTAATAAAAGTACACACCTGAATTAGGTTTAGGTAAAATAGATGAATTCTAGAAAGGTAAAGAAGAAGGAAAAGTAGAGCTTGCCACTTTTTCAAATAGCCTGTCTCATGTGGCATTTGTTGTTGTGATTATCTTTGAAAAACTTCATGAAGTATTTCACCCTGACAGTGAAAACCTTTTGAGGATTTGGTTCACCTAAACTGAGGTAAAATAGCAGGACAGGGGAGTTGAAACTCTTCAGGACTGAAAGGATATTTGAACCCTTGGAAGAAAAGCTCCAGAACCTGCTGTGAGATTAGGATGTAAGAAGTCCCAAAACCTTTTAGGGAAGAAAAATAAATGCAGTTAAATGCTTGGTGGGGGAGGGGAGGGCTTCCTGATATGTTTGAACCTAGTCCGAGGGTCCACAGCCCTTTGTAATCTGATTTGCCTGAGTCTGAAGTATCGATTGGACTTGGCAAACTTTTTCTGTAGGGGGCCAAGTGGTAAAAATTTTCAGCTTCATTGGCCATACGGTCTCTGTCAAAACTACTTTCAAAAACAGGAGGCCAACTGCATTGGTCCACAGATGGAGGTTTGCCAACCCCTGATCTACACTGGTTCTTCCTTCTAAATATCGCTTGATTATCTTAGCCTCTTGGCAAACTCACTAGGCCACATGGAGCATAGCACTATATGGGACCTTTCTTTATATACTGTAGTCTCTTAGCAATAGATCAATCCAAGTACGCATCAGAGAATCTGAAGTTAACACATATAAATTTAATGTTTTAATCTATAATTTACATTTCCTGTCAGATAAAGTTCTCCCAACTTCCAGTAAATATTTTCCCTGTTGAAAGTTCCAACGAAGACAGACCCAAAATCATATCTTCATTTGGGGGGGGAGCTCTTCATTTGGGGGGGGAGGGGGGGGGGATAAATTAGGAGTTTGGAATTACAGTAGACACACTATTATATATAAAAATAGATAACCAACAAGGTTCTAGTGTAGAGCACAGGGAACTATACTCAATATCTTGTGATAATCTATAATGGAAAAGAATCTAAAAAAGAATAAATATATAGATATATAGATATATATGTGTAACTGAATCACTTTACTATACACCTGAAACTAACACAACATTGTAAGTCAACTACATTTCAATAAAAAAATGTTTTAAATCATATCTTCATTTCTTAAATTTGAGAAGAGGTACTCCAGTGTAGTTTATTTTTGTTACTATTACAAATTGCAAAGCAAATCCCTGCCTTGGGCGGAGCTTAATTGTACGCTAAGGAATAACATGCAGACTGATGCAGTTTGAAACATTCTCTCCCCACGGATGTGTCTGTGTTCGTGTCTGCGTCTGCGTCTGCGTCTGTGTCCATGTCCATCTGCGTGTGGGCGGGTGTGTGCTCGCCTGCCCCCGGGTGGGGGGGGAGGCATGTGTAAAGTCAGGTCTCCTCTCTCCTGTAGGGTGGATACGCAGCCTACAGATACGCACAGCCTGCTACTGCAACCGCTGCCACCGCCGCCGCCGCCGCCGCCGCTGCTTACAGCGACGGGTAGGTGCCGAGACGGGGGCGGGGAGCGCCGGGCCGCCCCGCGTCACCCCCTTTCCTTCCCCGCGCCGTTTCCAAAAGGGCACTTAGCCCCCCGGGACTGCCTGCTGAGCTGGGTTTTCCACAGGCTTTCTGCCTGTACTCTATCCTGCCAAAAACCCAACGGCTCACAGGCTCACACTCCTCCCCTCCCTCCCTCTTGTTCCTGTGTGTTTCTGGCTTTGACCCCAATTTCCCTCTTCCTCACCTCCAGTGCCCTTCTTTTCCATTTTATAGAAGTACTTCAGAAATTTTCAGTTGCTACCTTTAGGAGTAGAACGGAGAGATTTTTTCCATTCTGCCCGTTTCCTAATAACATTCCAAGACCAAGATACAAGTCCTTAGCACAGTAAAACCCCTTAATTTTTTTTTTTTAAATCACTGTCTTTCCTTTATCTCCCTGATTGGATTTCTTTTTCCAGTTATGGCAGGGTGTACACGGCCGACCCCTACCATGCCCTTGCCCCTGCCGCTAGCTATGGAGTTGGCGCTGTGGTAAGTAGATGTGCCTTTTATTTTTTCAAACGTTTTACTTCTTCTGACTTTTACCTACAGACTACAGAAGATCTAGGGAGGTGATAAATTTAGCCCTTCTTCCATTGCCAAAGTATTAAAACCAATAGGACTGTCTGGAAATTTCATATCACTTCCGTGTGTGTGCTGGTGTGAGCCCCCTGGCCTGGTTAAGGACAGCAGAAAGGAATGAGCAGTGGCAGTCTGCCCTGAGTAGCGGCATTGTTCGGGAGGAAGAAGGAAGAGAACAGGTTGCTGTTTTGTAATGGCTCAGATGTTGGAAGCATACCTGGGGCAGTTTTACCGATAGGTATTCGCAAAGACTTGGGGCACAAGACTCTCCAGTTTTCACAGTAAACTTTTCAAAAAACTTAACCTGTCTGCTTCAAATGCAGGTGCCAAGGATGTCCCTGCTATTCCTAAGTCTTCTGGCAGATAGTACTAAAAATCACCAAGCAAATGCCTTACAAAGATATTTTATTAGTAACATTTGTGGCAAAATATGGTATATTTCTTAGAAGTATACAAAAAGTCCCTAGAGCTCATCTAGAATAGTCCCCCGACCAAATTCGAATCCCCCCTGCAGTATTTTTGTGTTGGCCTGGACACCTCCGGGGCCAATGACGGGACTCACTGGATTCAGCAAAGACTGGCCAGTCCACAGTGATACCTCCTCGTGCCAGACGTTCTGTACCATCCACGGTGTCACTGGCCAGCGGTCCGGGAACACAGATGACCGTGTCTGAGAGGGAGGCAGAACGATGGTCACAGTTAAGACATAAAGGATGTGAGAGAGCCTGCCACTTCCCACACTAAATCTCTACTGTTGGAGATCCGTGGAAGGAAGTAGTAGCGTCCTGCGGGGTTATGGGGGGCGGTGTTTAGAACTGAAGTAGAGACGTACGGTATAAAGAAGTGATGGGAATTCCTGAGGTTTTATTTATTGCCCAAGTGATACAAGACCTGTACTAAAAGAATGACCCAAGGAGTGATGTGTTCCTAGGGAACTTTTGATTGAAAAAGATAATTCATTAGATTATGATTAAAGAAAGGAAAGAAACTCACTTAAAACCCCAGTTTTACATATCATATATATATATATATATAAAAGATAAAAGTCAGATATGTCAAGAAACAACCTGGTTGGTATTTTTTATAAATTACAGAGGAAATAGACTTTATTCGTTGAAAGATTAACTCAGGTTTAAATCCAGCACCATCTCAAACATGCGATGTGACAGAGATAGTGGTCAGAAGTGTTCTCCATTGTCAGGTAGTGGGTAAGAAGGTAAGATCAGCAGTCTGCTTTAGGTCACGCTTGTAATGAGGTAATCAAGGTAAACATGACCCATGCTTTTAAAAAATCAAACTATTTACAGACTTGGTTTTAAACTTCATTGAGTTGCTCTTCTGTGCTAACTCATGTAAATAATGAACCATTAGCATACTCTCCCCTTGAGAATATCAGGTCAGCAGTAAATGTTTGGGCTATGGTCTGAGCATCTTAGAGGCAGAAGTTGGCTTCCTGACCTCATGCACTAGACAACATCTAACCAGTTGCTTTGAAGCTTCTAAGGAAGCTGTTTTTCCAAATCCCTCCTCAGGACATGTCTTCTTTTGTAATGCTTCTCTCATCAACCTTTTAATATTTTTGTGTCTTTAATTACTACAGGCGAGTTTATACCGAGGTGGCTACAGCCGATTTGCCCCTTACTGAAGTGACGTGAGACCCCTGCAAGTGGGACAGCCCCCCAGTTCATGAGGCCTGGCTATTGCAATATTTACTAGTAGAGGAACTCTATAGCAAGATGAAGAGGAAAAACAAACAAACAAAAAACACAAAAAAAGAGAGAATACTTTTTTATACCTCACTATGTTCTTTGAATATGTATTTTTCCTTTAAATTTCTGCCTTTAATTCTTTTGTTCCAAAGATTGTGCATTTTTTTCTTTTTTCTTTTTTTAACTGTGGTAAAAAAAAAAAAAAAATAACGCATTTCCATGTCTGTATGTCCGTGCTTAGCTTATTCTGTCAATCACGGAAGAGGCAGTTAATGAGGAAGGAGAGACATTAGGAGCTGATAAATGCGTCTGATCAGAAATCAGCAGACAGAATTACCAAAGTGTATCTGGTGCTGAATGGCTGTGGAACAAGCAGAAGTGGAAGAGATCTCTCTGCAACAGGATATCCTTCTAGTCTTCTGAGTTTCTGGTCTTTGGCAGGCAATTCTGATTGGCTGTGGCTGGAATCCACATGCTAATAGACTATAGGAATGTGTGCTGGCAAAGCAGGAGAATCACTAAGACACTTTCCTCTCCTCTTCCCTCCTGTCTCCTCATTCTCTTTACAATCATCTTACGCGCAAGGCCTGAGACAGTTGGCATCGTTTTTGGAATTATAGTATTAATATTTCCAGACATGCTCTCAGACTGTGGATAATAAACACCTCATTAGGAAACCGGTCTCGGAATGAACTCTGGAGTATGAAAAAGATCACTCTTTTCTTTCCTATAAACCCTAGCATTCCTGCTGGGCTGCTTTTCCTTTCGTTGAACCACAGCTTAGCTCATCTCTCCTTTTATTAACACCCTGCTCCCATGTCCTCGAGATTCAGGAATTTAGGACCCAGGGACAGAAGAATAAATAGCCAGTGGCCAGATTTCCCCCGAGGTGTCTGGGCACGGCTTGAGGGCTAGAAGTACAAATTGTCACGCGCCAGTGAAGAGGGTGAGGGCAAGAAAAGGGGTGTTAGACGATGGCAGATTAAGGCGCCCTGATATTCCCGATCTTTCTCTTGCATCAAAAAGTCAGTACAAAGTAGAAAGCATATAATAAAGGCTCTGGTGGCAAAAGATAAAGCATCGAGCCCTAGATCAGCTGTCCCTGGAGGTCTCTGTGAGTAGGGCATGTGAGGGCAGGCAAAGGCACTTTGTACAAGCTCCAAAGCCATAGGACTTTTCATCTTCCAGAGCCTTTACGAGTCACTTCTGTCCACAGTCTGGAGCCCTCGTGGCCAATTCCACCCAGCTTCTCACTATCCTCCAAAGACACCCAGCTGAGCACCTGGACCACTTGGTACTCATGAACACTACAGGACATGACACAAGCCCCTGAGGCTGCTCCCCTCCCGTACAGGAATGAGGGTCTGAAATGGCCAGGATCTCATATGTTGCCAGGAAGAGTCATGTGGTGGCCACCACAGTGAGTCACTGCTATTACCACCTGGCTTCGACTTATCTATCATCAGACAGGGGAGAAAGTGTTTCTCTTCTAGCTCTTAGCTGTTAAAGGCAGGGGTCCTGCAGCATTTCCAAAATGAAGGCATTAGAAAATAGAAAAGCACGGTCCGTTTGGCTCCCTGGTCTATTCACATTGGTACTAGGGTGACCTTTCACCCGAGGGATAGCTGCTAAAGGGAGTAAGTAGTTCAGAGACATGGAGCTTCTGGTTTGTTATGGGTTTGTTTTGGTTTTTGTTTGTTTTTTTTTTACTCCTGCCTCCACCCGTGTTCTTGACTGATACTGATTCATGTCCCTGCATTAAAATGACTGACATATGACAGCATCAAACATTCTTTGTAAGGAGAGGGATCTGTGGCGGGGGACTGGCCTGTCGTGTATAATACATATCTTCTCCCCCTTCAGAATCCTCTCTCTCCTAATAACTGGGAGGGAGGCTTCCCTGAAACTAGGGGAGACATCAAGGAAGCTAGAGGCCTCGATGCAATTCTTACTGATTCTGGGGAGGAATGCACAGAATAGGGGACACCAGACTGCCCGGTCCATTGGCCATTTTTAAGGGTTCCCCTCCCCAAGCCAAAGTTTGGTTTGTTGCTGTTGAGACAATTTTTGTTGTGTGTGTATATAAATATTTTAGTTTGGGGTGTGGGAATGGGATGTGGGGCTTTCACAGGTCTAGGAAATGGGGGCAGGGAGGATTTTTTTCTTTGTTTCTTTTGCTTTTGTTTTGAGGGAGAGCTTTTACTGAGTGAAGTAACTGAGAGAAATTTTGTGTCCTGTTCAAATAGGGGCCATTCTCACAAATGGCAAGCCACCACTCAGTGGAGACAAGGCCAAATTCTAAATGGTTGTATCCATAGCAGGGGAGGAAAATAGGGCAATGAGTTCAAGAATTTTCTATTCTTTTTTTCCAGAAAGAGGGAAAGATGATGGGAAAGGCAGAGAAGGCAGCTTCCACAGCCCTTTTAAAAGAGGCAGAAGCCTGAGCCTTTGTGCATTTCAGTTCAGCTGGTTCTGGCTGAGGACTCCATAGGCAAGCTCTGTGTTTTCCAGTGGGCCTCTGCTGCATTTCCAGGGATGGTTTTAATACGGCTTCCTTCAGCTCCTTTTACTAAGAAAGACTAAATAGAGTTCTGCTTGTTATTAAAGGGCCTTTGGTTTTCAGTGTCATCACTGAGAATTGGGGCTCTCGAAGCATCAACCTCCCCATCAGCTTTTGAACTTTGAGATTCCATACAGGCAACTTCATCAGAGGCAGGTTCCTCGAAGCATCAGTGCTTGTTTATTCCTGACTCTAGTTCCCACTGGACTAAGAAACTGAGTCAGAAGAGAGTATGGCATCTTGTAAGTTTGTTAGAGGATGCTGGTGAATAATTCCAGAAAACGTATCCATGCTGAATCAATTTTGACAGCTTTACTGTAGGTCACGATGTGGACGTCTATACTAAGCATCTTACTCTTAGAAGCTGGGCTCCTTTCAGGAGCCCTCT
Organism: Physeter macrocephalus; assembly: GCF_002837175.3. NCBI lineage: Eukaryota > Metazoa > Chordata > Mammalia > Artiodactyla > Physeteridae > Physeter > Physeter macrocephalus. The sequence continues at coordinate 42,592,150 of NC_041219.1, read as the reverse complement.
AGTGACCACCTTTATCTGAATATTCCTCTTTCAGCCCAGAGAGCTGTCCTTAGAGCTTTTCCAGAATTCCTTATATTACATAGTTCAGCTCCCACTGACCGAGATCAGCTGTTGTGATTCGTCACTTTTAAGGCTCTCAAGTTTTTACAAAGCCCACCGTCACCATCCTCCTTCAGCAGCCACAGTTGGAACGGAGCCAATATTATTTTTCCTTGAAAAAGAAGGGGACGAGCTCAGCTCTTAGTTTAAGGGGAGCTAGTGGAGCTCTATGCAGTAGGAATCAATGATAGCAGCTTTCTCTCAAAAGTGTGACTCCTCAGGGGCTGAATTGCTCTTAGATTAGGTTCCACTTTCCTAGAGCTCTAGCAGATAAGTCGGTGAATCACTACCGCCCTGTAACTAGTCACATAGCTTCCAGGTAGGAAGGAGGTGTAAACTCGGGATGGAAGCAACCCCAAGGATCTGCAGGAAGGGCTGGATGGCCTCCCTTCCTTCTGGCGGGAGGATGAGGCCAAGGGAGGGAAGCAAGGGACAGCCCAGAGGGCACTGTAAGGGAGGAGGGGGGGACCATTGGGACCGCCCCCTTTCACCAAGCCCAGCCACTTCTCGGCTGCTTGCAACCCCCAGCACAGAAACAGTTGCAGAATCGCAGACTTGTTTCCCCCAGAAAATAGGAGGAAAGGGACTTTGGGGGGTGGGGAAGGGGTAGTGGTGTTTTAAAAGCATAAGTTACCTGTTTGCACTGTTTTAAGATAGGAAAAAAAATAGTGGGCAAGGTGAACATCCAACGTAAATTTGTGTGTTTTTATTTTGTCATGCTCTTGAAAATGTTTGACCGTTTGTAGTATCCACCAGTGAAACCTGATTCTCTCTGTTGCATAAAACACGATTTTTTTGGAAATGTTACTGTCCGAAAGCCTCTTCCCTCCCTTTCCCCTTTGCTGTGTTCTTCCTTCATCCTCGCTTGACTGATCAACCAGGCAATAGCCATCCAGGAGCTAGAGCGTGAAGCAGGGCCCTTCCCAAGTAGACTCTGGGTGTCCTAAGCCAGCATGTGCCCTCTGGTTTAGCGAGTGCCCTTGAGTCCCTGGCCCCCATCTTTAAAACAAGGCTTACAGACCAGGCTGCAGCAGGTTCTCAAATTGCCGGATCGGATGCACTAGGAAGGAGGAGCAAGGGGCGGAGGGGAGTCCTCGAATATGGCGGGTGGCCGCAGTCGCTGAGTTCTCCACGTTACCGGAACTGTAGCCAGTTACAGATTACTCAGGAAAACGGTCGATCACTTCAGCCATGGTAGTGCTGGTTGGCAGGGCTTGGTAACGGAGAGAACTGCTCATCGGCCACAACTCAAACCTTGCCTTTAAGGGGATTGCCAGCCGGGGCCCCTCCGCCTGGCAGTGACATACACGCCCGCCAGCGCGGTGAGGGCTCAGCTCACACCAGCCAGCAAAAAGGGAACAGCGATGCTCTTCTCTCCCCCCTACCTCCCGCCCCTGTTACCAACGCCAGATTCCCAGGGGGTGCATACGTTTTTGAATTTTTAAAAATGATTTTTGGTTTGGTTTTTCCGGGGACTGATGAGTGCTTTAAGCAACGTCGATACCCCACCCAGACCCCCAGCTTTGTCATTTTCTTGTATTTTTCTGTTCACAGTATTGTGTGTGTGTGTGTGCTTGTCTTGGCAGCTCATTTTGGCTGTATTATATATCGAGTGATGAATTGATCCTTCTTTTTTTTTCCCCCTAAGGGATATGAATTTTTTTTTCTTGTGTTATAATTCTGCTTGTGCATAGCTGGAGCAAACCTGGGGCTGACACACGTAAGCTAGGGCTGCAACGTGCTGAGAGAGCCAGGCACGGTGGCTTGTCCCTGACAGGCTGACCCACCTGAGTCTCTGAGCTTTTCAGTCCAAATCTCTGCAAGGCTAAAAAGGCCACCGAACCTCCCCTCTTGTCCCCGCTCCCCGTGGCAGGGACAAAACCATCCCTACATGCAACGTGCAGTTTCTCCGGCCCCCTCCAATTGCCATGGCAAAACAGGTACCTATGGGGCATGCGGGCATCACATGGGATGCTTGTATAATCGACCACCTCGCCTTTTCTCCCCCCTCCCCACCCCCCCACCCCCGAATCTTTTCCTAGGACACCCGAGCTGCTTGCCCAGGGTCCTGTTTCCCTACAGACTCCAGAGAAGCACCCAGGGCTTTGTGACAGTCTCTAATTCCCTCCCCTTCTTGTTAAGAATCATATTGTATAGTAGCTTTCAGACCATACAGTATTCATTGGGTTACTCCTATTATTATCAAGTAGCTGGAATTGTGAAGGTCGGAGTAGTTAGATCTTTAGCTTTTATTCCTTATTTTTTTGTATTACTATCCATGTGTATAAATTATTGATCATGTTGCTGGCTTTTATAAACTCTAAGCGAAGGAGGAGCACTGCCTCTGCCTTTGCAAATGGTAATGAAGCACTGTTTTTAAATAAAAGGAGAAACACCATTCTTCGCCCTGGCCTGCGTGTGTTGATCCTCAGCGACCTCTGTTGCCTCCCCCGTGCTCCAAAGATAGAACTTGGATTTGACTTTTGTAAGACGGAAAAAAGAAGGCGGCAAACACAACGCTTTCTGAATGAGATGAGGGGAGAGGGAAACACAGGCCGAGGCTGGGGCCGTGGGACCTGCCCTCCGGCTCCTCCAGTCTTGGCGGGAGCTGTCCTCCTGCTTCTGAAATCTCCCTCCGCTTCACTTCTTCCCTTTTCCATCCTCTCCTGGTGTCCTCGCTGCCGCCCTCACCTGCCTCAGAAACTGCCCTCCAGGGGGGGGCGTTTCCCTTCCGGCCACCTGTCACCTCTGTCACCTCTCCCCTGGCTCGGGCCGCCACCCAGGCTCCCACACCTTTTCCTTCTGTATGGGGCCTGGGACTTTTCCTCCTTGCCTGGGCTTCCTCAGCCACCCCTCCTGCACTGGTTTCTCTACCAGGAAGTCTCAAATCTCTGAAATTCCCCCTAAATCTGCAACTCCCTGACATCACTCAGATCGTCTCCTTCCCCGTTTCCGGGAGGAAATGGAGGCCGTCACACGGGATCTCCTTGATCTAGACACCTACTTGGACGCACACCCATCCTTTCCCGTCCTTCCTGTTTTACCGGGAGAGGCGTCTTGGGTCAGGCGCTGTCCCCACACGTCCGTCCTTTCCCACCTTCTCGGGGACTTTGCTCCATCGTCCCTCCCACATGGAGGTCAACCTTTTCCTTCCTCTAGTCCCTGTGGCATTGAAACATGCAAAATAATTTTGCACGATCCCAGTCCTCTCCTTCATGACAAACTTCTGGAATGAGTTTCTGCCGCCGACTCCAATTCCCTGCTCTTCACCCGCGGCCGGCTGGCCTCTCCCTCCGGGACCCTGAAGCTGCCCCCGCGTGACGCCAGCAGGTGGCGCCTCCCCCGGGGCGCTGACCTGACCTCCGGCGCCCGCGCAGCCGGGCGCTCCCGGGACCCTCCGCCGCTGCCCCCGACACAGGCTGGCGCGTCTGCCTTGCTCTCCTGGCCTGGCCTCCCTCCTCCGTCTCTTCCCCAGCAGCGCACACCCCGCCTGCTCTCGACAGCCACCCGCTACAGTAGCAGTTGGATCAGGACGTGCTTCTGTGCAAGGCGGCCCCGAGTCAGTCCCCGTCCTCGTCCGGGTCTGTGGCCTGTGCACCAGCTCCCCCGCTAGTTTATCCGCGGCGCGTCCCCCTGTACTAGAACGGAAGCACCCGGAGGTCGGCAGCTTTGTTCTGTTCAACTCCTGTGTCTCGGGTGTCTGCAACACACAAGCATTCAATGAGTACTTGTTGAATGACTTTTTTCAATCTCGGATGTAAGGTGATAACACAGCCGCCACCCCCAACCCCGCCTTCTCCGTATGGCCACCCCTGCTGATGATCGCGGATGCCGAGAGCCCTTTCCACGTGTGCTCACATCACCTTCATCTTCCCGGCAGCCCCGCGGCAGGTGCTGGGTGTCCTCCTCCTCAGGTCCCGGCGCCTGTGCTTCTTGCTGGGTGTACCAGGCAAGCGAAGCCCTGACCTCGCTTTCCCAGGACCTTTCTGGGGTGGCATTTATAGCGAGTAACCTTGAGGAATGGGGGGTGGTGTATCCCAGGGACGAAGAAAGAGTCTGCTTCCTACCTGCTCTGGAAGAGGTGGCTGCCCCTCGCTCAGGGCTCCTCAGCGGCCGCGCACACATCCCGGGGAGCAGCACCCACCCGTCCCACACACTGACGCTCTTGCTGCCAGCCGGGCGGGCGGGAGCAGTAAAGCCCTTTGTCTCTGACGCAGAATCCGTAAGGCTAACAGCTTCTGCAGAGAGAGAGATCAAATCCCAGACTCACCAGTATTGTTATTCCACGTGAAAGATGAGGGAGCCGAGGTGTGGAGAGAGGAGATAACCTGTCCCTCGAGTAGGAAGCGGCAGAACCAGCCTCCGATGTCTGCGCCCTTCACCTCTGAGCACTGGTGTTTCTAGTGCTTCTCCAGTAGAAACCCCTGTAGAAACCCAAGAGCTGGCACTGCATCCCGTCTCTGGCTGACGCTCTGTCCCTTTTGTAGGGTCTTCTCCCTCTACTCCCTCAAGTCGTAGTGTCCCCAGGTCATCGGTCTCCTGTTCCCCTGAAAACTAGACACCAATTTCCACCTAATGACGCAAGGCCATGGCCGGAGACCATAAAGCTCTCCAAAGTCTAGTCTCGTCCAGCTGCAGTCCCAAGGCTCCTAAAATTCAATATGTTGACATCATCTTTCTATCCAAACCTCTTAATTTCCCTCGGTCAGTAAATTGGATAACAGTTGGCGGAGATAACCCTGTTAAAATCCTAAAGAAAAAAGAAAGAAAATAAGTGGGAAAAAAATCTTGCTCAAAAGAAAGTGTACTGCACGTTTGTCTTGAGTGTGTGTGGATTCTTTTTTTTTTTTTTTAATTTTTATTGGAGTATAGTTGCTTTACAATGTTGTGCTAGTTTCTTGCTGTCCAGTAAAGTGAATCAGTCATACCTATACATATAGCCACTCTTTTTTAGATTTCCTTCCCATTTAGGTCACCACAGAGCACTGAGTAGAGTTCCCTGTGCTGTACAGTAGGTTCTCATTAGTTATCTATTTTATACATAGTAGTGTCTATATGTCAGTCCCAATCTCCCAATCGAGCAGATTCTTGATCACTTTTCACTGTTGCATTGCCCCATTCTCCCTGAGCCCAGCACCCCATTCCAACAACACTCCTGACCCTAGGACAGCTCTGCAACCCCAGGCCCACTCCCTGTTGGTGTCCAGAATTGCTTGGTGATGTGGGGAATCCTACATACACACACGCGCACACACCATGGAATTGGGTCCAAAAACCCAAAAGACTAGGTGTCATGGTTTTCAGCCATGGCTATAGCATCATGGGCGTGGCCTCCCATGAAAACACACTCACTCTCCTCCCACTGTGACCTCTGTCACTAGTGAGGGTGAGACTGTATTCATTCAACTGATTGAAGAAGCTAAGACCAGCAGACCATGAGTTGGTCCTCTTTTTTAAAAACTGTTGAATTTTGATGTAAATATTATCTGTTCTTTCCAATTCATAAAACAGTAATTCACATCATAGGAATTACATCAAAGGAAACGGGAAAAGTAACGAAAATTACCTCTAAATAACCATAGCTGCAGTGTGACCTTGCTCTACTTCCTGCCAGAGTTTTCTTTTGTTTTCTCTACTGCCAGGTTTGAGAGATGTGTTTCCCCTGGTTAGGTTCTAAGTGAGAAAGTGGATATACAATTTTCATCCTGCTTTGTTCACCTAACTTGCTAAAATAAACATTTTCCATGTTAATCCAATTATTGACTCTCCTGAACATCATCTTGATCGCTACATAGAGTTCTCTCCAGTGGATGAATACTTTGTATTTAACGGGTCTGCTAGTGTTGGAACATTTCAACCATGTCCAATTTTTCAAGATTATAAATTCTGCTGCAATAAAGGGATAACTATCTCTCAGTAACAGCTTTTCTCAAATCACCGACGTTTCCTCTCAGGGCACTGGGAAGGTAGATCAGAGCTCAGCAGCACGGTGCGCCCGTGATGAGAGACGGGGTGGCGGCGGAGCGAGGAGGGGCGTGGAGGACTCGCAGAGCGTAGTCGATTTTAAAATAAAGGGTTTTTTTTTTACATGTTAATCATAAATGTACTGTATAGTTAATATACACTTTGGAAAATACATATGTTCTGAATGTCCCAACGTCGGTTGAAATTCACATGAATACTTAGGTCTTCTAGGTCTCCAACCCCATCTGTACAGAAAAATCTGGTCTCTGACAAACTTCCCTTGCATCCCAGGTGTTTCTGGCATCCCCAGGCGTGATCAGGGACCACGGCAGGCCTGCCTCTGTCATCATTGCTGGGGGCATCTTCGCAAGCAGAAGTTTCTCGAGTTTTCTTAGTTAAAGTCTGGTAGTGTTCCACGGAGACAGCTTGACCAACTAGGGCAAAAAGGAGAGGAAGTAGCGTACTCATTTCTGTAGCATCATTGGGAGCTCGCAAAAGGTTTGCCTGAGCGCCCAGATGTTATAGGGCTGGGCAAGGTAGCGCTCTCCCTTAATGCACCCTGTCCCTGTCTGCCTCGTTCACAGCTGGGCCCGGCATGATGCCCGGCACAGAGATGCTCAATTAACATGTGTACCTCGGATAACTTAGTGAACGGCACCTCTGGCTGGAAATATGCACGCAGGCAACGGGCAGAGAGGGTTCCGTGAGGTGACTGGCAAAGGCCCAGGCCCAGGATCGCACGTGGTGTGAACAGCATTGCAAGGCCCCAGCTTCTCACGATCAGGCGCTCCCTTCCCTTCTCCCACAGCCCGCCCATCCCGGGAGAAGGTGCCCCCCTGAGGGGCTCCCGCAACACCCTGTCCCCTTCGTCCACCTCGCGTCCTACCATTTACCTCTCCTCCTTGTTAACGGTTTATCTGGGGTCCATCCCCCTGCTGGGCCCCCAGTGCCATTAGGGCAGAGACTGTATCTTTCCCCACGATCTCCTCAGTGCCCTGCGGGACCTGCCCTAATCTTGTGCTCTGTGACAGGCAAGGGAAGACGTGGGCAAGACCCTCTGGAAGATGAATTCTGTGTCTCACAGTTTTCCCCCCAAAACGTCCCCTGGTTATCAAGAAGCTGGGATATGTACCCAAAGGGTAAAAGCCTGTTGATGCAGTAGAGCCAGAAGGAAGCTCCCCATGCCTTGATACAGTGGTTCCCAAACTCAGTGGAATTACTTGCAGATCCTTGAAAACCTCCCAAGTCTGGATCATGTCCCAGATCAGTTAAATCCCTGTCGTTGGGGGGTAGGACCCACCCACTCATCAGTATTTTTTGAAGCCTTGCCAAGTGATGCCAGCATGCAGACAAGTTTGGGAACGCGTCCTTAAATCCTCGGCCCCTGTCAAGGCCCCACTTAATTAAAACCTGTTGAATGAATGAATGAACGAGTGAGGGGAAGGGAAAGGGGAGGGGCAAGACAGGGGGAGAGGATTAAGGGTACAAACTACTATGTATAAAATGAATAACCTACAAGCATAGATTGTACAATACAGGGAATATAGCCAATATGTTATAATGACTATGAATGGAATAGTCTTTAAAAATTGTGAATCACTATATTGTACACCTGAAACTTACATAATATTATACATCAGTTATGCTTCAATTAAAAAAAAAAAGGCTAAGTTAGCATTTTCTTTGGGATATCTCTGTACGCCGAGGAGTTCAGCCCCTTTCCAACCTACATCTTAAGAGCTCATCTGTACATAGATGGCAAAGAAGCATAAACTTCCCAGCCACTCTTGGTAAGGGTGTCTGGACCATTTTCACAAGAAAAATTGTGATGCTGCATCCAGGCTCTTTGAGAAAGAGTGTTGCCATTGGTCCGCGATGCTTTCTGAAAGCCCAACACAGAAGATGATTGGTTATCTTTTCCCTCTTTCACAGAGGAAAAGGTTGGTCCCAAGGGTGGGGTGACTTTCCCTAGATTATAAGCCAGGTAGTGATGGAATTAGGGTAGGAACCTAGGACTACAGCTTCCCAGAAGCCTCTCGTCTGCCTCCTTTGCTGGAGGACATATATTGGGACAATATTCCTCTGAGAAAAGAAAAATCTCTCTTCCTTCACTCAAGGACGGTAGAGAAACATGCGCACGGGCACATTGGAAGCGACCCAGTTAACTCTAGTCAAAGCCGGTTCATCAGCCAGCAGCAAATGGAAAGGACTTTGTTTTGCACTATCTCAGGATTAACGGGAGCCGTGGGGGAAGAATCTAAAGAGTGGAAGGAGGCCAGGTCAAGGTCACAGATACAGAGAATACGTTGTTTGTTCCTGTCCTGAAAGGGCAGGAGAACTCTAGTTTGCATGATTGTGAAGATAGCATAATTTAAGAGCTTGGAGGAGCCCTGCAACTCATTTTATAGAACCTTATGGACCCTTCAGCAACAGAAGTACAGCCTGTGTTAGGCAGCAGTCTATTATGAGATTAACGCTTCAGCTGAGTGCTATTGGAGAGTCTGAAGGTCATGGAAAGGTAAGTCCCAGCAGTTTGGATCTCAAGGCCAGACCCAGATGTTCTTACGGCTTGGTCAAGGGTGGAGGAAGGCTGGGGAAGGAGTGTTCTGGATGACTAGGGAAAATGCAGCAAATTCTGCTACTAGGAATCCATCATCCAACAGGCCAGGTGTTTGGACACCTGTTAATGTGCTTACCAAAGGTTGTTTTTGTTTTTTTGTTTTGTTTTGGCTGCATTGGGTCTTCATTGCTGCGTGCAGAATTTCTCTAGTTGTGGCGAGCAGGGGCTACTCTTCGTTGTGGTATGTGGGCTTCTCATTGCGGTGGCTTCTCTCGTTGCAGAGCACGGGCTCTAGGCAAGCGGGCTCAGTAGTTGTGGCGCAAGGGCTTAGTTGTTCCACAGCATGTGGGATCTTCCCGGACCAGGGCTCGAACCCATGTCCCCTGCACTGGGAGACGGATTCTTAACCGCTGTGCCACCGGGAAGTCCCTTACCAAAGGTTTTTTTATTTACTTTCCTAAGGGATTTTTTTTTTAGGAGAATGTGTGAATCCTTTTCTTTTTTGTTTTTTGGTACATCTCCAAATGCAAATGGAGGCAAACGAGGTTGCACGATCAGCTCTTCGGCCAACTTTGCTGGAACACATTCTTATGTTTCATATTATGAAGATGGTGACAGCATAGCAACAAAATTTGGGTATTAACAATCAGATTTCCTTCCTTCCTCCTTCCTTCCTTCTAATACCAAGTGCAAAGTCTGTGCCAGGTGCTGTTCTAGATGCCAGGATTTTGGCGGTTGGTGTATCAGCCCAATCCCTGCCCTCACAAAACTCATGTTCTGGTACCTTCCTCCCCTAGACATCACTTTCCTATGATTACATTTCCAAACCAGTTTTTTCCATCATCTCCTCCCAAGCCTGTGGCTCAAAGAGTAGCCAGTGTATTTCTTCTCTAGTCATCTCGGTCCAAAAAGCTTTAACAATGCCCTGGGAAAGTGGACTATCTAATTATAATATTTGGGAATAAAAAAAGCAAGGTTAGAATACTTCAAAAACCTTAGCGTCTCAAAAATGTCACATCACTTTTGTCTAAGGACTTTATCCAAACAATTAAACTATGATAATATTCAATGCCAACTAGGATGTAGTAAAAACTGGTAATCTCTTAGGTTACTGGTGGCAAAGTAGATTGGTGAAGGACTTTTGAAATTTTGATATTAAGTCACAAGAGCCTTCTGATAATCATCCAATAAGCTAACGACAGGCATAAATATGATCAGAGCCATGTCATTTATAATACTGTAAACCGGAAAGCAAGTGAGTAATCATTCCGTCCAGCCCTCTACCATCTGTAATTCTGGCAGGATTGTCCAGTCTCTAGAAAGCCTTCCTAGAGATGAGGAGATCATTAGTTGGTTAATTGTTTGTTTTAACCAGATAGGTGAAGGGTAGCAGAATACGACACCCCAAAACATGCGGCTTTGGTTATTTGGTTATTGATTATTTTGAGCTGCCAGCACATGAATAAATACATGCCGAGAGAGGCTTTCTCTGAACTCCCCTTATCTGCCTAAAGACAGATCCTCCAAGAGGAACTCAATTGTCATAGATTCGGCTCCCCAGGAGTTTCATCAACCAGGGAAAATTGACTCTTATCACAGGAGGGGAGAGAAGGCAACCCCACACCCAGAGAATCTTTGTCACAAACTATCACATCTCCCATCTATTCTTCTAAAGACCCATTCATCATTCCTAAAAATCATTTACTCTCCCCTAAGAGGTCTACTTCCCCCATCCCCTTGCCCTATTAAAATGGTATTGAAGACTGAATTCCAAGCCACCTTGAGGAGTTACTCATTTTCCCCTGGATATCTCATGTGTGCATGAAGTATATGAGTTAATAAGCTTCTGTATGTTTTTCTCTGGTTAATCTGTCTTTTATTACCGGGGTTTCAGCCAAGAACGCAGAGAGTAGAGGACAAATTATTTTTTCCTCCCCAACACAGGCAGCATTGCACAGTTACCCTCGTTTAAAGATTCTTTCTTCTGTTGCAGCTTCTTTTGGTGCTCAAAAATCACTTTAAATACATTTTCATTAAAATTTGACAAATATCACCCCCAATACCACCACAACATATCTCTCAATTTTATTCACTTACCTGCAGTTGTTTTTCCAATGTATATTCTTTTTTGCATGGCTTTTATTACATACTTATCAGAGTGTGTCTTACTTTTAAAATGTAGTATTATAAGACAAGTATTTTTCATATTGCTACACAGTTGTCGTAAGGATATTTTTGATGACTCTATGCCATTTTATCAAGAGGGGATGTACCTTCATGTTTATAGAAACACTCCCTTATTGTGGCACGTTGGGGTCTTCATGTTTCTGTCACCCTTATGAGTCCTTCATGTAATGGCACCAACCTGTTCTGGTTGCTGCCTGCACTCTGATCAGCGATCAGCTCCATGTCCCGCTCTGTTCTCTGGCTTCGTACAGTTCTTTGCAGAGGAACTCCCATGCAGGGGCTGAGGGCTACTTATCTTTCTAGTTAAACTTGATGAAGGAAGTTGCTTGCTGTTGCATTTGCAGATGGGGACCATTGAGAAGGTCTGAAGATATATCCTGATTAATCTAGCAACACCATATGGCCTCCCAGGGCTTCTGGTTTTCATTTTTCTTTTAAGTAAAATTTGTTACTTTTTTGCATTTCGTGCCAACGTTATTTCCTTGATGCCTTAAATTGTTTTGAGGCGATTATGAATAATATAATGCTGCGTTTTCTAACTTGTTTTTTTACTCTATAGAAATATTATTCATCTTTAATACTTCCCTTTTGTTTTGCTGAATTTTTCCTAATTGTCATAGCTATGAAATGAATATTTCATGAATACCTAATGCTGGTTTTCTTTCCTGTTTTTTCAGTACTTATTTTTCTTATTTTGGTTCCATACTTTATTGGGTTAGCTTGAATTCTTAAATTATTTAATTTTATGACATTGACTTCCAGTATTGTTGGCAGCTAGTTTACAAAAACCACTTCTCTTCATGAAAAGGCAGTATGTTTTATTCCTAGATTTAAATATTTTATTAGGATTAGGTGCTGAATTTTCAGACTCTAATGGATGGTCATAATTTTCCTTTTTTATTTATCCCATGAATATAGTATATTATGTGCATAAATTTCCATATATCAAATTATCCTTATATTTCATGGAAACCCCAACTTTGTCATTGCAGAATTTTGCATCAGTATGTTGTAGATTTATATTTTCTATTAGTGTGTTCAGTATGTTCATCTTAGAGCCACAAATGAAAATGAGCTATAGTTGTCTTTCCTTGTAATCAAGGTTTATTATTAGTGTTATATTTGCTTCACAGAATAAACTCAGTAGCATACTGTGTTTTCTATTTCTGGGACAATTTATGTAGCATGAAAATTGCTTATTTTCTGAAAGCTTAAAAAACTTACAGATTTCCTTACATTTGCCACATCTTCATGGGATGCTTTTGATTTTTTTAAGTTGTTAATGTGAGTCATAAACATGACTTCATTTCTCTTCCCCACTCCTGAAAAATGGCTCTCCCAGCCCTCCTCCACGCCTATTCTTTTTTGAAGACTTGAGAAGTAATAACAAACCCTTGACATTTCAAACTGCACTTGGTTCTCATTTTCTGTAAACAGGTATCTCTCACGTCCTTTGAAAAGGCATTTCACAGAAGTTGAAATACAATGGCCAGTAAATATATGAAAAGATGCTTAACATCATTAGTAGCAAAAGATGCAAATTTAGACCTCAGCAAGACACCATTTCTTTGATCATTTTGGCAAAAGTAAAAAGAATGAAAGCATCCTATGTTGCTGAGAAAGAAAGAGGGGCATGTCCACCCTCAGACACTTGGTTGGAGCATAAAATGATATAACTTCTGGAAGGATGATGTGGAGTATCTCACAACATAAAAAGTACCTATGCCTGAAACTCAATACCCTCCCTCTAGAAATTCATCCTACAATGGCATGTACACAGAGAAACACATGTAAGGATGTTCACCAGTTCCTTGAAGTGGTAAAAAGAATGGAAGCAATCTGAAATATCCATGCAGGGGGACTGTTTACATTAAAAGACATCAGTATTAAATAAACGCTTATGTATGTCTATTTATTTGTTTATTTATTTTTGGCTGTGTTGGGTCTTCATTGCTGTGTGCGGGCTTTCTCTAGTTGCCCTGAGCGGGGTCTACTCTTCGTTATGGTGTGCGGGCTTCTCATTGCTGTGGCTTCTCTTGTTGCAGAGCACGGGTTCTAAGTGCATGGGCTTCAGTAGTTGTGGCACGCGGGCTCAGTAGTTGTGGCTCAAGGGATCTAGTGCACAGGCTCAGTAGTTGTGGTACACGGGCTTAGTTGCTCCGCAGCATGTGGGATCTTCCTGGATGAGGGCTCGAACCAGTGTCCCTTGCATTGGCAGGCGGATTCTTAACCACTGCGCCACCAGGGAAGCCCCAAAATAAAGGCTTATGGACGTGAAAAAGAACAAGGCAAATCTATATGAACTGACCTGGAAAGAGACACAGGATATATTAAGTAAAAGAAAAAATGTTGAAGAATATGATCTTGATTTTTTTTTTTTTTTAAGTATTGAACATGTGGCAAAAGACTACGGGAAAATTCTGGAAGGAGATACAGCTGAGCAGGCTCAGCCTGAGGAAGGTTGCCAGTAGGGAAGACCCACATTTGTACCTTTCACTCATCTGTCTTATTGAAATTTGTTGCAAGAATCATGTGCTGATTTCATAATAAAAAGCAATACGGGGGCTTCCCTCGTGGCGCAGTGGTTGAGAGTCCGCCTGCCGATGCGGGGGACACGGGTTCGTGCCCCGGTCCGGGAAGATCCCACATGCCGCGGAGCGGCTGGGCCCGTGAGCCATGGCCGCTGGGCCTGCGCGTCCGGAGCCTGTGCTCCGCAACGGGAGAGGCCACAACAGTGAGAGGCCCGCGTACCGCAAAAAAAAAAAAAAAAAAAAAAACGACATCTTTATGACTCACTCTTTTAGCATTATAAAACCTCCAACCTGGATAAAAGTCATTTAGTGCAAGGAACACTGCTGAGCACCTAGTAAGACAAACAAAGGTTGGATAAATTGTTGTTAAATATTAATATTGTCATCTATTTAAAAATGTATATGTGACAAGTTTTTCTAACCTGTTATTTTGGCCTTTTGTGGCATTTTATTTCAGGATATCACTTGTAGGCAGAAAATTATTCCAATCTGATTTTCACCCAGTTTGATACTCTTTAGTTATTAATGCTATTAATATTAATTATTATTATTTATGGTCATAATTGTTCGACTTTGACTCGCGTCACCCTACTTTAGGAATTCTGCTTTTTATTTCTTTACTCTCTTTTTATATTCTTCACGGGCAGGCATGGTGAATAGATTTCAGCATGGCTGCCCAGAACAGCTTCTGGAAGGCAGAAATGTCTCCGCTTTCTTATCTACAGGTACCTGGTAAATGACAGCTACTGCGGACACATTAGAATAAGGGCTCCTAGTTCATGATACTATGTTTTTTATGTCTCGAATCATGATTGACTCTCTCCCCTGTCCTGGCCTAGAATAGATCTTGGGAGAGACCTCTATTTTATTTGGGGGAGGAGGGGAGTGGGGAGTGAATAGGACTAAGGCAGAGAAGAAGCAGAATCAAGTCAAAGGATGGGGGTGGGAGACCCATGGCACTGAGGCGGTGGTGCTGGGTCTCCAGGAGATGGGCCGTTTCCTTACCGTTTTAATAAATATTCTCTGAGACGTTTGTGATTTATACATAGGAGTAGAGGTGAAATAGAACCCTGACTGTGTTTCACCAGTTTCCCAGATAGTTTCAGGAGTCATCCTATTTCCTGTTCCATCACATTTCTGCAGCTACAACGTATCTTCTGCTGGGAAAGCTCAAAAGATCCCACTACCTGGGAAGAAGCTTGCTTTGCCTCAGTTCTCCCAAAGCAGGCATCAATCATACTCCTCTGGCTTAGATTCCCTGACACTGAGGGGCCACATCCGGCCCCGGCCGTGGCCACTCCGGCCCGCACACAAATGCGGGGCACCCTATCTCTCTGCTTCCTCCTCCATCCTCGAGGAGTGGTTGCTGGCTGAGCTTCTCTGCCTCGCGCCCTCATCTCTCCTCCCTCCCTTCCCTGTTCACCAGCTGGAGGCCAGTGCACTCCTGGAACCTGGGCTTGGGCTTGGAGTAAAGGAGAGGCTCTCTTGGACTGAAACCACATAATTAAATCCATTTTGCTAGAGACTCTGCTCTGGAGATTCAGGTCCAAACCAGGAGAAGAGGATGTGCTTTCTGCTTTTCCTCTGCCATTGTCTCTTGTGCTAATACCTCCGTCAAGGACCACTGAGTGAGGAGGTATGGCTGGACCAAGGCCAAGTTCAGGCACTTCTGGGGGCTCCTGACTGCACAACCAGGTGATGTCCTCCAAACTGACCACAGAAGGCTGCCAGCTGAGAGTCGCAGGAGCCAGAGGGGGTAACACAGATGTTGCGTTCCGCTCTGAATATACATTCTGATTTGGGGTTCATAAAATATGGTACCTGTAACTAAGGGACCCAGGATGAGATGTCTGTAACTGTAGGAAGGTCTCATGGGAAATAGGGCAGGCATGGGACATCAGACCCTCACCTTCACTTCAGGAGCTGGGATCACCCACAACCAGGGCCCGAGTCACTCCCCAATCCCCGGTGTCACCAGTTGTAGGTCAAGACAGTGCACTGTGGTCAAGAGAATTTGCCCAGGAAAGGGGAGGGTTTCCTGGGTGGATTCCAGTCAGGGCTGTAGTCATGGTGCCTCCGAGGGCTCCTGGACACTTCTCTCTCTACAGATGACAATGGGTCCTGGACCAGAAGAGATGCAGCTTCACCCCGTAAAGGAGAAAACAGACCCCATAGCCATTCAGAGAGGCAGTGGATTCAGACAGAGCTGCGATGTAGTGACTCAGGCCTGGGAGTTCACATAAAACCCATGGAAGACGGTGAGCTTAGAAGGGGAAAGAGTGCTGAGGATGGAACCCTGGGGGATGGAACAGAGGAACAAAAGGAACCTTTTAAAGACTCTCAAAGGAAGCTGCCCAAGAGGCAGGATGACAACGCTCAGAAATTTTTGCAAGAGCTTCTGGTGTAAAGTTATCAGTGTCTCTTCTCTTAGCGATTATCCAAAGCCACAAAGAAATGATACAGGCACCGTCTATTAGAAATTAGGAAAACTAGGTAAAATAGAGCAAAAGGATGCCAAAAGCAATGGGAAGGATCAGGGTTTGGGGAGAAAAGGGGAGAGGATGCTGATAATTGCAGATTTCAGAAAAAGTGGGAGATGAATGCAGATTTCAGGAAAAAATGTGTCTCTTCAAGAGGAGGGCATTCCCACAGTGCAAAACTAAAATCCCCCCCTCCCTTTTTTGTCTGTGCCACTTGTGGGATCTTAGTTCCCTGACCAGGGACTGAACCCAGGCCATGGCAGTGAAAGCGCTGAGTCCTAACCACTGGTCCGCCAGGGAACCCCCTAAAATCCTTTTTTTAAAAAATAGTAAGAATAAAGTTCTCACTAAATCTGGATTGGTTCCAAGAAGCATTGCAGATAAGACTAAATGAGGAAACATAGTAAGACAAGTCATATTTGTAGGAAGTAATTGTCCTCGAGACAGAAAGGAGAAAAGAACCTGCATTGTGAAGAATCTGAAAACTGACCAATTCCATTGCCTGAGGAGAAATAAAGGCTGAACACTCATGTAGAAGGTTCTAGATCAGAAAGCACAGTTCTGCTAGTCTAGAACACAGACCAGGCTTCTTCCCTATTTGAATCTCCCCCAAAAAGCTGGCCCATGAGAAAAAGCAACCAACACAAGGTCCACACAAAAAATATTAACCCAAGGGCTTCCCTGGTGATCGTGCGGTTAAGAATCTGCCTGCCCATTCAGGGGACACAGGTTCGAGCCCTGGTCTGGGAAGATCCCGCATGCTGCAGAGCAACTAAGCCCGCGTGCCACAACTACTGAAGCCCGCAGGCCTAGAGCCCGTGATCTACAACAAGAGAAGCCACTGCAATGAGAAGCCTGCGCACCCCAACAAAGAGTAGCCCCCGCTCACCGCAACTAGAGAAAGCCTGAGCGCAGCAGCGAAGACCCAGTGCAGCCAAAAATAAGTAAATAAAATTAATTAATTTTAAAAAATATATATTATCCCAAGAACAACAAAAAACAATCAACCCAATTGAAAAATGACAAAGCACTTGAATAGACATTTCTCCAAGGAAGATATACAAATGGCCAATAAGCACATGAAAAGACGCTCAGTATCGCTAATTATTAAGGGCGATGCAAATCAAAACCACAGTGAGATACCACCTCACACCCAAAGGATGACTCATAAAAACAAAAACAAAAAACAAAAATCCCAGAGAATAGCAAGTGTTGGCAAGACTGTGGAGAAACTGGAACCCTTGTGCATTGCTGGCAGGAATATAAAATGGTGCAGCCACTGCCAATGGTACAGCAGTTACTAAAAAATAATAAAATTATAATGAGCATGTGATCCAGGAATTCCACTTCTGGGTATATATCCAAAAGAACTGAAAGTATGGTCTAGAACAGATATTTGTATATCCATGTTCATGTCAGCATTATTCACAATAGCTGAAAGGTGGAAACAACCCAAATGCCCATTAATGGCTGAATAAAAAGTGGTCTATCCATACAATGAAATATTATTCAGTCTTAAGAAGAAATTAAGTTCTGACAAGGCAAATACATGGATGAACCTTGAAGACATCATACTATTAAAAAAATGATTAAAGAAGAAAATTTAGGTGATACAAATAAACTTTATGCAACACTTCAGGAAGCAGACAGAGTCCTTTTGGAGAAGTGTAAAATGGAGTGGAAGGCAAGAAGCGTCTATAGGGTAGAGAACAAAGAACAAGGAAGAAAAAGCAAAATATCTGATTGACTGAAGCCATATGGTCGACCTTGTTTGGGGTGAGAAGGCCCAGAGTTGGCTTGGTGTTCAGGGTTTGGCTGACTGGATATACTGTGTTTCTGGTCAAGCAGACCATTTACAAGAACAGGAAAGTTATCTAAGTTTCAGTTTACTGACAGGCACCCCAGGCAGGAGTATCTTGAACCTAGAAAGTTATTTCAACATAACTAAGTGAAATAAGCCAGTCACAAAAGCCAAATATTGTATGATTCCATTTATCTGAGGCACCTAGAACAGTCAAAGTTAGGGACTTCCCTGGCAGTCCAGTGGTTAGGACTCTGCTCATCCACTGCCGGGGGGCCTGGGTTCAATCCCTGGTCGGGGAACTAAAATTCTGCGTGCCATGTGGTGTGACCGAAATATGTTTATATATTCAAATTTATAAAGATATAAAGTGGAAGGGTGGTTTCCAGGGGCTGAGAGGCAGAGAGAATGGGGAGCTAGTGTTTAATGGGGACAGAGTTTCGGTCTGAGAAGACTAAAATGTTCTGAAGATGGATGGTGGTGATGGTTGCACAACAATATAAATCAGTCCTAGATCGAACTTGGCAAGAAACGCTTCTCAGGATGCCCCTGGCTTTCAAGTCCAAGTCCAGGCTTTTTACTATGACCCTTATGGTCCACTTGACGTGACCCCTATTTCCAGCCTCCACCTCCATTTTCATTTCTGCATGGTCCCCTGATGATCACAAGGCCCATATCCAGAAAATTTAAAGAACTCCAACAAGTTCATTTAAAAAAGACAAATAGTCCAATAGAAAAATGGATGAGAAACTTGAATAGGCACCTCATTCCTGTCCATTGGAGGGCAGACAAAAACTCACAAGGTAGAGGGGGCTGTTGTTGACCCCACACTGGGAATCCAGCTGGGCAGAAGCCACCTTCAGGGAAAGCCTCAGCTGGGAAGCTGGCTGGGGCATTTGTGGAACTCACAAGAAATTGCCTCTGGGGATGATCTTGAACTTGGGGCATCCTTGGAACTCATAGGAAGTTGTCTCTGGGGCTGATGTTGAGCTCACTGGCTGTCCACCTGATGACTGAGCTCCACTGGGATAAGGAAAGAGGCCACACCCCTTCCCCTGCAGCGTGCCCTCTACTGACAAAGCTTAACCCAGAGCTAGCTGTCAAAGGAGAACGGTCAAGAGGGTCCAGTGCTGGGTCCCAGGCAGCGCAGTTAAGGGTGGTTTTGGAGCGGAGATGTAACACGTTGATAACTGGCACAGGGACAAAATGTTAATGGTTGTGAATCTGGGTGAAAGGATACGTATGGGAGTTCTTTCCACTATTCTTGAACTCTTCTGTACGTTTGAAATTATTCCTAAATTAAAGAACTTAAACGAAAGAATGCCATTAGCTGAAACTGGCCAAAATAAGACATTGGGGAGGATGATTTCTTGATTTTAAAAACTGCATTCGACTCTAGAAGAGAATTTGATTTTAGTCTTTGATTCTTTTGGACTTTAAAAGATTTTGATTTCTTTTAATTTTTAAAAGGTTAGGAAGTAACGGAAGGAACCAAACTTGGGTCTGCTCACCCGTGCGCAGTAAAGCCAACCTACTGACACCGAGCTGTGGTGAAGCGTTCATTGCAGGCACCAAGCAAGGAGTCTAGGCAGCTAGTGCTCGAAAGACCCGAACTCCCCGATGGGTTTCAGGGACAGGCTTTTAAAGACAAGGTGAGGGAGGTGGGTGGCGCGGTGTGTGATCAGCTCGTGGATATTCTTCTGATTGGTGGGTGGTGAGGTACTCGGGAGTCAAGATCATCAACCATCTGGTTCTAACTGGTCTGAGGTCTGCATGCTTGTGGGTAGCATGCAGTTAACTTCTCCCACCTGGTGGGGGTTTCAGTATCTGCAAAACAACTCAAAGGACACGGCTCAGAGTATTATCTATAGCCCTTGAGGAGGAACGAAATGTTCTTGACTTTGTTTAAGGGCTAAACTATTATGATTTTGTCTTGTTTGACTGTTTTCCTTTCTTTCTACATTTTCTCACTTCTCTGATTAATTTATTCTCTGGAGCTTCGGGAAGGCTTAGGAGGCTAAAGTTTCTCTACAGACAAGAGGCAGGCAGAGGACACTGGGGGGTGTAGGGGGAGTGTATCAAGGGTGTCTGGTAGCTGATTGCTCCCTCTCACCAGGGCATGTGATTGCGTGTGTCTTCCTCCTCTTACTAAACTGTAGATTACACCTCAGAGCTAATAGTTTCTCAGAACTCCGGACTCACTGTGATGGAGGGCCTTGTACCACCTCGCGAGCACTCATGAAGAACCCCCTTAACCCAGAAGAGAGAGGAGGACAGTGGTGGGTGTGGGGTTGCCCTGAGTAACACAGGGAGTTGATGGGCTTCTCTTGGCCAGGAGGGCAAAGACTTAACTAGTGGGGAGATGAAATGAGGGGAAGGTGTTTGTTCACCAGAATTCCAGGTGATGTAGAAGAGCATGCTTCCAGGAAGTAGACCTGATAGGGAAGCAGCTGGGTGCTGAAGGCATTTCAGGGAGGAAGAGAGCAGAGGAGCTGCTTGGGCTGGGAGGCAGGAAGTATGGGCCAGAGAGAGGGGGCAAGGGGAAAGTCTTTTTTCCAGAAGCTTCCGCCCCTGTGGAAGATTCTGGGAACCAGAGAAGCAGGTGACGAGGGAAAGCTGAGCCTCTCCTGCCCCCTCTGGTGCTGGCTCAGAGCATTAGTAA
Source organism: Physeter macrocephalus (assembly GCF_002837175.3). NCBI lineage: Eukaryota > Metazoa > Chordata > Mammalia > Artiodactyla > Physeteridae > Physeter > Physeter macrocephalus. The sequence continues at coordinate 42,571,866 of NC_041219.1, read as the reverse complement.
GGATTCTTCAAGCTTCTGTCAAGGGTATTTTCTCCCAGATTGCTGTGAGCCTGGTGCTGCAAATCTGCACCCAGATGGAGTCCTGGATTTTATTCAGGCTACACTTATTTTGTGGCTGAAGAAACTGAAACTCAGAAATGGGACCAGGCAAATAAGTGTCAGAGATGAGTCTTGAATTTCCATTCTGATTCCTTCTTTTCTTTTTTTCTTCGAAACTTTCCACAAAACAAACAAAACCCCCAGCTTCATGACTATGTATTTTGTGCAGGTATTATTATTATTATTTTTTTAATTTAAAAAGGATATTTATTTATTTATTTGGCTGCATTGGATCTTCATTGCGGCATGCGGGATCTTTCATTGCGGCGAGTGGGCTCTTTGTTGCGGCGTGCAGGCTTCTCTAGATGTGGCACGTGGGCTCCAGAGCCCACGGGCTCAGTAGTTGCAGTGTGCAGGCTTAGTTGCCCCATGCCATGTGGGATCTTAGTTCCCTGACCAGGGATCAAACCTGCGTCCCTTGCATTGGAAGGCAGATTCTTAACCACCGGACCACCAGGGAAGTCCCTGTGCAGGTATTATTATTGACAATGTTTATTCGGAACTTTAAGGATGCTCACGCACACTAAGAGAACAATGTCAAATGGGGCGAAAGCTGTTTACTTACTGTTATGCTCATGAAAAGATTATAACAGCAACGAAAGCAGGAGCCACATGGCCTGGGATGACTACTTAAAGCCCCTAGATCATAAGAGAGTTCCCGTAGCCCATCCTAGAAACCAGCACCAGCAAAGGCACATGACCCAGTCCTGACCAGTCAGAGTGGGTCCCTGGGCTTTTGCCCCTCCCCTCTCCATGTGGGAGTCCCCCAGCTGGCAGCAGGCACACCTGGAGGTGCTGAGGCCACGGTGTCTGAATGTGGCGGAAGCCTGTCTGAGAAATGGAAAGACAGATGCTTGGTGACATCATTTTTTTTTTTTTTTTTTGCGGTACGCGGACCTCTCACTGTTGTGGCCTCTCCCGTTGCGGAGCACAGGCTCCGGACGCGCAGGCTCAGCGGCCATGGCTCACGGGCCCAGCCGCTCCGCGGCATGCGGGATCCTCCCGGACCGGGGCACGAACCCGTGTCCCCTGCATCGGCAGGCGGACTCTCAACCACTGCGCCACCAGGGAAGCCCAATGACATCATTTTTATCCTCTGGATCCACACACACCTGAAGCCCACTGTTCCCCTAAGCTTTTTAAGTACATGAGCCAATAAATTCTTTTCTTTTTCATATGCCAGTTTGAATTGGTTTTGGCCACTTAACAAAGTGATGACTAATATATGTCTAATTAAAACGTTGTAGGTACAGTCAAGAGAATATTTTGCAACATGGAAAAGCAATGTCCATAAAAACTCTGTGAAACATGGAAGGGTAGAAAATATTGCTAAGTGAAAACAACAAAATGGAAAGTTATAGATCTGTAGGCAAATGAGGGAGTTGAGAATGGAGGAGAAAGAAAACTCAGTGAGTTACAGAAAAAAAATCTACTCTACAATGCAGCCTTGAGAGCGGGTCCCCAGCAGGCAGTAATGCCCAAAGCAAGAAAAGCACAGGAAGAAAATTCTCCACCAAAATACCAGCACCCTTGATTGGGTCATTATTTTTCCCCCTATTCTTTACTTTCCTGAATTTTAAAAAGTTGTACTGAATGTCCATACACTACTTTTAAAATAGCAGCTGAAACATAGCAAAGAAAAAAATAGGAGTAAGATGGATGAACGGGGAAGCCAGGAGAGTTCCTACAGGTTCCCGTGTCTTGAGGAGCTCAAGAACTTCTGTTGTGGGGAGGATGGAGGGGATCCTTCCTGATGGGAATCAGGCTGAGCAGGTTCCGGTGACATCCTTTTTTTTTTTTTTTTTTTTTTAACATCTTTATTGGAGTATAATTGCTTTACAATGGTGTGTTAGTTTCTGCTTTACAGCAAAGTGAATCAGTTATACATATACATATGTCCCCATATCTCTTCCCTCTTGCGTCTCCCTCCCTCCCACCCTCCCTATCCTTTTTTGTGCAAACCCAGAATCTTCTCCAGCGATTACTGCCCAGGTTGGGGTGGGGGGGAGGACAGAGAGCCAACACAAGCTGAGCTGATACAGAAGAGAGAACACAACATACCCTTCATTCCCGGAGCCCTTCTGTCTGATGTCAGCACTTAATATAGAGCCTGGGGTCAAATAATACACGTTTCACATGGGCTGACTCTGTATGCGAGGGAGGGAGCAGGGGGGCTGAAGGAGTCCAAGAAATGAGTTACACACATGAAGGAGGGAGGGATGGGACAGGCTGACCTCCCTTAACTTACAGTGTGACACTCACCGCTGACAGAGCCCTCAAGACCCTCGTAGACCTGTCAGCCGCTGAGTCTCCAGGCGTTGCCTCTGCCAACCTTGCCCCACCACCGCCGTGGTCCCCTTTTCTTCCACTCAGAGGCCCCTGGGCTCAATTGCCTTCATCCTCTCCTGTCCCGTGGGATCCTTCTTTCCCACGCCCGGCTGGTGGCAGAGGTACAGTCCCCATGGTTCCTTCCGAAGAGGACCTCACAGACTTTTTTTCTTGGGAGAGTTTCTGGAAAAAACACACACACACACACACACACACCCCAATCAAAGGAAAGCTACAGAAGGCTCCCATGCAGCATGGCGTGGAGATCCAGGCCCGGGCTCAGAAGTCGGGCTCCCGGGCTGTCATCCTGACTCTCCCTCCACATAGTTGCAAGCATTTAGCAAGTTACATAAGCTCGCTTATGAACACCACAGCCTGGGAGGTTAAACAGCAAAAATGTATTTTCTCATAGTTCTGGAGGCTGCAAGCCCCAGATCCAGGTGCTGGCCAATTGAGTTCCCGGTGAGAACTCTCCCTGGCTTGCAGACGGCTGCCTTCTTGCTTTGTCCTCACAGGGCCTTTCCTCTGTGCCGGTGCAGGCAGAGAAAGAGAGACCCCTCTGTGTTTCCTCCTCCTCTTATAAGGACACCAGTCCCCTAGGATTATGGCCCCACCCCTACAAACTCATTCAACCCAAATCACCTCCCAAAAGCCCCATCTCCAAAAAGTCACCTTGGGGCTTAGGGCTTCTACATATAAATGTTAGGGGGACACGTTTCAGTCCGTAACACTCCCTGTGGCTCAGTGTCCTCTTCTGTACAACTGGGAAGACCCTCTTCTTCCCAGCACATGGACCTCAAGGAGCATTGAGGGAGAAACAGAAGGCATGACCAGGTCTCTCCAGGACTGGTGCCACTATCTCCAAGATGAACATGATACCGTTTGCACCTTCAGGGCCACCAGACATCCCATGTCCTTGGGAACGTGCATGCAAACTCCACACACACACACTGGCTTCCTCATCACCCTTCCCATAAACCCTGGTGCCCATAAGCCCCAGTTAAAGCCTCCCCCTCCTCCAGCACCACCCACGAGGGAAACCACAGCCTCACCTTCCGCTGCAGGCTCTCATAGCACTGGGTGAGTTCCGTCAGCTTCCTTTCCAGCTCCCAAGCCTGCGCCCTTAGCTCTTCCGCAAGCTCTGATTTTGCTCCCTCCTTCAGCTGCTTCCAGTCCTTCAGGAGGGAGGCCAAGCCCACGCTGAGGGAGAAGCCAGCCATTGCAGTACCCAGCAAGCGAGCGTTTGTGGTCATCACCAGCGTGGTACCTTCAAAAGCCCTTTGCACCTGGCTGCTCCTTCGGGCTGAGACTTGGCCGGTGGTCAGGAGACTCTCGGCAGCAGTGGCCAGGCGCGGGTGGGCCCTGGCTATCTGAAAGGCACGGATGCTCCTCTGGATATCCTCGATGGTGCTTTCACAACTCTGGACCACCTTTCCGGCAGCCACGACATAGGCTGCCCCAGCTCTCCTGACCTCTTGGCCACGGGTGGGCATTAGGCTACCGACATAAGCCTGGGCTTCTTGACTGTGCAAGCGTTCCAAAACGTTGGTCAAGGTGCTGGTGACCTCCCCTGCTTTCCCCAAAACTCTACCAGCAGCGGAGAGTACCAGGCTTCCTCCTGCTACTGCCGGAGCAAGGACCAAGCCCAGGATGCTCATGGCTCCTGAGACCACAGCGATGGAATTGGCCACCATGCTGGTCTTGGTGAGTGTTCTGTGGGTTGTGTCGACGTGGTCTGCAAGGGCACGGAGCCTTCTGGTGCCCACTTCCAGCTCCCCTTTCAAGATGGGAAACTCTTCCAAAAATATTCTTTCTTCAGCTGACAGGTCACTATCTTGCCGCTTCACATCTTCGTACGGAAGAATGTCATCTTCGTCCCTGTGGATGGGTGAAATAAAGATTTTCAGCCTCCCAGATGGGAAAGCCAAATTCGTAGCCAAGCCCATGTGGTTTCTGGATGTTCTTGCCCCTCCAGACTTTAAATCCTCTCTGCATCATCCTAGCATCTCTGTTACCTCTAACTCAACTGTGAAAAGTCCCAGAGCATTGCTGGGAGCTGCTGGTTCCCTGAAGAAAGCACATAAGAGGGGGATCTAGAGGGAAATGGGAGAAACATAGCCCTGGCCTAGAGATGGAAGCGGTGGATTAGTGCTGAGGGACTTTTTCAACCTTGTTCAAAGAGGCTATGGAACTGTCGCGAGGAGGGGTGGTGGGAAATGCTAAGATCCAGGTCAAGATCAGGAACCTGGGACTAACTGCCCGGAGGGAGAGGTCTGGGAAAAGTAGGAGGAAGCAGAGACCGGGTGTTGGACAGGAGGTTGGGAGTCCCGTACATGTAGACGTGAGTGAGGGGAAGAGGCGCCATATTGTATAATGCATCCCCCACTCTGATGACCTTGTTTTTGTTTCAGCCTGTGGGATCTTAGTTCCCCCGCCAGGGATCTAACCCTTGCCCCCTGCAGTGGAAGTGCGGAGTCTTAGCCAGTGGAGCGCCAGGGATGTCTCCACTTTGATGAACTTGAATTCAGTGCTCTGCTGTGCCTCAGGAGCTGCACGCTGAGAGGGCTGAGAGAAATGATTGCTAAAGTTCTGAATGTTCTCCTAGGCACTTGGCCGGCTTTCCATGCTCTCTCGAGCAGAACTGGTTCTTCATGGAAGAAGTCAGGGACAAAATGACCCAGCCCCTTCTCCCATCTTCTCACAGTGGGCAGTCCTGAGGGATTTTTGCCAGCCCAGCTGAGTGTGGCTTTCATGGGACAGCAGTCTCGGGGGAGAACAAAGCCCTCTCCTTCAGGAACTTTCCTCGTGCCGGGGGGGCCCCGGGTGCATTTCCTTCAGGGCAAGCTGAGGAGGCCTGGTGATAACACAGATTCCCTGCCCACAGGAGGGTGTCAGAGCTGGAAGGAACCCTAGGGAAGACCTAAGCTTCCTATTTTACTTTTCTGTGGAGGGAACAGAAGCCCAGAGCGGGGGCGGGGCTCTCACCCAAAGGAAGGTGTGAGTTTGACATGCAGCTTTGAACGGGGACTCAGAGCTCCAGACCGTTCAGTTCTTCCTCTCATCAGACAGTTGATGTGAGGAATTCCTCACTGAGGTATATATACACATGCCTTTTAATCTCTCTTCACACGCGCGCGCGCGCACACACACACACGATTAGCTCAGTTAGTAGGACATAAATATCTGCATGGCATTCATATTTATCATTAATTTTTAAATGCACTGGGTGGGAGGGTAATATTTCCAAAGATTTTGGCCCTGATCTATATATATATATCTCAATTTTATTCATCTAATATTGTTCTTTTGAATCAAATAATCAAAATTAATGAGCAGCTAATTTCATGTTTATGAACAGAATTCTCATTGTTTTCCTCAAGTTAAAATCCCTAGCCATTTGATTCTTTTTTTCTTGCCTAATTAGTATCGAGCAGTAGAGTAGTGGCGGAGGGGGTAAGACACAAGTTTACACATGACTGTTTAGGATTTTTCACCCGCTTATTACAATATCAACTCCTCTTTTATGTATCTAGGCTGAAATTGTATTGGTATGCAGCATTTCTGGCTGTGTTATTGTTCCCACATTATTTGTGGGGTACACGTTTGTCTTATCAGCTAGAATGTATATTCCCCTATAGTTACAATTTTTTTTCTGCTTCTTTAGATGATTATCATATGGCTGGCAGTAATGGGTATGTATACATGTGTTTGCACTTTTATGTGTGTTTCATGTAAACTTTAATTAATTAATTAACTTTTAATGTTTTAATGGGAAAAAATTAACTGGGGTAGAAAGAGTTCAGTTGAATGCTGTCTTGATTTTCCAAAAACTGAAGAATCTGCACTTAGGAAACTTGGTCATTGAGAGGCGTTGCAAAATGGAATAGGACATACGTTCAGCCAGACTCTCTGTCCAGAAAAGTGAATAGAAAGATTATCACAGGTTTATTTTATTTCTAGTTTCTGTGTTGCTGGAGAGCTCAGTCAAGGAGAAACACCATGTGCATGGAAGGCAAATCCTTCCTTCTTAAGTCCATCTCACCTGTGCCATGAAGAAGAGGTTGTGGTACCTCCACGGATGGGCTTATCCTCTTTCCATCCATAGTTCCATAGATAGCAGATGAATGTAGTAAAAAAGGTAAAGATCAGATCATTGGTTTCTCCCATTTCCAACAGAGTGCGAAGGGACATTCAGATTTTAGAGGATGGAACTGAGTAAATTCAAGACACTTCCATTTTTATATTTAACTCAACTTCTCTTGGTGGATAATTTCTTAATTAAATCAAAGTAGGTGATAATGAAATGTAGAGGTGGCCTTGAGATAGAATGAATTCACCAAGTGAAATACTCACGTGGGGAATTCACTGAAAGCCAAATCTCTCCCCTATTATGATTATATTTTTCTGAAATTAAAAGCAAAGCTTATAATTAAAGCAAGGTTTGAGACTCAAATAATTTCAAAAGTATTGCTTCTTGAATCACTTTTATAAATTTCCATTTCTAAAAGCAAAGCAGTAAAATTCAACAATTTAAAATTTGTAACTGTTCAGATCGTACTGTGTACCACAAACTGACTTTGCTATACCCTACCCTGATACTTACTTCTCTTTATACTTATTTTAAATTTACCTTAACTTTTTCTTTTTTCATTTTTTTAACATCTTTATTGGAGTATAATTGCTTTACAATGGTGTGTTAGTTTCTGCTTTACAGCAAAGTGAATCAGTTATACATATACATATGTCCCCATATCTCTTCCCTCTTGCGTCTCCCTCCCTCCCACCCTCCCTATCCTTTTTTGTGCAAACCCAGAATCTTCTCCAGCGATTACTGCCCAGGTTGGGGTGGGGGGGAGGACAGAGAGCCAACACAAGCTGAGCTGATACAGAAGAGAGAACACAACATACCCTTCATTCCCGGAGCCCTTCTGTCTGATGTCAGCACTTAATATAGAGCCTGGGGTCAAATAATACACGTTTCACATGGGCTGACTCTGCATGCGAGGGAGGGAGCAGGGGGGCTGAAGGAGTCCAAGAAATGAGTTACACACATGAAGGAGGGAGGGATGGGACAGGCTGACCTCCCTTAACTTACAGTGTGACACTCACCGCTGACAGAGCCCTCAAGACCCTCGTAGACCTGTCAGCCGCTGAGTCTCCAGGCGTTGCCTCTGCCAACCTTGCCCCACCACCGCCGTGGTCCCCTTTTCTTCCACTCAGAGGCCCCTGGGCTCAATTGCCTTCATCCTCTCCTGTCCCGTGGGATCCTTCTTTCCCACGCCCGGCTGGTGGCAGAGGTACAGTCCCCATGGTTCCTTCCGAAGAGGACCTCACAGACTTTTTTTCTTGGGAGAGTTTCTGGAAAAAACACACACACACACACACACACACCCCAATCAAAGGAAAGCTACAGAAGGCTCCCATGCAGCATGGCGTGGAGATCCAGGCCCGGGCTCAGAAGTCGGGCTCCCGGGCTGTCATCCTGACTCTCCCTCCACATAGTTGCAAGCATTTAGCAAGTTACATAAGCTCGCTTATGAACACCACAGCCTGGGAGGTTAAACAGCAAAAATGTATTTTCTCATAGTTCTGGAGGCTGCAAGCCCCAGATCCAGGTGCTGGCCAATTGAGTTCCCGGTGAGAACTCTCCCTGGCTTGCAGACGGCTGCCTTCTTGCTTTGTCCTCACAGGGCCTTTCCTCTGTGCCGGTGCAGGCAGAGAAAGAGAGACCCCTCTGTGTTTCCTCCTCCTCTTATAAGGACACCAGTCCCCTAGGATTATGGCCCCACCCCTACAAACTCATTCAACCCAAATCACCTCCCAAAAGCCCCATCTCCAAAAAGTCACCTTGGG
>NC_041219.1:42562822-42563086 GCF_002837175.3 Physeter macrocephalus | reverse complement strand
ACTTCCCACTGCTCTGCCTACCAACTTGTCAGCCTGCCTATTGGTCCATCTGCCCATTCATGCAACATTCGTAGAAGCATATCCTGTGTCTGGGGTCAAATCCTGGCTCCATCGCCTTCCCAGCTGTGTGACCTTGGGCAAGTTACCTAACCACTCTGTGCCTCAGTTTCCTCGGGTCTAAATCAGATGACAAAAGTATTTACTCCAGGGCTTCCCTGGTGGCGCAGTGGTTGAGAGTCCGCCTGCCGATGCAGGGGATACGGG
>NC_041219.1:42561319-42562687 GCF_002837175.3 Physeter macrocephalus | reverse complement strand
TGCGCGTCCGGAGCCTGTGCTCCGCAACCGGAGAGGCCACAACAGTGAGAGGCCCGCGTACCGCAAAAAAAAAAAAAAAAAAAAAAAAGTATTTACTCCATAGGATTGCTCAGAGGAGTAAACGCAGAGACAGAGCTTAGAACCATGTCTGTCACCAAGCAAGAGCTCAGTAAAAATTGTCTTAAAGCAGATGAGAAAATGGAGGCTCAGAGAGGTCAAGAAAATTCTCTGTGGTCAACCAGCTGGGAAAGAGCCCAGATTCTAATCCAGGTGTTTGACACTGGAGCCCTTGCCTTGAACGAATATATTCAATATATGTTCTTGGAAGGGTCCGACCTCATACCATGCCTGTTCCAAGTCTGACATACAGGGCTCTAGATTAGACTGACAAGGGTGGAGGGGCTGGCCTGGCTGGCCTCCACGGTTTCCTGCCATTTCTGACACTGGTGGCTTCTCCCTGTGCGCCCCCAGTCTGGGGCGTGCTGACCCAGCAGGCTGACCTGCCTCCAGGGAAGCTTCAGAGAAAGAGCAAGAGAGCAAGAGAGCACGTGCGTGCACCTGAGCATGTGCACACACCCCCAACCCAGCCACCCACAAGGTGCAGCTCCCAGGGCTCCCTGCATGGCCTCCCAGGGGAGGCGCCCCCGCGGGCTCTGCGCCCTCCGGTGACATGTGACACTGGCAGGTGGAGTGGGCGGGAGGAGGGGATGAGCTCCCCGCTGACTGACGGCTTTCCCTCTGGGGCAGGGAGCTCCGGGGGATGCAGCCCTAGCCCCAGATGGCTTTTAACAGACTCTAACTTCTCACAGACAGATCAGTGCTTTGCGGTGCTAATTCCTGGCTTAGTATGACCTGGGCACACTTCTTCACTTCTCCGGGCCTCAATTTGCTCATCCATAAAATGGGGACAATTGCTCCTACCCCACTGGGTTGTGGTGCAGGTGACAGGAGAAGATGCATCTATGTAAAAATACCCAGCCCCCAGCAGACTCTCAACACTGTCAGTTCCTGCCCATCCCTATTCCCCTTTGGAGGTGGAGGGGGTTCCTGGTCTGAGACAGGAAGGAGCATCCTTTGGCATCTTGTCACAGTTGAGTGGAGGGTGGCTGGAGGTCCGGCCCCTGTGGTTGGGGTGGCCTGTGCAGGTGAAGATGCCCCAGGTTCTTTCTTTTTTATTTTATTTATTTATTTATTTATTTATTTATTTATTATTTTTGGCTGCATTGGGTCTTCGTTGCTGTGCGCAGGCTTTTCTCTAGTTGTGGTGAGCAGGGCTACTCTTCGTTGCGGTGCACGGGCTTCTCATTGCGGTGGCTTCTCTTGTTGCAGAGCACAGGCTCTAGGCACGCGGGCTTCAGTAGTTGTGGC
>NC_041219.1:42536224-42559944 GCF_002837175.3 Physeter macrocephalus | reverse complement strand
ATTATTTTTGGCTGCATTGGGTCTTCGTTGCTGTGCGCAGGCTTTTCTCTAGTTGTGGTGAGCAGGGCTACTCTTCGTTGCGGTGCACGGGCTTCTCATTGCGGTGGCTTCTCTTGTTGCAGAGCACAGGCTCTAGGCACGCGGGCTTCAGTAGTTGTGGCGCGTGGGCTCAGTGGTTGTGGCTCGCGGGCTCTAGAGTGCAGGCTCAGTAGTTGTGGCGCTCGGGCTTAGTTGCTCCGCGGCATGTGGGATCTTCCCAGGCCAGGACTTGAACCCGTGTCCCCTGCATTGGCAGGTGGATTCTTAACCACTGCACCACCAGGGAAGCCCCCTGGGTGTTTTCAAGTCCTGTCTCCCTGGAGAATCAGGACCTGATGGCCAGGGGCTTTCTTGAGATTGGAGTCCCAGGGAGCAAGAGACCCATTCTTTTCTTTTTTGATGGGGAGGGTTTTTTCCTCATTTTTTTTTATTGTGGTAAAATACACATAACATAAAATTAATCATTTTAACTATTTTTAAATACACGGTTCAGTGGCATTAGGTACATTCATATGTGCAACCGTCACCACCATCCATCTCTAGGATACTTCTCACCTTGTAAAACTGACATTCTGTGCCCATTAAACAAGAGTTCCCCTTTTCCCCTCCCCTTAGCCCCTGGCAACCACCACTGAACCTTCTGTCTCTATGAATCTGACTACTTTAGATACCTTGTATATGTGGAATGATACGGCATTTGTTTTTTTTTGTGTGTCTGGCTTATTTCACACAGCATAACGTCTTCAAGGGTCACCCATGTTGTAGCATGTGTCAGAATTTCCTTCCTTTTTTAGGCTGAATAATATTCCACTGTATGGATAGACCACATTTTTCTTATCCATTCGTCCATCAGTGGACCCTTGCACTGCTTCCACTTTTTGGCTATTGTGCATAATGCTGCCATGAACATGGATGTACAAGTATCTGTTCAAGACCCTACTTTCCATTCTTTTGGGTATATTCCCAGAAGCGGAATTGCTGGATCATATGGTAATTCTAATTTAACTTTTTGAGGAACCACCGTACGGTTTTCCATGGTGGCTGCAGCGGTTTACACGCCCACCAACAGGGCACAAGGGTTTCAATCTCCCCACATCCTCGCCAATGCTTGTAATTTTCTGTTCTTTGGACACTTAGCCGTCCTAACGGGTGTGAGGTGGTATCTCACTGTGGTTTTGATTTGCATTTTCCTGGTGATCGGTGACGTTGTGCATCTTCTCCTGTGCTTACTGGACGTCTGTGTCATGAAGACCCCATTCTTGAGTGTTTCTTGCCAGGATGGGTCACAGTGCAGCAGGGTGAGGGGCTTCTAGTCACCCATCTGACGTTGACTTGCTCTGCCTGCGTGTTCTTTATTAGATTCTGTGTTTCAAAGTATCCAAAGCGAAGAGCGAATTTGCAAGCAGATTCGCAATAACTCCGTAACCCACCGACACCAATTACAGGCAGTGGTCTTAGAGCGATGTTGTTTTGGGTTTTTGTTCTGAACTTACTTCAGGTTTGGGGGTGGGGGGGTCTCATCTCCATCATTGTCCGGTGGGTGGGTATAAATGGCCCAGCCACAGGCCACAGCCCCTGTGAGTCTGTCCTCTCCTACAATGACAATGATAATGACAACTCCCTCTGATTTGGGAACTGTCCCTTCCTGGCCCCTCCAGTCCTGGGGGCTGATAATGGCTCCCACCGGTTGCCAGGTTCCTGGGTGCCTCACCATCCCTTGTCAATTTCCCTTAACCCTGTCTACACCTCACAAGAGTCTCTATTAAATGCTCTCCATGAGCCCATACGCGCGCCCTCTGCATCCTTCAGGCCCCCAGCTCACGGTCCCCACAGCACTGTGCACGGGTCTCTGCCCAGCAGCCTGAAGGTGTACCACCCAATCCCAGGGTTAGGAAAGAAAACAGCAGGGGGCTTCCCCTGCATCCTCCCCGCATAGTCCGGTGCCTGGGAATCTCTTTCTCTCTCCTTTCTGAGCATGAGTTCCAAGCCTGGGTGGCCTTGGCCACTGTGCTCCTGAGATGAAGCCCGATCCCTGATCAGTTTCTGGGTTGGGCCTCAGATTCCTCGTTTGTGAAATAGGGGAAACCAAACTGCCTGCTGCAAGCAGCATTGTGAAGGTGAGATGAGGTAACGAATATGGGTTGGCACAGAGTAGGTGCCTAATCGGTGCTGGCAGATCTGGATTCCATCAAAGGTGACTGCTCACATTTTCTGCATGATTCCCCAAGTCCTCTAGAAAGAGGTAAAATAGTTTCTGCTGAAGCCCAAGAAACCCACCTCTGTCTCTGTAGTTTTAGAACCCAAACCACGTCCTCAAGAGGGTCCCCAGGGTAGCAGCCTCCAAGAAGGCCTCCTGGTATTCACACTGTTCTATACTTTCCTCTCACCCTGAGTTACCAACAGGGCACTGCAGAAATGATGTGTGACTTCTGAGACTGTCATAAAAAATATCTCAGCTTCCTCCTTGCTCTTGCTTGGATTACTTGTACTGGAAGCCAGCCGCCATGTTGTGAGGACACTCAAGCAGCCATGAAGAAGCCCACGTGGAGAGGCCCGAGGCCTCCAGCCAACAGCCAGCGTCGGCATCCACCATGTGAGGGCGGCACCTTGCAAGTGATTCCTCCAGCCCCGGTCCAGCCCTGGGATGACTGCAGCCCTGCCTGACATCTTGACTCTGACCTCATGCGAGACGCCGAGCCAGAACCACTCAGCTGAGCTGCTCCTACATCCCTGACCCACAGACACTGTGAGATATATTACATGTTTACTGCTGTTTGTTTTTTTTTTATTGCTGTTTTAAGCTGCTAGGTTTTCAGGTAATTTGTTACACAGTGATAGACGACCAATATAATCACCCACTTTATCCTGCCAAGTTTGGCTGCCACAGCCTTTGGCTGCTTCTCAAATTCAGATCTATCCCTGAAGAATGAATATTCACCTTTACAGTGGCTTTGGGAAAGAATGTCATCCAACATGGATTAACAGGCTGGCCTCATAGGGACTCTGGAATTCATAACGAGAGAGTGGGGACGAGAGGGCTGTATAGGATCCAGAGGGCGAGCCGTGATGGGGTGGGGAGTGGAAAGAACCCAGACATGGGTGTGAAGACCTGGGCTGCAGTCCGGCCTCTGTCACTTGCTAGCTGCGTTACCCTGACAAGTGACTCAGACTCCTGGGCCTCAGGTTCATCACTTGCCTAACAGACCTAGCTGACAGCACCTTTGTGAGGTTGACAGTCTGTTCTCCCAACAGCAGCCAGAAGGATCTTTTCAATTGCAAATCCGATCATGCCATCCCTTGCTTAAAACCTATCATCAGTGGCTGCATTGCCTGGGTAAAGGAGCACAGCCCAGCTGGCCTGTACCATCCCCACACCACACCCCTGCGGGGCCAGGCCCTGCTCAGCTGCAGTGCTTCCCCCACCCTCGCTTTCCCTCCCTCTCCCAGTTCTAACCACGCCACCCGTCTTTTGCCTTCTTGAAGGTGTCATGTGGGGTAGGCCCAGGGATCTGTGGCCCGTGTGGGATTTTTCCACCTCGGATGTGTCCCCTTCCGCTTTCTAACTTCTCTGTGTTCTTCAGATTTCAAGTCACACGGAAAGCCTTCCCTGATCACTTAGGCCACTCTTCACGGCCCTCACGGCCACTTGGGATCTCAGGTATGATCACTGGATGCGTGTCTGCCTCCTCACGAGTCAGTAAGGCAGGGTCCCTGCCTCACTCCTGGCTGTGTGCGTGCCATGAGCAGGTTGAAGGAGCTTAAGTCTTTGTGGAATGAATAAATGAGAAGAGGGGGCCTCGGACCGTGCAAGTACTACTCTTCATCTGCGTCCCCGTCCCCAGATTCTACTCTATTTCATGAACTTCCTGGGGAAACTTATGTGAGCAAATGCTTCCAAGTTTCTACCCTTTCTTATCTTTGGCTGAGTATCATCACTCCCTGTAGAGTTTTCCAAAAAACTGATGCCTGAGTCCCACCCTCAGAGATTCCAGTGTAGACCTGGGGCGCGCTGGACATCAGGATAATTAAAAGTCTCCCAGGTCTGGGGCTTCCCTGGGGGCTCAGTGGTCGGGAGTCCGCCTGCCAATGCAGGGGACGCGGGTTTGAGCCCTGGCTTGGGAAGATCCCACGTGTCGCGGCGTAGCTGGGCCTGTGTGCCGCAACTGCTGAGCCTGCACTCTAGAGCCCACGAGCCACAACTGCTGAAGCCCACGCGCCTGGAGCCCATGCTCCGCAGCAGGAGGGGCCACCGCGGTGGGAGGCCCGCACGTCGCACTGGGTATTAGCCCCCGCTCGCCACAGCTGGAGAGGGACCACGCACAGCAGCGGTGACCCGAAAGAGCCAAGGATAAATGGATAAATTTATTAAAAAAAAAAAATTCTCCCAGGTCAAGCCCTGGCCAGTGGGGAGACTGGGGCCCTGGCAGAGCCCTTCTAACCTGGAGACTGGAGACTGTCTCACTACCTAGGATGATGGGGCTATAAATAACGAGAGGAAACCCAGAGGCTACGGTGTGCCAGACACTGTTATAAGGACTTCTCTTAATTAACTCATCATCCTCAGTAGAGTCTCAGAAGAAGATGGTATTATTATCCCCACTTCACAGATGGGGAGACTGAGGCACAGAGCTATCAAGTAACTTGCACACAGTGACCCAGCCACTAGGTGGCAGAGCCAGGATGTGAACCCCAGGTAGTCTGGCTCCAGTGTCCAGTGCTGGGCCACCACCCTACACTGCTAGTGACCGTGGAGAGGTCCCCACTGACTGTCCTTATCCTAATGATTGCTTTCCCATCCTCCGAGGGCGCTGATGGGGACAGGGCTGCTGCCCATCTGGCATCTCTGTCCCTTGCCGCGAGGATGTGCCCTGAGCCACCAGCAGGCATCACGGAGCTGAATTAGAGGGACCCGACTGACCCACTCTGGGCTGGACTTCTCCAATACCGAAATAATCCTGCTGATGATGGAGCCCATTGTCAGCCTTAGGAAGAGACAGGTCGCCATGGAAACCACGGGACTCTACAGCCATACCACCAGCTGGCTTCAAGGAAACCTTTTCATGGCTCCATTTGGGACTCTGCTGTGAAGAAGTCAAGGGGGCTCTAGCTAATTGGGCCCCCAGTTTGGCCAGGATGTCAGGTTAATCCCCGGTGCCCAGCGGCAGCAGCCTTGGACCAGCTCCCCTCCCCACCACGTGTACACAGAAGTGCTGTTCCCAGTCCTCCCGTGGGAAGGTGCGTCGGTGGGGGAGGTCTGCAGGTGATTGACGTGTGGGGTTGAGTCTTTAATTAAATGCATCATGTGCCCGTCAGAAGAAAAGAAAGTTCAACTTGCTGGTGGGGTCGTCATCCTGAGCATCTCTTCAAGAGCTCTTTCCCATGGGAGGGGAGTGACCTTCTCTAAAGCTGGGCCAAAATCCTCTGAGGCTTCCCGGCGCTGTTCCCGAGCCCTGCGTCTGACAGTGTGGGGCTGGTGTGCAGACCTGCCCGCTGGACCACACGCTGACGGTCAGCGCTGGGTTGACCCTTAATGAGCACCAGCTCGGTGGTTCTCAGCCCTGGCATCCATTACAATCACCTGTGCAGCTTTTTAGAAACACCCACGTCTGGGCCTCACCGCCGTCCAATTAAATAAAATCTTGGAGAGTGGAACCCAGGCCAGGGTACTTGGGAAAAGCTCTGCCAGAGCTAAAGTGTGACCGGGGCTGAGATCAAGTGCAACGCCCTCTTCTCCAGGTGGGGAAACTGAGGCTCCGAGAGAAGAGACCTACCTCCCAGGTGGTAAGGAGCTCCGAGGCTGGTGGAATGCAGACCTTCTCCATCTCTCTGACAACCCGCAGCTCCAAAGATGGGGGTGCAATTTGAGGGCCTGGCTTGGGAAAGGGAGGTGGGTGGCACTGGGGAGACCCAGAGCCAAAGGCTGGGGGGAGAAGATGTGAGAAGGTGACATCATCCCTGTCCCATCCAGGGGCTTGGGGTATAGTGAGAGGGGCGCAAAACTCAACCTCATTTTACCTTTTAAAAAAAGGTGGGAGAGAGAAAGGCCTTTCTAGTAAAGGCGTAATCGGGGGCCAGCTGTGTTGGTGTCACCAAGGAGCTGTTAGAAAGTCTCTCCGGGCCGCCCCAGGCCTCCTGACTCAGAGTCTGCATTTTAACAAGATCCCCAGGCGATGCATATGCACATTCAAATGTGAGAAGCCTCGTAGTAATGACCTTGGGCTGAAAGCTACAACACTTGCGTTCTTTGTACGTGACCCTGGGGACGTTCCTCTACCTGTTATACGGAGATACCCGAATCTTCAAACATCAGAGCTGGAAGGACCAGAAAGGGGGAGCGAACTGCTCAAGTACACACAGCAAAAGAGTGGCGGAGCTCCTAGAAGCAAGAGCAAGGCTTCTAGTCCAGGGTATTTCCCTCAGCTGTGTGGCCTTCTTGCAGGGGGGCAGGGGCACTGGGGTGCTGCAGATATAACAAATACCCTGAGGTGCCTCTAAGTTCTTCTTTTGATACGTCATTTTGTTCCAGCAGATTCGTTGCTAGAAATCGCATCTCCTGTCAGTAAAACTTGGGGATTTGGTTCCAGTCCCGTGTCTTTGTGATCTAAAAAAATAACAAAGATATCGAAACAAAAGTTGGTGCCAAGGAAAAGAAGTCATCTGAACTAGAAGGAGAAGAATGATGTGTCTACCTTCTCCTCCTCCTCCACCTCCTCACTTGTTCTTGGCAGAGTGCTGGGCAGGCCTGTGCCTGCTGTGTCTGTGCGTGCATTCATGTGTGTGCATGTGTTATGGGCGTGCAAGAGTGTGCCTTGCATACATGCCTGCTGTGTCTGCATACATGCATGTGTGTGTGTAAGGGGGCATTCATGCAGGCAGGTTGTGTGGACGCATGCATGCGAGCATTAGTATGTCTCTGTGTGTGTGAGTGTGCGTGGTTGTGAATGCGTGTGTGTGCCTGTGTGTGTATGGCGTGTATTTGTATGTGTGCATATATGTGTGGTGGGAGACGTGTGCATGCCAGGGTACCACGAGCCTGAATGTGTGTTCCTGTGTGAGCGTGAATACAAGTGTCTGAGTGTGCAAACATGCACGTGAGCTGGTGTGTGCAAGCGTGTGCTATATGTGCTGTGTGTGCGTGTGTGTTCATGTGTGTATGTGTGGACCTGTATGCCTGTGTGTGCATGGCGGCACGTGCCCACATGTTAATGTGCGTGTGTGCATGTGTGTTAGGTGGTGTGGAACATTAGGGGATTTAAAGGCTGCATTTGGGAGGGAGAGGGGAATCAGAAAGCCCAAGATGTCCTTGACATTCAAGGGTTTAGCATGCAATTTGGTCTCATTTCAAGTGATCCAAAGGTCCATGGCTGGCAATGTTTTTTTTTAAAATTTTTAACAGTTTATATTTTTGATGGGGCAAAAAAATGTCAGCAGGGAACTGAGCTAATGAGTGAGCCTAGCCTGGCCACCTGGTGATAAACACTGTTCCTTTCAGGAAAATGGTCTCAAAAGAATTCCAATTGCTAGTGCTAATCATGGAAAGAAGGATGAAGACGTCTGAAACATGATTGGCTTTTAGTCTGAAAAAAATGGAAGCAGGGAGTGGATTAAAGAGAGGAGAGGGGAGCTCAGCCCTGGCTTAGATCTGCGGCTCCAAGTGAACCCACAATAGGATGCTCTCAGTGGAAACCAGGAGAAGTGATTCCCCACCCAGCTCCAGGGAGCCGCTGAGCCGACTCCAGGAACAGCTCAACTGCACGAGGACTCAAGGCAGGCTGATGAGCTATGGAACGCACGGTAATAACTGCAGAAATGGCTCCAGTCCTGACTTTACACTAAACGTCCAAGACAGCGGTTTCACATTCCAACGACACTTTGCTCCTTTTTAGAAGGACAGTTTATGCTGGAGACAGTATTTCCCAGTGTGGGATTCTTAAAGATCTCTTGTCTTATTTCTTGTGAATGTCAAGGGCCCACAGTAATTATAAGCATCAAAAAAAAAAAAAAATTCGGGGAGGGAGTTGGGTGGAGTCAAACTTATAAATGCATGAAAATTATTAGTAATAATATTTTAATGACTTATCTATATCGAGGGCTGATGATATGGCAGGTGCTGAGCTAAGAACTTTGATATTAAATATAATTACACTTATATTAAGTAGAATAATATGATTCTCCACCTCCAGGAAGTTCTTCCCTGTAAAATTCTATAAATCCTTAAGAGGCAGCTATAATTGTTACCTCCTTTGAGAAACCTTTCCTTCTGTCATCAGCAATTACTTCCCTGAATTGCAGTACACCCCCTTCCCTGTGTGTCCTTCCCACCCCACAAGATTCCCTGAGAGCCTTATTCATCTGCCCCCAGTTCCTAGGGCTGGTGTGGGGACACAGAGAGTTCCGTGTTTGTGGAGTGAATATTCGTTGTCAAATGGGCTTTTTCATTTTAGTTGTCTCTGTGAAATCCTCGCCCCACGCTCCTGGACTGCAGCCATCCTCTCTGCTTCTTACTCATTTTGGACAAAATTGATTCGGGCTTTTCTTCTTGAGGTTTAATTTCTTATAAAAACGTTAGAGAGCTGAGAGTGTTCTCTCTTGGGGACCAGCCTCCAGCCCCATCAGGTAGCCCATCAGGATGCCGATTGTTCTGGAAGGCAAGAAAAGGCTTTCAGGCAGCTCACGCCATCCAGCCATCGCGGGCTCGGCTCTCCTCCCCGCCCTCTCCTCCTCGGTCTCGCGATTGAAGCCTCTGCCTCCACCTGTGTCCTGGATCCCCGCCCTCCCCATGTCTCCAGAGACCCCTCTCCAGCGATCAACCCTTCCTCCTCTTCTGTGCTGTCATCCTCCTTCTCTTCTGGATCTTTCTCAAGAGCATTTCAACAAGTTCCAGCCTCTCCATCTTCAAAAACGGTAATAATACTAACGATGGTCCCTCTGGAACCCCTTGTCTCCTTCTAGTTTCTCTTCCATTTTCCAGCCATGCTGATTAAAAAATTTAAAAGAAAGAGAAAAAGGTACCCTCGCTATTGGCTCGCCACCCCCTCCATTCACACGCCGTCTGTCCTTTAGTTGGGCTTCTTCCAGTGTCTTGTGGTGCCCTTCAGCCCCTTCGTGGCAGCTTTGACACTGGCGCCCATCTATCCCTTTTCGAACCTTCCTGGTCCCCGGCTGCCAAGGCCCACACTCTGGTTTTCCACCTACCTCTCCTCTCTCCTCTGCCTTCCTCCACTCTCTGTCTTTTCCTAAACCCTGGTGTTCCTCTGGGTCCTCTTTTTACTGCCTGGTCTGTCTAGTCCACACTCTCCCAAGGCTGGCATGACCCTCAGGTCCACCACTCAAGGCCGGACTCCTCTCCTAAGATTCAGACCCTCCCCTCCAGGTTCCTGCTGGTCCCTTGCACTTGAAGTTCCCACGGGTGCCTCAAACTCCACACGACTCAAACTCAACCCATCCTATCCGTCCTGTGCCCAAGCTCATGGCCTTCCAACCTGCACCCTGTCCTGATGGCGTCTCCACTTTGGAAACTGGCACCACTTACCATCCAGCTGCCCAAATGCCAATCCTGAGGCCCGCCTTCAGCTCTCCACCCAACGCAACACCCCACAGCTGGCTTGGGAGCCCACGTCTTCAGTTCTACCACCTCGAATCCACCCTCTCTTCACCATCCCCTCTCACACCCCTCCAACACATTCCCTGAAGCCAGAGTGGGCTTCCAAATGTGTAGCTGATCAGGCCTCTCTCTTCATTCCTCCATTGGCTCCTGATATATTTATTGAAGACCTACTGTGTGCCAGGCACTGTGTTACTCTGGGAGGACCTGTGCATTAGTCTTGTGTAGTTCCCACTCTAGTGGAAGAGACGTACAATCAACATACGCATTATAAAGAGTCAAGCGATGATCAGTGTTATCAGGAAAGATGAAGCAGAAAAAGAGGGCGAACAGTGATGGATTAGGAGGGGATCTTAGGGCAAGAAGTCAGGAGAAGCTTCTCTGAGCAGAGTAATGAATGAAGGGACCAAGTGAGCCAGTGGGGATTGTAGAGGAAGCACATTCCATGCGGAGACAACTGCAAGTGCAAAGATCCTGGGGCAGCCTGGCAGGCATTTAGGGTGTTTCAAGGAACAGTGGGTCTGGGACTTTCCTGGTGGTCCAGTGGTTAAGGCTCCATGCTTCCAATGCAGGGGGCCCGGTTTCGATCCCTGGTCAGGGAACTAGATCCCGCATGCTGCAACTAAAGATCCTGCATGCCACAATGAAGACCTGGTGCCCCCAAATAAATAAATAAATATCCTTTTAAAAAAAGGAACAGTGGGTTTTGCCCTCTGTGCCCCAGCCGCATCGAGCTCTAGTCCCTTGCACACTCCCTCATCCTCCTGGTTAGCTTTTATTAATCCATTAGATTCAACTCCAGCATCATCTCCCCCAGAGAGGCCAGTCCAGAACCTCACCCAGGCAGGGATGGGGCATCCACAGCCCCTAACGTAGCACATGACAGACTACATTGCAATCGCTGCTATGAGCTGTTTGCTCATTCTCTGTAGAGCAAGGACCACGTCTGATTCATTTCTGTGCCCTGAGACCCGGACAGTGAAGAGGGGTTAGGTGAATGTTTTAAATATGTATTGCTGCTAACAAACCCCTCCAACTTTAGTGGCATAAAATCACAACTACTTACTTCTGCTGTCAGATCCTGTGATCAGGAATTTGGACAGACCATGGTGGGAATGGCTTCTCTCTGCTCCGTTATGTCCGGAAGAATGGGGTGGCTGGGGCAGGAGCCACCTTAAGGCTCCCGTCTGCACACGTCTGGCCTTCGGGCTGGGCTCAGCTGGAACTGTGTCCAGAACGTCCCCACATAGCCTCTCCACGTGGATCGGGCTTCTCACTGCACAGCAGCTGGGTTCTGAAAGGGAGCATCCTGAGAGCAAGAGAAGGTTCCAAGAAAACCAGGCAGAGCCGCATGGCCTTTTCTGAGCTGGCCTTAGAAGCCACAGAGCATGACTACAGCATACGCCATTGGTGGAAGAGTCAGAAGCTCATCCAGATGAAGAGGAGGGGACATAGACCCTACCTCTTGGAGAGAGGTATGTCTAAGAATTTAGGGGCCATGTCTTAAAATCCTACAGTGAACACGTCAAATGATTGATGTTTGCACCCCTTTTGCAAATTGCCAAGTGCTTTCATGTATACCTTTTTGTGTGGCCCTCCCTGAGACTCAGGGATGAAGGAACAGAGGTGCAGAGGAGTGATGTGTCCAAGGTTGGTTCATAGAAGGCGCACAGCCAGAGCTGATGCTGTAGGGCAGGGAGCACGCCGACCCCAGGTGGGCCTGCAGCGAGTCTCAGAGAGGATAGGTGTGGTGGCTTGTCATGTTCGCAGTCCTTCACGCCTTCCCTGTGTTCGAACATGTATGCAAGCCCTTTGCCATGTGACCCCCTGGAGTGGACAGAGTATTTCCCCACCCCATGGGTTGTGGGCTGGCTGTATGACTTGCTTTGGCCAATGAAGTATGGGAGAAGTGAGAGTGTGTCCGTTCCGGGCCGAGGTCTCAGGAGACATCTCATGATTCCATCCTTTTGTATTCCAATGATTCATCATAGAAGTGCATACCCTGGGTAGCTGCGGGCTCTTCAGCCTGGGCGGGGTGGTCCTCGAACAAACGTGTGGAACAGACCAGAACCTACCTGGTAGCCTGGAGCCAGGGTGAGGTGAGGGTGGCAGTTGTCTCGGGTGCAAAAATTTAAGGAGATGCCAATAATAACTCAGGGCTCAAGCTAACTAATATTTAATGTAATATTTTAAAAAATAAAAAGTAATGCAAAAAATCCACTGCTGTAGACTGAATGTCTGTGTCCCCCCCAGCCCCCAAATTCATATGTTAAAACCCAAACTCCAGGGCTTCCCTGGTGGTGCAGTGGTTAAGAATCCGCCTGCCAATGCAGGGGACACGGGTTCAAGACCTGGTCCGGGAAGATCCCACATGCCGCGGAGCAACTACCCGTGTGCCACAACTACTGAGCCTGTGTTCTAGAGCCTGTGAGCCATAACTACTGAAGCCTGCGTACCTAGAGCCCGTGCTGTGCAACAAGAGAAGCCACCGCCATGAGAAGCCGGGGCACCGCAACGAAGAGTAGCCCCCGCTCGCCGCAACTAGAGAAAGCCCGCACGCAGCAACGAAGACCCAACGCAGCCAAAAATAAAAACAAATAAATAAATTAATTTAAAAAACAGGAAGTTAACACTGATATATTAACCTTTTTGTGTGGCCCTCCCTGAGACTCAGGGATGAAGGAACAGAGGTGCAGAGGAGTGATGTGTCCAAGGTTGGTTCATAGAAGGCGCACAGCCAGAGCTGATGCTGTAGGGCAGGGAGCACGCCGACCCCAGGTGGGCCTGCAGCGAGTCTCAGAGAGGATAGGTGTGGTGGCTTGTCATGTTCGCAGTCCTTCACGCCTTCCCTGTGTTCGAACATGTATGCAAGCCCTTTGCCATGTGACCCCCTGGAGTGGACAGAGTATTTCCCCACCCCATGGGTTGTGGGCTGGCTGTATGACTTGCTTTGGCCAATGAAGTATGGGAGAAGTGAGAGTGTGTCCGTTCCGGGCCGAGGTCTCAGGAGACATCTCATGATTCCATCCTTTTGTATTCCAATGATTCATCATAGAAGTGCATACCCTGGGTAGCTGCGGGCTCTTCAGCCTGGGCGGGGTGGTCCTCGAACAAACGTGTGGAACAGACCAGAACCTACCTGGTAGCCTGGAGCCAGGGTGAGGTGAGGGTGGCAGTTGTCTCGGGTGCAAAAATTTAAGGAGATGCCAATAATAACTCAGGGCTCAAGCTAACTAATATTTAATGTAATATTTTAAAAAATAAAAAGTAATGCAAAAAATCCACTGCTGTAGACTGAATGTCTGTGTCCCCCCCAGCCCCCAAATTCATATGTTAAAACCCAAACTCCAGGGCTTCCCTGGTGGTGCAGTGGTTAAGAATCCGCCTGCCAATGCAGGGGACACGGGTTCAAGACCTGGTCCGGGAAGATCCCACATGCCGCGGAGCAACTACCCGTGTGCCACAACTACTGAGCCTGTGTTCTAGAGCCTGTGAGCCATAACTACTGAAGCCTGCGTACCTAGAGCCCGTGCTGTGCAACAAGAGAAGCCACCGCCATGAGAAGCCGGGGCACCGCAACGAAGAGTAGCCCCCGCTCGCCGCAACTAGAGAAAGCCCGCACGCAGCAACGAAGACCCAACGCAGCCAAAAATAAAAACAAATAAATAAATTAATTTAAAAAACAGGAAGTTAACACTGATATATTAAAAAAAAAAAACCTAACCTCCAATGTGCCGGTATTTGGAGGTGGGGTTTTGGGGAGTTAGTTAGGTCATGAGGGTGGAGCCCCTATGAATGGGATTAGTGCTCTTACAGAAGAGACCCTAGAGAGTTCCCTTGCTCCTTCTGCTATGTGATGACACAGTGAAAAGATGGCCATCTATGTAAAAGTAAGCAGACCTTCATCAGACACTGAAGCTGCTGGTGCCTTCATCCTGGACTTTGTAGCCTCCAGAACTGTGAAAAAATATATGTTTGCTGTTTATAAGCCAGTTTCTGTTATCAATATGTAATTTGTTTATAAGCCAATTTATGATGTAATATGGGCACGTTGTTAAGACCCAGTTTATGGTACTTTTTTTTATAGCAGCCTAAATGGAATAAGACGTCACAATGAACAAAATATCAAAATTTTAAATTAAAACAGGATCAGTATTGAAGTCAAGACCAGCAATGTCCAGCCTAAACCACTCAGACTGCAATTGACCTGGAGTCCGGTGAGCATAAGAAGAAATGTTTGTTGTGAACCACTGAATTTGGGGGTAGTTTGTTACACAGCATTACTACAGTGAAAGCTGACCAATACAAAGTTAATTTGCTTAAGGACACTCAACTTGAAAATAGCAGAGCTGAGATTTGGATGTGAAAGTCTCAGACCAGAGTCTATGTTATTAACTATTAAAATGCTCTGCCTCTCTTGTTGAGACACACATTAAGGTGTGTGCCCAGGATACCTGGGCTGGCTCAGTCCTTGCACTGGGCTCTGACTCAATTTTCTGTTCAGTGTTCTGTTTCCTGGATGAGATTGGAGCCCCTCCCTGAGTGTCATTCCCCTGCCCCCTTTTACCTGGTGGTTGACCCTGGCCCCTCTCCCCTTCCTTTTGGTTGAGACCCAGCAATATTGACCTCAGATTCTAAAGCAAGATGCCAAACCAAAGGCAACATTTTCAACGTTGGTGGCCAAGAACCAGCTACTTGATGCTTATACTTCTCACCTACGTCAAAGATATGAGTCAGTAGTAAGAAGATTTCTTGGGAAAGAGAATTTTTGGAGAGCCCTGTGGTGTTCTTGTGAGAGCGTCTGCCCTCTTCTCAAGCCTCAAGTGCTTGATGCATGTCCCTGTAGCCGAGGGCTCTGTGGACCACTGTCCTTGCCTGGTAAATCTAGCGGGTGATAGACCATCTGGGTTAGATGCTAAAGACACTTACTGAACTCAGATCAACTTATACTCAAGTTAACTGAGGCAAGTGATCTGAGTTTCATGTGGAGCAGATGTGGGATAACCATGAGAGAACGCTGGTGTGGGGATGTCTTCAGCCCTGTCCAAGAGAGCATCCTGGAAGGACAAGAGGCCTCAGCACAGGGAATCCACAGATGCCGGAACATTCCTAGGGGCTGCAGAAGGACTAAGCTGGCACTCCAAACAGAGATGCACAGAACTGCATCAGGACACCCACAGGTGAAAGATTCCCAGTGACGGCAGGATGGTTTCTGAAAAATCTACAAAATTACCCCTGAGATTTTAGTACCATCATTAAACATCTCCCAAGCTCTGAGCGTGACACAGTCTTACCACAATCCCACGGTGCCCCGCAAGAGGGAACGTCCCTGTCCTACTGGCCTCCTCTCCCCCCGCCTCCTCCCTGACCCACCTCCCAAGAACGGAGGAGAGAGAAACTGGAATTAGCTAAAAGGGAAGATGGAGAGTGAAAAAGGAGGAGAACATGCCCACCCTTCTCTTCCCCAAATTCTAGCTTTTTGTGCACAGCAGAACTCAGCTGGGGGAAGGTCTTTCCTTTGGATGAAGACAGAAACGTCAGCCCTCACATGGCCAGAGATTTTTAACTGAGGCAGTATTGCCATCCGAAGTGCCTCTGGTATAGATGAGAAAAGTCATGGGACAGTCCCAGTTCTCATGGAGGGATGGGGAAAGCAAAACCCAGAGCCACTTGAAAGAAACAGTGGGAGGTCAGAGCTGCTTTCTGATAACGTCTACTGAGTGGAGCTTGTTGGAAGTCGGATTGAATGTGAGTCCTGAGGTCCAGACCTGCTGCTTGAGGGTGGCTTCATGGGGACAGTTAGCTGGCCAGCCTGTCACTCCTCCTCTTCTTCCACGAGTCACCATTGGGTATGGGGCCACCTAGCAAGGAACTGTGTTTCCTAGCCCTTCTCATAGGTAGGTTTGGTCACATGACTGAGTCTTGCCAGTGGAAAGTGAGTGGAAGGGATGTGTCCAGGGCCCTGAATACAGCAGATGTGCAGTGTCTGCACTCCCTTCCCTTCACTTTCTGGCTGAACCTGAATGTGGCAGTGGCTTTGACCTTGCAGATGTGACACGGTCCTAGAGATAGAGGAGCCTGAGACCTGGCTGCCTGAATGATCAGGTAGAGCAGAGCCATACTCTGGCCTAGCACACTCACCTTGGGCTTCTCCATGAGAGAGAAGTCAAGTTCTCCTCTGGCTACAGTGGCTGCGCCCTTGGCTGTGAGTGGCAGGGCATCTCACTCCCTGTGAATGATACTTGCCCAAGTTCTCTGAACTATGTTCAGACATCACACCCCAAACTGCTGGCTTCTCCCTCCAGAGAGCAGCTCCTAGCTGGCTCAGTTATGAAAGCTCTGGGGAGAAAACATGCTTTGCAATCAGAGGTGAATTCTAGCCCAGCTCTGCCACTTACCAGCTGTACAATCTGGGGCATGTGCCTTTACCTCTCTGAGCCTCAGTTCCCTCATACGGGGATTCATAATCCCTCCTCATAGCTTTGCCTCGAGGATGCAACAAGAGGCTGCAGGAACAGGCCGAGCCCAGCAGAGCCCCAACTGGCCTCCCATCAGCCCCCACCAAGCCTGGATGCAGGCCGAAGTTTTTCTTTGGAATAAGTGACAGATTCAGGGAGGCGGAACAGAACTAGTACTTAGAGTTCATAGCTCAGAATTCTCTGAAATCAGATTCCCAACGCTCCCTTCCTAGGCTGGGAATTAAGCTGGCTGTCCTGGGCTTATCTCTGAATGGTCTCCCCATGAGGGGACTTTTCCTGCAATCTTATTCCAACCTCCATGCCAGGGCTATTTGCCAGGGGCGTCTTCCTCCTCTGCCCCAGCTTTCTGCTTGTTAACCCCATTCCATGGCGAATCTCTGGGATGCATGGAGTGGGGCTGGGGCCGGGGCTGGAGCAAACGTGTTCTGTTTAGTAACGATCAGAATGTTGTGGGTTATGTAGTAGGAATATTAATTCCTTTTCGCAGAGAACATAGGGCTGTAAGGGGCTGTTCGTGTGCTGTCTGGTCCAGCTGTCCTCCTCCCCACCTCCCACTTAGAGATGAAGAAACTGAAGCCTGGGAGAAGACAGGACTTGCTCACAGCCCCACGTGGAGGGAGGGCATGGCAGAGGTGCCCCGGCTCCCATGCACCGTGGAAGGCTTGCACGGAAGGTGCGCCCAGCTACCTCTCCGTTTAGCCCTACTTAGGGTGCAGTTCTGATCTGCAATGCAGAAGGGAATGTTCACCTCCACATCTCACATTTACAGAAACCAGGACTGGGAGAGCATCAGGGTGACTTGTCTCCCACTTTGACCTTCTCTGGCTGCCACGGGCAAAGGATGGGAGGGAAGCTGGGCTCCCAGGTAGGCAGAGGTCGGGAGCTCTTCCAGGCTCACCTGGTTTTCCTCCACCATAGCCGGGCTCCTTGCTTTGTGAATGCCCGCACAGGGGTCTCTCCCTCTGGATCGTGAGCCCTTGGCAGGCAGAGACCTTGTCCGCCTTCTCTCTGAACCTCCCTGCTCAGTGGTATTTGCTGACTGATCAAAAGCACAGGCCTGTCTCCATCTCCCAGATGCAAAATCCTTTCCTCACTCACACGGAGCTCAGACGGCCTCTGGTTTCAAGTCCCCGACCTGCCCCTTCACCAGCTGTGCCTTCTTGGACAAGATATTGAGATCTCTGAGCTTCATTCCCCACCACAAGAAGGGGTGAATACGAGGAGCATGTTTCTTATGCGGCTGGAAGATACAACGATGCAGCGAGAGGAGGGGTGTCGGTCACGCAGCAGGAGTGTGGCTGGTTCCCTTCCCTTCCCTCCGCCGAGGGAGATCCTCGGTCCGAGGCGCCACGTTCGGGGTTGCATGGGGACAAGACCTTCTCCCCCCACCTCCGCCTGCCCCTCCCGTGTCCTGTCTCATTTCACACAAGCGCACACTGTGCTTGTCCAGTGTCTACCATCCAGAAAGTTGTATGTTGTATCCACCCTACATAGACATGGGCCGTGTCCTGATCTCAGGGGTTGACCGTCCAAGCGAGGAGGCTGCCCATTGCTGACATTCAGGGCGGGTAACACTTTATGGTGAGGTGTTCAGCACTGTCCCTGGTCTCTACCCACCAGGTGCTAATAGCATGCCGCCCCCCTCCCCAGTTTTGACAATCAAAACTGTTTCTAGATATTGCCAAATGTTCTCTGGGTGGTTCTGGAAGCCACCCAGAATTTGGTCATATGGCGACCCCAAAGGGCTAATGGTCCACGGGGAGGCCTCTCCCGTCTGACCTGGCCACTCCTCCAGAGGGACATGAACAACTCAGCATACACCCCTCAGAGGGCCCAGGAGGGCCAGGAGTTTTATTCCCCCTTATTTTGGGGTTTTATTCCGCCCCCCCCAGCCCTCCACGTACTTAACCTTGAAGGCTGACTCAGTGCTGACACGCAGGGCAAGGGCACCAGGCAGGTGCAATTTGGGGAGGGAAAGGCCAGCTTTGGTTGGAGGAAGAGCCACACCTCTTCTTGGAAATACAGAAAATACACATGGTCAAGGACACGGCTTAGAAACAAACCCACTTTAATTGAGAGTGTACACAGAGATAGGGGGAAGCAGGGGTGTGACTGAGTGAGACCAGGCCACACACCTGTCCTGGCCAAGGTACCCAGTCTGCTTAGAGGGTTCAAGCTGGGGCCAGGTGTGGGCACAGAAGCAGGGTCAGAGTGGCTGCCTTGAGCAGCAGGGGCCAGGGTGGGGTGGGGGGGTGCAGAGCTGAGGCCAGGGCACGTTTATGTCTGTGTGTTCATGTGTATGTACATGTATATACGTGGGCACAATGTACACAGAATCTACAGGAGCCCTCAAAGGCAGATTTAGGGACAGGGTCAGGGAGACAACACCTCAAATCCCTGAAGGCCCCAGGGGCTGAGGCAGCATCAGGAGAGGGGCACACCATGGTGCGTGCTGAATGCCAGACCTAACCCTGTTTCTGCCACTCATAGGCTTGCTGTGTGACCTGGAGCAAGTTACTTACCCTCTCTGGGCCTCAGATTCACTAGATGTTCACTAAGGTTCCTTGTGGCCCTGAACTTCAATAATTTCAAGGAGGTTTAAAATATAAAATGTATTTTTTCAGAGCTGATGACAAGAGCCTTTGGTCCATGGGTTCAAATCCCACCATGCCTGGTACCCAGCACAACCCAATCACAGGCACCAGGAAAAGGCCCACTGGGAGCTCTTCCTACCTTCCTCTCAGCTCTGGCTCCCAGCTGCTCTTCCACGCCTGCCAACAGCTGCGTGTACAGAGGCAGTAGGGCAGCAGGGGTGGGCAGCGGCCAGGCGGGGGATGGGAAAGAGGCCAGAGCAGGGGAGGCTTGGCCTTGGGGGCGTAAAGTGCATTGCTCACCCTCTTTGTTTACCAGCACACGGTGGACCCAGCACCCAGCAGGCGCTCAATAAATGCTTTAGGGGCTTCCCTGGTGGCGCAGTGGTTGAGAATCTGCCTGTCGATGCAGGGGACGCGGGTTCGTGCCCCGGTCCGGGAAGATCCCACATGCCGCGGAGCGGCTGGGCCCGTGGGCCATGGCCTCTGGGCCTGCGCGTCCGGAGCCTGTGCTCCGCAACGGGAGAGGCCACAACAGTGAGAGGCCCGCGTACCGCAAATAAATAAATAAATAAATAAATAAATAAAAATAAATGCTTGAGGAACCAGCACAGTAGAGGACAGCCTGGTTCCAGGTGGAGCTGCGTCCAGAACTAGCCAGGAGGCGGAGCTGGGGGATGTCACTTCGCCCTCTGAGTCTCAGCCACCAGCTCTGGGAAATGGAGGCAAGAGGAGAAGCTGCCCCCGCGGGGCCTGCCCTGCCTGTGTGAGTGTGAAGCTCGGTAGAGGGCAGCGTCCAGCTACAGACAGGCCACAGAAACCCCATCTGGAATGGGGGACGAAGGTGTCCCCAGTGGAGGCAGTGGATCTGAAGTGGGGGGGGCCTTGCCAATGAGGGGTCACTAGGCTTTTACAGTACAGCGACTTCCATTCCTACTGGGAACACGACTTAACAGCTGCAACAACAAAGCACAACCAGCAGACGAGGGGAACCTGGGAGAAGAGGCTGAGGAAGGCGGTCCAAGAGATGGACAGGGGCCAGGCGACGTAGCCACGCCTCCTTCGAACACACAGACACCCCTGGCTCAATGTCGGGGGCAGCTGAGGGCCAAGTTGGGGGGCAGGGGATAGAACCAGCTGAGCCAGAGGGTAAGCGTTTCGGGATGGGGTGGGAGGAGACTCCCAGCTGCCTCCTAAACCAAGCTGGGTCTTCCACCAGGACAGCAGAGCCCTCTCCCAGCTGGCTCTGGGTACCATTTTCATCTGGGATGTGCCAGGAGTCTCCATCGGATGCAGGGGTCCTGGGCCCTCTGGCCCCTCAAGCAAGCTCTGACTTGGGTCCTGGCATAAGTTCAGATGTCACCCAACCTTGCCTCTTGTCCTGCAGGGAATGCCCTCCCAACCCATGGAGAAGCTGAAACCAAGAGGGAGTGGCGGAAAGGAGGAATATGAGGGAAGTGGTTGAAGGCAGGAGACTGCACAGAGGCTGGAGGCTGGGGTCCTCCAGTCTGGCGCCAAAGGTCTTAGAACGCGACTGCTGTTGGGGTCTCATGGGCGGGGGATGCGGGCAGTGGGCACCCCGGGCCACGCCTGCCCCCCCACCGTAAGGCACCGCCCAAGCCCCACCCCAGCGTCCCTCCTGCTCACTGGATGGTGCATTTGTCCCGCTCGCGGGCCTGGCCCTCCCGGAGGACCTTGGCCTTGATGTATTTGAGGTCACTGTTGACGCTGGGGCGGCGGGCAAAGGGCGAGACCATGCCGTAGGCGTCCATGTCCTTGACTCGGCGCATGCAGAAGGGCCTGGGGTGGAAGGCGTCCCCGTACTGCACGGAGATCTTGCGGTGCAGGGCGGGGCTCATCTCGTGCGGCAGCTTGGCCATGCTGAAGAGCACGTAGAACATCTCATCCACGTTCGTGTTCTTCTTGGCCGACACCTCGAAGTAGGCGCAGTTCCCGTCGCCCGACACCAGCAGCTCGGCCTCGGTGGCGGGCACCTGGCGGCACAGCTCGCCGTGGTCGTTCTTGTTGCCGCAGATGACCATGGGCAGCTCTGCCACTTCCTTGGTCTTGTTCTTCAGGCAGGACTTGACCTCCAGGATCTGCTTCTGGAGGCGCTTGACCTCGTCGAAGGATTCCCGATTATCCAGACTGAACACCAGGATGAAAACGTCGCCTGTGGGGAGAGAGGAACCCCAGGCGGTGAGTTCACTGACCGCACCCCCCCCCGCCCCTCCCCGCTCCCTGACTTGACCTTCACAGTGACTCTAGCGGGGAACTGCTATTATTCTCCCCATTTTCCAGAGCAGAAGACTGAGGCCCAGAAGGTTAAATCCCTTGTCACAGAGCTAATACGTGGCACAGCCTGGTTCAAACAAAATGAATCGGCCCTACATTTCCCGGCAGGGCTGGAGACAGGGTGAGTGATTTGTGAGCTTGTGCGGACTGTGTTAGAATAGTAAGAAATACAGTTTCCACAAGAGCAGGGGTCTTGCTGTTCAGCGCACATCCCCAGGGCCTGGAACAGCCCCCGATGCATAGTTGGAACGCAGAGCATTGGCATCAGGCAGGCCTGGGTTTACCTCTTGCCCCCTCCACTCACTGGCCACACGGCCTTCAGCGGGTCACACCACCTCTCTAAACCTCAGTTTCCCCATCTGTCCCATGCAGGATGCTTTTGAAGGTTTGATGAGATAATGAATGGAGAGTGACACATGCTCAGTGATCTCGGGTCTCCAAAGGATAATGAGAACAAGCACCTGCGAGAGTCGCACGGGTTCCCCCTTGACCCCTCACGGAGCATCTGTGAGTGAGATTTCATTACTTTCATGTGATAGGTGAGCCAACTGGGGCTCAGGAAGGGTGAGCAACCAGCCCAAGATCACACAGCTCAGGTGTGGCTAGGCCGAGATGTGGACCCGATTCTGTCCTCACCGGGCTGGTCCTGGCACACACAGGTGTCCTCTGATTCTTGAATAAATCACGGATGAACAAGTGAACACTAGCCTCCAAGGCCCACGCCACCCCTGCTACAGCTCGCTGCATCCCTCAGCGCAGGTCTTTGAAACAGGGATGATGGGGAGGTGGCAGGGGAGGCGGGGAGGGTGAGAGAGGGCTGGTGCCTCCACCCCAATTTCCACATCTCACTACAGTGATCACAATCTCACACTCAAAGTACCTTTTGCACTTTGACTTAAACTCTTGAGAACCTGTGGGGAGATGTTAAGAGCCCTGCTTTATAAGAAACCGAGGCTCAAAGGTGCCTGGGACTGGCCCAAGTTCTCGAGAGGAGAATCGAGTGATGCCAGCTTCTGGTAGCACTGCTGCCTCCTTCCTCTGGAGCCCCGGGGCACGCCATTTGTCCCCCCAGAATAGCACGTGCCACATTCGGGACCACGTTCCAGCCAATGACGCTCTCTGGAGCAGAGGGAGGTGTCGTCACGGCGCACAGTGGGTGTTCATAAAGCTGGTCGTGTGGACGGGGTGGGACGGGATGGAGGACGGTGTGGGCTGTTTAGAAAGGCACTTGCAAGGCAGCGCTGGCCTGGCAACCGTTTCTGCTTAGGCTGCCAAACCCATCCCGTTAAGGCTAATCCCGGGCCCCTGAGCGCTCTGCAGCCTTGACATATCCAGATGGAAGGCGGGGATGCCAAGCTTCAGAGACGCCTGGCTGGCAGCTGGAAGGAGAGCTGGCGGCAGAATTAATGGCTTTCAGAATTTGCTGTGTACCAGCACCAGGTTGGAAAATGAGGCACGGGCTGCTGAGTGAAAAAAGAGGGCAGCAGGCACATGTGCTTGGAATGATATGTGCACGTAAAAATGAGACGAAAAATACTCTCCGTTATGGGGACACAAATGTGAATGTCAAAGTGTTCATGGGGGGGGCCTGGAAGACTGATGGGGTGGCTACCTCGGGGGAGGGGGCAGGAGCCTGAGGTTGGGGGCGTGGGGCAAGGGGGCTTTTTAGCCTTATCTGTATGTTTAGAGGAGGCTATGTTTGTGTGGGGCAGGAGCCGGGGGTGGGGGGCGTGGGGCAAGGGGGCTTTTTAGCCTTATCTGTATGTTTAGAGGAGGCTATGTTTGTGTGTTATTTGTGTAATTAAAAATTAACTTTGGAAATACGCATGTGGTCCCTCTCCACATCTACTCTCTCCCTCCGTTAGCCTTGTTGCTGTTGGTGGGCACCCAGTCCCCTCCCCACGGCCGGGGGAGCAGACATCCTTGCAATCTCCATCGAGCCCTGGAAATGCCCCCCACGCGATTTCCTGCAGTCCTCGCAGCCACCCTGAGAGGAAGCAAGGTTATGCCCATTGTGCAGCTGGGAAGACTGAGATCCAGACTTATGGTCACACATCTAAGCCGTCAGGTGGTAGAGCCAGGACTGGAACCCAGGTCAGCCCAGGCTCTTTCTGCCCACACACTCCCTCTCCAAAATGTGGGGTGGGACAGTCTGAGTGCTGAGTGTGATCTGGGTCAGATGGTCAGCGAGGACAGCCGGAAGAGGAAGCTGTCTATCCAGGGCACTCAGGGAGGGGTCTTGACCGGGCCGTGGGGAGAGGGGTGGGCATGGCTAGGGTTTCTTGGTGTAGAAGTATCTCGATTTGCGGGGTTGTTTTAGTGACGGCTGGGGGGTTACTTGCTCATTCCTTCCCTTCATCGCCGCCCACCAATGGCAGGTGCAGGGTTTAGGAAACGGGCCTGCATAGCCCATTGCAGGCATACTGCAAATGTAGGTTTAAGACCCATAATTCTTGAGCACTTACCTTCCAATCACCAAGCACTTCTCCTATATTAACTCATTTAAATTCTCACAGAGACCTTTGGAATGGGTGCTAATGTGATGCCAACTTACAGATGAGAAAACGGAGGCACAAAGAGATAAAGTCGGGCTTCCGTGGTGGCGCAGTGGTTGCGCGTCCGCCTGCCGATGCAGGGGAACCGGGTTCGCGCCCCGGTCTGGGAGGATCCCACGTGCCGCGGAGCGGCTGGGCCCGTGAGCCATGGCCGCTG
>NC_041219.1:42504724-42535981 GCF_002837175.3 Physeter macrocephalus | reverse complement strand
CCTGTGCTCCGCGGCGGGAGAGGCCGCAGCAGTGAGAGGCCCGCGTACCGCAAAAAAAAAAAAAAAAAAAAAAAGAGATAAAGTCACTCGCTCAGAGGGACAAAACCGGGAAGCAGTGGAACCAGGATTCGGACCCAGACAGACCAGTTTCTGGACCTGTCCTCTTAGCTACCACACAAAACTGCTTGAGTGATGAAAATCGTGGCCCAGTCTCACATCTCTACCTGCCCCCTTAGTCCCCCCCAATCTCCTCCCTCCCCACCACTCCCAGCCAGGCCAAGAGGCTACAGGATAGCCCCGTGGTAAAGCAGGAGAGCCGGACTGTCATTTACCAGCCGTGTTATCTATCACCTGGAGTAACTCAACCTCTCTGGGCCTCAGTTTCTCCACTTGTAAAATGCAGGCAAATACCTGTCTCCTAGGTTAGTTGTGAGGATTAAATAAATACACGCCAAGCTCTAGAAACAGGGCCAGGCACACAGCTCTTGTTAAGTGTTGGCTATTGCCATGGCCGTTACTGTGATTATTACCGAGTTCTCAGCATCCGCACGCAGGTCCCCACCAGCCCCTCTGGCTGATCACTGCCTGGGTCCGGCCCCTGCCTCTCTGAGAGGTGGAAGAGCCCTGCAGTGTTAATAGATCAGAGCCCGAAAGACTGACCCCGGGCCCTGGAGCTCTGCTGGGTCACCCCCACAGAAGGAAGGCAGCAGCCCCTCTGTTCCCTGGGGAGGTAAAGCCCCAGTGCAGAGTCTATCAGTTCCTGATCTGGAAGGCAGCGCCAGCAGCCATGAGCGATCGATCCAGAGTCAGACAGAATGGAACTGGGGACCTGGCTCCATCCTTTGCTCGGGAAATAGCAACACCTCACAGTGCTAAAGGGGCTCGTCGTGAGCTTCATCTCAGACAGGCAAGTGCCTTGCAAACTGTAAAGTACCGAGCACACACGCTCACATACTCAAGCACGTGTGCCCACCCCTGGCACCCACCTGTGAGGATGGAGAGCCTGCGCATGGCAGGGAAGGGGTGGTTGCCAGACGTGTCCAGGATGTCCAGCTGGTACATGTCGCCGCGGATGTTGTAGACCTTCCGGTGGAAGTCCTCGATGGTGGGCGTATACTGGTCCTCGAAGCGGCCGTTGAGGAAGCGAGAGACGATGGAGCTCTTGCCCACCCGCGAGGCGCCCAGCACCACCATGCGGTACGAGTTCTTGGCGGGCACACTGAGTGTGCAGTTCCCACTGGACAAGGTCTTCATCATGGCTCGGGGCTGCGGCAGAGAGCCAGGAGCCGGCGTCAGGAGGCCCGAGGCCCGGCCTTGCAGCCCTTGCTGGAAGCCTTGGCCTCCTTTGCCGGCCACCTGTCTGGTCTCAGTTTTCTGTCTGTACAATGGGAACACTGGACTGGGGTCTTTCTAAAGGCCTTAGAGTTCTGCCTGCTCATCCTTCTCTTATTTCTTTCCTCCTTCATTCATCCACCCATTCACTCATTCACTCACCCTTGCGTTCATCCACCCCTTATTTGTTTGTTTGTTTGTTTGTTTGTTTATACAGCACGGGACTGCTGGGGCTTGACTCCTCGCTTTACCACTAACTTCCTACTGCTCTTGGGTAAGGAGCTTAACTTCCCCGGGAGTCACTTTTCTCATCAGAACTTTCTACAGGAGCCTCTTGGGCTTGTGGGAGAGGCCGAAATGGATCCAAGCTCCAGACCCCAATTAAAGATAAGTAACCTCCAGGGGCTCCATCAGGCCCACCCAAAGGCCATTCACAGTCCAGCCACCCTCGTTTCCTATCTCAGCAGCTGCCAGAATCCCCACCGGAACCCCTAGTGAGCTTGAGCTCTGCTGGCACTTGCCTCCAGCCCTCAGCTCATGGCAGCCCCTCCCCCAGAGCACCCTCTTCCCTTTATCAGGGTCTGGCTCAAATGCCACCTCCTCTCTGAAGGCCTCTCTGCCTCCTGCCAAACCCAGCAGGAAGCCACCCCCCCATCTAGAGAAGACGAGCTACAGATGGGTGCAGGCCTGCCGAAATACAGATCTCCCGTGCCCTCAGCAGGCTGCCGCACACGGTGGTGCAGGTGGGGCACTGCACAAGGCCCCCGGCTGGGTGGGAAAGTGGGAGGCCGTCTTATTTGGAGTTGATCTGCTCC
Organism: Physeter macrocephalus; assembly: GCF_002837175.3. Classification (NCBI taxonomy): domain Eukaryota; kingdom Metazoa; phylum Chordata; class Mammalia; order Artiodactyla; family Physeteridae; genus Physeter; species Physeter macrocephalus. The sequence goes on along the minus strand of NC_041219.1, from coordinate 42,533,834 downwards.
GAGAAGGCACCTTTTCTCAATCTGCACAAAGGGCTGTGGTGCTAACTATGACTGGTCCCCACCCCGTGATGCCCCAGGTCAGTAGCCTGGAGAGCCTCATTCATTTACCCCCTGGCACTCTCCAGCATCATAAATGTCTACATCGGCCGTGATGCTAAGAGACTTCAGGCGGAGACACCTCTTGTGTGTGAGTTTTCCGGCACACAGGGAGCTCTCCTTGCCTGACTGAGAACCGCCGTGCAGTAAAGCGGCTCTCAAAAAGACCTTTATAAAAGCTCTGATTGGTAGCATTTGTCAATTTCCATGAACACTGCCACCACGGCCGATGCCAAGCTACCAAGATGATCTCAATGAATGAACTGCAAAGGGACGCACACAATAAGCCGGCTCAGCCCACCGCTGACCCAGGCCTGGAGCCATGACAACAATCACCAGTAACGAAGCCCTGCAGTGTGCCAAGCACTGTGCTAAGTATAGAACAGTAATAACAGCTGACGTTTATTTCGCAGTTAATATATGCAGAGCGCTCCAAGTGCTGAACGTGTACTAACCTGCTTCATCCCTCAGGAACCCCAGAAGGTAGATGGTTACCCCAATTTACAGATGAGGAAACTGAAGCACAGAGAAGTTTAGTACCTTGCTCGCGGGTACACAGCCAGTAACCAGGAGGGATTAGACCCCAGGCAGTCTACCCCCTGCCATGGAGTGTACCCTCACCACCTCCCTATGAAGTACGGATTCCCTTCCCTGTTTCACAAATAAGGACCTGATGCTTAAAAGTCTACGTGACTGGCCCATTCAGTTAATAAGGAAGCCAGGATGGTGACTCCAAGCCTACGACCTCTACGTCCCCCGTGCAATTCATGCCTGAAGCTGACTTCAAATTTTTCCCACAGGATTTCAGTGCCATGTACACAGCAGGTGCTCAGTAATGACCTGTGAATGAATGAAGCAAATGGCTCTACCTTTGGCGCTCATTCAAAGCCTCCTTCTGGGGCCTTCGCCCTCCACCCGCACCCTGTCTAGCTGGCCCGGGGGCTGCACTGAGGAGGGTCTCAGTGCCCTGAGCACACCCCTGGGTGGGCAGCAGGGGAGAGAGGGCTGCAAGCCAACAGCACTGAACTTTTTCAGTCTCCTCCTGGGCTGGGAGAGCCAGGCTGCGTGCACCTTCAACGGACGCGGGCTGCTGGGGAAAGGGGTCCCACACCAGGACGGCCCCCTCCGCAAGTCCCTCTGCAGGGAGCTTGGATCTGCTGGTGGTCACCTCTGTCTACACAGAGAGGTAAGGAGGCCAGTAGCCCCCAGGGACAGTGTATCTTCTGCCCCAGCCTCTAGCCCAGAGCTCCTGGTACAGACGTGCTAACCTCGGCGACTGAATGGGCCTGAGGAAGTCAGAGAGAGGAGGCATGGGGTCAGGAGAGGGCAAAGAAAGAGAAAAAAAAAAAAAAAAATCTGTGGCTTTCCTCTCTGAGAGAAGACTGCAAGTGTTCACATGGCCCCAGCCATGTGGGGCTGTGTGAAACACCCAGACACCTGGCCATCAGGTGACAGCACCTCCCGCCCCTGCATCTTTCTTCCCTTCTCCTCCCCCAGAGGAGGCAGCACTGTAGGCACAGCTTCTCTCCTCCACCGCTGCCTGCTTCCTTCTCTCCATCCTCAGCCAGGCTGACCCTACAGTGAGGAGTTCAAAGGGCCCTTTGAGAATGTAGATTCCCCCCTGGAGGCCCAGAGAGTGGTTAGTGGGGGCCACTAGCAGCACAGGTCCCCAAATGCAAGCTCTGTGACTCATCCCAGGGAGGCAGAAGGGCCTGGAGCAGAGATGATGGGGCCATGCTGGGAGAACGGTCACCACAGCTGGGCAGGCCTCCATCATGCTGGGTGCTTTGCGTGCCTTATGTCAAGGACTTCACAACACTCCCATGGAGAGGGGACCACCATCAACCCACTGGACCGATGGGGACACTGGAGGTCGCAGAGGCTGAGTCACTTGCCCCAGTTCACACAGATGACTGGCCAGGCCAGGATTAGAATCAGGCTGTTGGCTCCAAAATTGGGGCTCTTACCCCTATAAAAACCCACTCCCTGGCCAAAATCAATCTTTTTCACAACAAAGTCTGACTCGCTGAAGCCTCAGCTGGGGTCAGGTGGGGGGACTGACCCCAGAAGCCTATTCTAATTCCCTCTCTCTCTTGCTGCAGAGAGCTGGGGTCAGGCACCCTGCCCAGGACTCCCCCAAACCTTGTCCAGCCAGCTCCCAGCAAATGCATCTGTGCGTTCGCCCCATTCTTCTTCCTCAAGCCCCTCTCCCAGGGCCTGCCTGGAAGATGGAGGGGTCGCAGGGGCAAGAACACAGGATAAGAGTCTGGCCGCATCCTCCTCCTTGTGGTACCCTGAGCCCTCCCTCCCTCCCTCCCTCCCTCCCACACACCCCAAGCCTCCTCCATTAGCACACATCCCAGCCTCTCTGGACACACGTGCATTCACTGGCCTCCATGCCCACACTGGGGGGAGTCCTGGGAGCTTTGCAAAGCCAATCTCACCATCCTTGACAGCTCAGGATGGTAGAGAGCAGGCAGACCAGCTCTGCCTCTCAACAGCCCAGCCACCCTGGGCAAATGACTGGGTCTAGTGGGGCTGGTCATCTCTCAAATGGTAGAAACAAACCCACAGTGGCCCTCAGAGCTCAGCGAGAAGCCAAGAGGCCCACACAGCTCCTAGCACACAGCAAGCAGGTTCCTTTCTTTGTGGCACTTCCTCTTGGCGGTCAAGGGGCTGCCTGGAGCGGTCAGGTGCAGAGGGACTGGAGTGCAGGCAGAGGCCTTGGGAGACCCCGTCTTGTCTCTCTGATGCCAGGGGAAGCCTGAATATGGGCTTCTGCGCTGGCTGCCCCTTCCCAGCCTGGCCTCCCACCTCCCATGAGGTCCTGGACAACACCCTTCATCATCCTCCCAGGCCCAGGGGCAAGGGGAGGAGAGAGAGCCCCTCAGAGGTACCTGGGAGCCTTCTGGCCAGCTGATCACAGGAAACCCTTCTTGGAAGTGGATCGCCCAGGAAACTCACTCCTTGCACCAACTCCCCCCAAAGCTCACCGACCTCTGAACAGGGAAGGCGTTCCTTAATCTTCCCTCCTCAGAGGAGGTCCTCACCAAGGCCACCACCAACTGGCCCCATCCCAGCCCCACCCTCAGCCAGGTTTGCAGGCTGCAGCTGGCTTAGGAAGGCGAGGGGCTGTGTTTGGGGTAGGGAAGTGCCTCTTCCTCTCCGAGCCTCTGTTTCCTTATATTCAAACCGGCTGTTACTCCAGATCTCTTAAATGGAAGGCTTCTAGCACCAAATCTGGCACATAGGAGAAACGCAGTGAGTCTTTCTTTCCTGGAATAAGCACCCAGCCTGACACATAGTAGGTGCTCAACTAATTTCATTTTCTCTCGATAAGCGAAGTTGCCAGATGATCATAATAGGGGCTCAATCAGTTTAACTTTCCCTAGTTCCTGTAAAGCTTCACCTACCCTTCCGCTGACACGCTTCAAACCTTTCTTCCCGGCTTCCCCGCTTCCCCAGTTCTGTTGGGGTGTCTCCCTCCTACCTGGGAATGGCGGGCCGGGCCTCTGGCGCGGCTCGGAGGGATGCCTGCAAGCGCCTGGAGGTGCGGGGAACCGCCTTGCTCTCCGGCCGCCGAGCCTTCCAGAGTCTTTGGCGGCTCCTGGGTCACTCCGCCGGGCTCCTCCTCTGCGCGGCTCGGGGCGCCGGGCTGGGCGCGGCCGGGCGAGGGGACACGGGGAGCCGGTGCCCCATGAGTGGGTTCCGAGGGCTCGGCGGGGCCCGGGCGCTGGGCGGGCTCCGGCTCGCTGCCGCCGGCCCTGCCCTGCCCGGACCCGGGGGACTCCTGCTGAGCCAGGTGCGCGAAGGCGTGGGGACGTCCGACCCCGGGGTCCCTGCCTGGGGCTCCGGGGTTGGGGGAGAGGGCAAAAGGAGCAACTCCGGGTCCTTAGAGACTCCTGGAGGGTCCTTTGGCGGTGACTGTAGGTGCGTGCGTATGTGCGTGTCCCGGGTGGGCGAACCTATCCGACCGCCTATGCCACCTGCTCCGCCCGCCCCAAAGGGGATAGCTCGGGTGGGGGGGTGCCTGCCCGGCTCGGCCGCGGCCTCCTCCTCTGCCCGCAGCTGTGCAGCTCCGCCGGCGCCGAGGGAAGGCTCCTTTCTCCCTGCAAGGCGACGCCAGCAGCTGAAGGAGGAGCTGGGCGCTCGGCTCCGCGCGCGTGTGGGAGGGGGCCTTAAACGCCGCCCTAAGGTTTCGCAGCTCCAAGTTAGCCTTACACAGGCTCCTCCTCCCACTTCACCCCCTCTGGCCCCCAGAGGAGGTGAACTTTCTGCGGGGCCCTGGCTCTTCCCTCCTTCCCTCTCCTGGAGGCGAACGGCCCTCTTCCTCCCGCAGGGCAAGGTCAATGGTCCCCCCGAAAAGTGACGGGAGCCCAGGCTCCTGATGGAGGTCCCAGCGGCAGAAGCCCAGCTCAGGCCTGGGCGCCCTCCGCCGCCCCTGCGAGCGGTTCTCCGTGGACCCGTCGCGCGGCTCGCACTCGCCCCCTCCGCGGCCTGCAAGCAGCCTGTCCCGCCACCCGGCGCCCGCCTCTGCCTCCGCTAGCCCGCTCACCCCACTTCGCCTGGTGCCCCGCCCCCGGTACTGCGCTCGGCCAATGACGACGGGCCCCGCTGCCTGGCCCCGCCCCATAGCCCCGCCCGCGGCCGTCCTGGAACCTCAGTCTGGCGCTCCGCGTGCCCGGGCTCGTGGGGCCGGGGCGCTGGTGGGGGCGGTCGGGGGCGCGGGGGGCGCGCGGGGAGCGGAAGGCGGCGCGGGCCGCGGAGGCTGACGTCTGTGCACGCACTCACACGCGCACCGCGCCGGCCGCAGGTGACCCGCGAGGGAACCTAGCCCCTCGCGCCGGGTCTGGCGGCGGCCCGCTCGCAAGGCTCCCGCGCCTTCCTCCTTCGCCGAAATCCCCAGGGGCCCTCCCGGGCGCCCATTCTGCCCGCCCGAGCCTCTGCCTCCCTCCCGAGGTCTCCGGGCCTGCGGGACCCCGCGGGATGACACATGGGCCGCGCACGTGCGGTCAGGAGGGGCCGCGGAGTCACCTTGGCCTAAGCGCTCCTGAATGGAGGTCTGTGCGGCATGCGGGTCTGAGGGAGCACCGTAGTAGAGAGAGCCCTGCTGGGGACGTCCTGGGTGCCCTTGGGCAGCACCTCTCTCCCTTCCCTTCTCCCCACCTTGAACCAGGGCAGACATCAGTCATTATTACTTAGTATTTTCCAAGACCCACTCCTCCCCCCTGCCCCAAACACGTTTTCTGAAGAATTGTTATATCACTGCCTTAAATGGGAAACCAGTATCACTAGCCACAAATAGAAGGTAAGAGCAAAAATAAGCACAAGGAAAACAAACCAAGGTTATTAAATTCTAGCAGGAAATTGGCCTGCCAAGGCTTGAGATGTGCCCTCAGTGAAAAAGGGAGGTCGGCCAGCTTTGGAGAGGTGTTAAAGACCTTTTAGCTCCCAACAGAGACTTTCTCCTTCAGTGTTATCAGGAGGCTGAAAAGAGAATGTTCTCACTGTGTGATGTGGTACAGGGACACTGAAGGGATGCAATTCTCTGTCCAACCATCATTTGGGGGACATGGGGGATGTCTGCCAATCTGCCCCCAGACCTATTCTCCCACCTCATGATACTCAGTGGGGTCTGGGGGGGAGCACCAAGCTGAGGTTCCATCTCCGTTGGGTGAGAGATTGGTGTTCAGTCTGCCTCTGTGTCCGCTCAAATCTCTGGCCTTGGGCCAGTCATGGAAATTCCCTGGGCCTTGGTTATGTCATCTATAAAATGGGTGTGCTATGCTAGGTCCACAGAGTGACAGAAGTGCTAAGATGGTCTTGGACTTCGATGATAGAAAATGGCTTGCTCTGCTTGTCCCTGCGTGGTCTTAAGAAGTTAATCAGAGAAGATGGAGGTGGAGGGACTAGATAGAGGACTCAGTGCTTATACTTCTTGACTGTGATTAGTCCCATAACCGGAGGACATGGAATATCTAGGCCTCAGACAGGCTTAAGGGAAGTGCCCAAGGTCAGCCAGCCGGCAAGTGGCAGCATCCCAGCCCAGTGATCTTTCCTCATCCAGACTTTGCTTCTAGGAACTGGCTTCAGCCCAGGAGGGTTTGTGCTCAGCTTGATGCACAGAGGCTGTGAGCCTTGCGCTGGCTGTGAACTTGCCAGCAGGAGGCAGGCAGGGTGGTATGCTTCACCTGGAAAGCTGCGGTCAGCAGGACTTAGGCCACTGGGCCGGTTCCTCCACACCCACCCCAGAAACATGGCAGGCGGAAAGCTCTGAGCTGGCCCAGGAACCCATTACCTGCTGCTTCAACTGAGTTCTCTACCCTGAGTGGGTCATGTTCCACTGACCGTGTCCCCATCTTGAGGGGAGCTGTATACGGAGACCCACCTGCCCCTGCCCCCCAGTGCAGAGTGGCTCAGTCAGTAAGCAGGTGCACATAAGGAACTGATGTGCAAAGAAGCTTCACATGGCAATGGTACACCTCCCGCGTGTGCTCACTTTCCTAGTCTTCCCTGCCCTGCCCCCCATTTGTTTTACCATTGCACATGGACCATTTGTTGTAGCCACCTCCTTCCTTACTGGGTTCTCTGTTACCCCCCGCCCCATAACCCATGACCACTTTCATCTTTTTCTAAAAATGCAATCCCTTGCTCAAGAATTTTCAATGGCTCCCCATTGCTTAAGATATAAAACCTAAACTCCTTAGTCCAGCACACAAGGCCTCCAACCAGGATCTGATTCCCACCATGCCTCACCATTAGCCTGCATTTCAGCCAATCAAACCACTTCTGGGTCCCTAGAGAAGCTGGGATTTCCCTCCTCTGGTCCTTTGTATATGCTGATCCCTCTATCTGGGAAACCTTTTTCTCTATCTACCCTTTGAACTTCTACACATCCTTCAAAGCATGTCCACACCTCTCCCCACAAAGCCTCCTCGCCTTTCTAATCGTGTGGATCTCATCCTCTTCTGGGATCCCGTGGCAACAAAAGCTGGCTCTTGCACTGTGGGTAACTGACCAGCCCCTTAAGCCTCAGTTTCTTCATCTGTAAAGTGGGTGTTATACTAGTAGCTACCTCATGGGTTGTTGGGAGGATTATAAAACCCATAAAGGGTCTCCCACTGGGGGGCCTTGCATACAGTGGCCTTCGCCATGGTTACTTCGTCTAGGGCCTGTGATACATCCCGTCTCACGTTTTGGACACATGCCTCATCATCCCTTACATGTGAGCTCCTCGGAGAGGGGACGGAGCCTGATTCATCTTTGAATTCCCACATCATTAAGGACAGCATCTTGGACACGGAGTTTTTAATAACTGCTTATTGAATTGTGCTCAGCTGAACAGGCTCCGAGTAGAAGAATGCACAAGCTCTCCTTGGAGACAGGAGGAAGGGAAGGGCAGACACAGGGAGGCAGTTCTGTTTAGTCCTAACAGCACCACTTACAGGAAGGGAAACTGAGGCTCAGGGAGGCTGTTCAAAGCCAGGCAGCTAATGAGGGGCTGAGTGGGGACCTCAGAGACCTTTCTCCAAAGGGAAATCAGGCGTTTACCCAATCAATGTGCTGTCACATCTCGGGCCACTTTTCTGGAGCAGTGTTTTCTATCCCTGGTAGTCACCCCGGGGAGCTTTTAAATGATAACAAAGCCCAGGCTCCCACTCAGAGATGCTGATTTAATTGCTCTGGGGTTGGGCCTGATATCCACACTGTTTAAAGCTCCCCCAAGTGATTCTAATGTGCAGCCAGAGTTGCTAGAGCAGTGGTTTGTCAAAGTGTGGTCCCTGGACCAGCAGCATCACAGCATCTGGGACTTGTGAGAAATACAGACCCCACCCCAGACCCTCTGAATCTGAAGCTCTAGGGAGGGTTTTAACCAGCCCTTTCAGTAATTCCAATGCCAAAGTTTGAGAACCACTGACCAGAAGACTAGAGGTGGCAAAACCTTATATGTCATGCGGCTCAGCCTTCTTATTTTTCAGACAAAGAGATGGTTTGTGGCTTCACCAAGTTCAACACATGTTAATGACAGGCTAGATCCAGAGCCCAGGTACTGACTCCTAGCACAGGGCTCCTTCCTGCTTGAATGTACCATCCAGGGCCACGCAGCCCCTAATTGGGTCTCCAGTCCCAGCAGGCCCGGGCGTCAGAATCAGCCTTGAGCCTTCGGCAGAGGACTGTGGGTCACCAGCTGCGCGAGCCTGGCTGGATCAGGGGCACAGGGTCAGGTGCTAGCCAGTGCAGAGAACAGCTAGTTGGAGTAAATGGGCACCACACCTGGCATTACAGGACCCTTCCAAACACCCCTGGAGGTGGAGGGATAAGGACATAGGGGGTGCTCCCCGGGCCAAAGGTCTGCAGGAGCACAGTTGAACCAGCCACACCCTGTGCCCTTCCCCTCATCTGATCACTTCTGCCTCCTTCTGAGCTGAGATGGTACTTGTCACATAGTAGGTGCCCAGTAAAAGTTCAATAAATGAATGACTGAATGAATAGTGGTCAGTTTTCTCTTCTTTGCAACAGGAATATTGGGTCAGATCTTCTCTGAAGCCGCATCTGATTCCACATTTCTAAGCTGAATGAATCCCACTACAAGGTGACTCGGGTGCCTTCTAGCATACGCAGTTTTTATGAGAATTAGAAAAAGGCACCTCCTCTAGGCAGAGGCAGCTCCTCTCTGAGGCTTACGCTTTGGAAGAGAAAAGCACAAGCTGAATTTCCTTACCTGAGTGCCCTTGAGCAGTGAGCAACCTGTACAACCATACAGGGCAGCCCCTTGTGACAGTTTTGCAGGGACCAGTGATGACCAGGAGGGTGTGATCATTATACCAGGCCAGGCCAAGCTGAGGGTGTGGCCAGAAAAGAAACAACAAGAGTGAACCAGAGGCTTTAATCATAACAAGGACCATTCATGTAGCCCCTACTCCTTGCAGGCACTGGGTTGATCCCTGTAGCTACAAGAACTGATTTTAGCCAGGCCACAAACCTCTGTGGGGTGGCACTAGGATCCTCATTGGTAAATGAGGAAACTGAGGCTCGGAGGGACTCAACTGGCTTAAAGACACCTGGGTAAGGAAGTAACAGATCTTGCACTGGCACTAAGTCTGCTTGATGGCAGTGGCTGCCTGTGGGTGGGATTTGCCCTCAGCTGCAACAGCAGCAATAAACACAGCTGCTTGTGTGGATGAAAATGATCACGGCCATGATCTCCACGCATGCTCCCAGTGAAGTAAGCAGGGAAGGGTTTTTGTTCCCATTTTACAGCAGACAGAACTGAAACTCAGAGATGTACAGTGACTTGCCCAAACTCATTTGACTAGTAAGAGGCAGAGCCCGGATTGTAAAATATCTAGGTCTTTGAATAACTAGTCCTTTGATCTTTTTATGATATCCTATTGCCTTCTTAAGGCTTGGCCTAAACATGCTATAACAAGCCCTCTCATCTATCCACCCATCCATCCAGCATCATCATCATCATCTCCATCATCATCACCTCCATCATCATCTCTGTCATCATACCTATCATCATCATCACCATCATCACCATCATCATCACCTCCATCATCATCTCTGTCATCATCATCATCACCATCATCATCATCATCATCATCATCTCCATCATCATCATCATCATCATCATCATCACCTCCATCATCATCTCTGTCATCATACCTATCATCATCATCATCACCTCCCAAGCTCATGGAACTTCTGCTTCTCTCCAGATTTTCATTGGGCCCCTTGGCCTTGACTTGATGTGATCCAGATGGAGGCAGAAGGGCAGCCCAACTTCCCTTAGCCTTGTCCCTTGGCCGGGACTCCACAGATGTCTTCTCCATCCTCTATCACATCTGATCATCCCACAGCCCCAGGAAACATGCAGAACAAAACGTGACACGGAAGAGAAGCTGAGGCAGAAGAGGTTAAGTGGCATAGGAAGAACAATAGGCCTTCCAACCTAATATTTATCAACTGCTTCCCTTACACCAGGCTCAAGCTGGGGGGACAGGCCCTGTCCTAATCATGCTATACAATTAACTCCTTTAACTTCCTCAACAACCCTTGTCATCCCCATTTTCTGGACAAGGAGACTGAGGCTCCGAGAGGTGAAGTAACTGGGCCAAGGTCATTCAGCTCTAATCGGTGCAGCTGGGATCCTGAGTCTGTCTGGGATTCTGAAGCCAGTGCTCTCTCTGCCATAGGAAGTCCCCTCCAGTGCGGCATTCTGACTCCTCCTCTGGGGTAACGCATCCTGATTCTGACCTGGAATCTGCCCTGGGCCCCTTTCACCGGGGGGTGCCAAGGACCCTGGGAGTTAGCATGGCCCTCTGGATTCAGACAGCCAGCTGAGCCGCTGGCCTAGGACCTCTTGTCTACAGAGAAGTGCCTGTAGACCCTCAATTCAAGAGAGATTGAGGGAGGCCAGACACAGAGACTCAGCCAAACACCATGCAACTTTGCAGCCTGGCCCCAGGTTCCCCCTCCGCCTCTGGCATTACTCCCTGTGAGTGATGAGGCAGAGAGGGGCCTGGGCTCTTGCTTCTTCCACCAGCACCCTTTCCATCACCATCGCCCACCCCTTCATTCACCCTTATGAGCCAGGTGTCGTAGAAAGGGCACAAGCTTGGCCACCAAACAATCTTGGATTCAAATCCTGGTCCTGCCTCTCACCTTATCTTGGCCTTGGATGAACTAGTTCTCTGCTTGATGGCAACTGCCTCGGTTGCCTCATCTGTCAAATGGGCTGTTGTGAGGACTCATTCATCTCATTATTCAGTCATTCAACAGACACTTAGAGAACACTGGGCTGGGAGCCTACAGTCTAGCAGAGAAGGGAGAGAGCCTGTGATTTGAGGAATGCATTGGAGTTGACCAGAGAAAGAGTGTTTCAAGCAGAGGGAACAGGACACACAAAGGAAGAGAAAGAGTGGCCCACTGGAAGAACAGAAACACACCCAGATTGGCAGGAAAGCCAGGAAAGGGAAAATAGCACAGGATGAGGCTCAGGAGAAAAGCAGGGGCCAGACATGCTGAGTGGCACTTGGCACACAGGAGGCACTCAATCCATGTGAGTTGCCTTCCCCTGAGCCCAGAGCTGAACCACAAGCCCCAGGTGCAGGCCGATCCTCGTGGAGAGTGGGGAGTCTATTTCCTCTCCTGGTTGGTACTCGGCACTTCTGCTACTGCCACGTAATACAGTGGGCTCATTACCTCTGAGTGTTGAGCTGGGAAGCAGGGGGTAGAGGTTTGCCAACTACCTCGGATCTGCCAGATATAGAACCCAGTGTTCCAGGATGCTAATGACCGTGGCCTTGGTGTATTTCTCTTTCCTTTAGTGGTCTCCAGCCGATGGGTTGTTTGAAGAAGAGGAAAGCAGGGTAGCGGGAGACAGGCCAAGCCAGCCGTGCAGAACCCCAGCTCCAGGCCCATGCAGTTGGAAGGTGAGCCTCGCTCTATGCACCAAATGTGCTTCTCTAAAGCCGTGCATAATCCAAATTTGTGTAATTCACATCTTATTTTCCATCTGGGTTCCATGATCCCTATCAACTCCTCGCAGAAGTTTGTCTATAAATATGGCCACTCACAATTCTTCCCATGGAGAGGTGTAGTTTATTACCTCCCCACTGGAGTCTGGGGCACTGTGTGACTGTGGACTTGCTTTGACCAATAGAATGTGGCAGAAGTGACACCGTGCCACTTCCAGGCTGGGGCCCAAGAGGCCAGGAAGCTTCTGCTTTCACTCTCTCAGAATCCAGCCACCACGTAGTAAGGAAATCAGGCTGTCATAGGGGAAGGAGAGACCAGGTGGTGAGAAAGGCCACGTAGAGGATGAGAGGCCATGTGACATGCCCTTCTAGAACCTTCCAGCCACAAGCTGAATGCAGCTGCATGTGTGTCCAGTCTATTTCCTCTCTTGGTCAGCACCCGGTACTTCTCTTGTCTAGTCCATGTGAAATAGGAGCCCTGTCCAGCCTACCAGAGAAGCATAAGAAATCATAAAACCGTTGTTATTTTAAGCCCCAACTTTTGGGATGGTCTGTTATATAACAAAAGACAACAGAAATGGATCCATTTGCTTTTTGTCTTCTAACCCTCAATTCTGACCACAGTGTCTGCAAGGATGTACAGGCCCATCAAATACCAGAAAGAAAACTGACGTATCCTGAGCCACCCATGAACATCCAGCGAATCCTTATTTTTCCCACCAAGTCACTTTGTTTCACATCAAGGATGCCTCAGAAGAGCGCCTGTGTGTCTCTTCTGCCTCTCAGCTCCTTTTCCCTACTCACCCTGCCCCAGCAAGTCCTGTGATCTTTTTTAACCCCACCCTCCCCTGGGATCCTGGCTCAATTTCGGAGAAAATATACAAGGCCTATGAGTTTCTGGCTGTCTTCTAGAATATTCTTAGCATTGTGTTCTAAGCAGAGGCTTTATGTCTTACAGACTTTTCAGAGGCTACAAGGCATGTGAACGCTTCTCTTGCTAACATCAGTCACCTTTCATGACATGATGAGTGTGCAGGTGTGCTTAAAGAGACTTTCTCCTTGCTCTCTTATAGGGGAGGAGGTGGGAGCACACCCTGCCCGGCCACAGGAAGAATGAGGGACAACCCGCGAAACTGGAGGGCCCTGTGCCCTTCTCCCAGGAACTCCACGCTCCTGCCATCCGGAATGTGATCACTTCTCAGAGATGCCATCAACTGGGGCCGAGGCCCGGCGCTCAGAGACGGGTCTGCTGCTATAGCCCCCAGGAGAAGCTTCAATTACAAAGTGTTTCCCTGCCCGGCTCTTACTCACACCCCAGCCTGGGGGTCCCTGCTTTGTAGAATGTTTTATTGGACGAATAGATGAGTGAATGAACTTCATGAGAGACCGGTGGGATGGTTGAATAAATGAATGAAAAGGTAAATGAATGAGTGGAGATCCAATGACTGCTACCATAGTCAATTTACCTGCGAGGCCAACAGGTTCTATCCCATTCCACAGCCTAGATCCAGACACATTACAGCTACAACTTCTGCCTCTTTGACGGGCCATGGGGCCATCTTACTCTGTGTGGAAAAGCAAGTCTCTTAGACATTTTATCCTACTTTTCCCTTTTTCCATCCAAGGCTGTATCATTAAGATTAGGATTATTTGACTGTAAACTACAGAAAATCCAAAATAAAAGAGGATTCAACCAGAGAGTTTATTTCTTGCTCAGGTAAATGAATTCTGGAGGTGAGGGGGCTGATGTTCTACAGAGCCAGAGATCCAGGCTGTTTCCAGCTCTCTGCTCCACCATCCCTGGGATATGACCTCATCCTCAAGGTCCAAAATGGTGACTCAAGGCTAGCCATCACTTCACAGTCTCATAAGCAGAGGAAGGGGTGAAGAAGGGCATACCCCCTTTCCTCTAAGGACATTTTCTGAAAATTGGCCAGAACTGAGTCATATGGCTACACCAGGCTTGCAACAAGGGAGGCTGGGAAGGGTGACCTTTATCCTGAAGGACCTTGTGTCCCAAAAAATTTGGGATTCTGTTATTAAGGAAAAAAGAGAGAACGGATACTGGAGAGTCATCCAGTAGGTTCTGCCACAATGACTAAGAGAACCATTACTTGGGAGCCCACGCTGGCCCACCATTCCATCCTGGGGACCCACTTTGGTTTCTCTACTATGAGTTCCCTAAGAGCAGGGAGACATTAATCGTGTGTGGATACTCAATATCCAGAGCAGGGTCTGGCACGTAATAGGTGCTCATCCATTCAGTAAAGACAAATATATTTAAGCCTCTACTGTGTGTCAAGGCACTGGTCTACCTGCTGGGTATAGAGTGGAAAACCAGACAGGCAAAATCCTGCTATCAAGGAGCTGATGTTGTAGAGTGAAGAGGGGGATAATAATAGTTATAACATAGGATATAAAGTAGTAACTATAATAAATACATAATATAATAAAAGGTCACATAGTGATTAGTGCTATTCAGAAAATGGACACGGGCCAGGTGTGTGACAGGGTGATGAGGAGCTCCTGTGGACAGGTGCCCAGGGAGGTGCATTTCTGCAGAATGAGGAGGCAAGGGGGGAAAGCCAGGTGAACCTCTGTGGGAAGCGCGTTCCAAGCAGAGGGAATGGCAAGTACATATGCTCCGAGGCAGGCACGCACACGGTGTGTCCATGGAAAAGCAAGGAAGCTCAGGAGCATGTGAAGGAGTAGGTGAAGAAGTGAAGTGAAGAATGAATGAATGAACGAATGGTGAGCAGCGTATGTCCCGGCAGAAGCAACCCTGGGCTGCACACCGGAAGGTGTGTGTTGTCTCTGGTTAACAGCGGGACCTTGTTGATCGTCGGTTCCCTCCTCTACAAAATTGGGATAATACAAGCCCCTGCCTACTTGGTCGAGAGAATCAAATGCAAGAAGCACTTGGAATTATATAAAGCAGACTATATCTGTGGACTCCGAGTATTGCCACGATTATTACGAAGCCACAGTCAGACAACTTCCCGCTCAAAGGTGGCCAGGAAAGGGTCCTTTCTGACTCCACCCTGATGACAGGCTGTCTCGGGGGAACCCTCGCAGTGGCAGCCCCCTGCCTTCCCCTGTGGCTCCCCCATTTCCCCTCTCCTATCCTCCCTCCCTCCCCCCTGCCTTTCTCCAACATTTCCTGGTGCCCTCTGTGGGCCAGGCCCTGGGCAAGAAGCCCCTGCCCTCTGAATTCCCAAGTCCATTGTGAAGACAGACTGCCAAACAGGTTGGGACACTAGAGCTTTCACGGAGGTCTGTGCAAGTTGCCTGGGAGCATCTAAATCTGCCTGGAGGAGTAAGACCTGAGGCTGGGCCAAGGCAGGGGGCCACTGGGCTACGAATGGGGCCTGATTCAAGTTCTAGTTCAGTCCCCAACTCGCTGTGTGACCTTGGACACCCTCCCTGCCCCACCATTCCGGGCCTCAGCTTCTGCTGTAAAAAGAGATGGTGATTGTATACGCTGGCAATCTCCCACGCGGGGCTTTTGCCAACCGAGGGGCCCAGCTGTGCTCGCCCTGAAGGGTGTAGACAAGAAAAGAGAAACCTCGGTGCAGCGCCTCAGGAGAAAGGCCCAGCCTCCCACTCTGCCCAGCCGGGCAGTGGGCTCACTCCCTGTTCAGGCAGGTGTTCAGGCAGAGGTGGGGATGCCTTAGAGAGAATCTAAAAGCCCAATGGTGACTTGGCGATGGCCGTTGAGGCCCCTTGCCACAGATTCTGGGAGCCTAGGAACAGTTCTAAGGGCAACAGAAGGTCAGACACAGGAAGACGTCTGCTTTGGAAGCCATGATGCCGGGACGTCTAGGGAGGAGAGGCTTGTGCAGCGAAGCTGGGCTGTCTGCGGAGGTTGCGACAGGAGGTGGGGTTGAATGGGTGAACTGCTTGAGGTTCCGGGTGGGAGAGCTTCAAGCAGTCTAACTGTCAGACGACCTGATGCTGGCCAAGTCACTGAGCTTCCCCAAGCCTCGGTTTCCCCATCTGTAAAATGAGGACGCTGAGAGAATTCGAGAGAGTACCTCAAGGCTAGTTCAGTGCTCAGCACACAGCAGGCCCTCCGTCATCGGCGGTTTCTGGTCCTGTTGCGTCACCAGAAGGATGCTCACCCTCCTCCCTGCTCGTGACCATGGAATCCTGATCTCACCGCCCAAGCCCAGGGAAGCCACCTGCTTGCTGTAATCTTGAAACCGGTCCCAGACCTGGTTTCCCTCTCTATCTTGCCTGACAGGCCCCCAGAATCACTCCTGGTTTTTTTCTTCCTCATTTTCCCCTGGGGGCTTTTTAATTTCTTCCTCTGTATCATAAACACAAAACAAGTGTTTCAACGTCTGCCTCGAAGGCAATCTGGGAAGCCAAGCAACTCTTACATAAAGACCAGATGAAGCCCACGCTCGCCAGAAGGGCCATCTGGACGCTTGCTCTGCCACCCATTCCTCCCTCCCTCCGTCCACTTGGGAACCACTGTTAGTTCATAATTAAGGACTCTAGGAGGAGCTGGAGGGAGAAGTGATGAGGGAGCCTAATGTAGGTTAATCGCCCAGTTGCCCTGGCCTTGGGTGGCCCCAACTGCAAGCCAGAGCTCGCCCCCCAGTCCACTTCCCAAGTCCATGATCCTCCCACCCAGGGTCCTGGCATTGGAGGAGGAGCTCCGCCATGGCAGAGAAGCTGGAGGAGAGGAAGGCAATGGAGCCTCGTTGTTACTCTCCCAGATGCAGGGGACAGAAAGCCTGGGTGTGGCTCTCAGCACCCGCACTCCTGGCCTGTGTAACTGGAAGTACATCGCTGGGCCTCTCTGAACCTCAGTTTCCTCATCTGCAAAATGGAAATAATACTGATACCTACTTTATAGGTTTGTTGTCACGATTCATTGAGATCACGCCTGCAAAGTGCTTAGCTTAGGATCAGCAGATCCTAAGTTAATCTTATCTTCATTAGGGAAAGGTGGGCTGGGGAGACGCCTGGCTATGACCAGCCTCAGCCTTCATGGCCACACATCCCAGGAGGGTGGGACATAGTAGGGAAACAGCATTAGGTTTTGGTGTGCACGGTGAAAATTCAAACTTTGGCTAATATCAACCTTGGGTGGCTAATCTTAAAACTGACCAGCTACTGAGGTTCCAGGTTACTATTAAACCATTCGTTGAAGAAAAACACATTTTTTAAACAAAATGATCATTAAATTAGCAGCGTTGAAAGCTGCTAGGATGGCCTGGAGAAGTACACGTCATGCCTCTAAGGGCAGATGATGAGACACCTTTGTCTCTTCAAGCTACACTGTGACCATGGGGTCAAGCAGATTCAGCTTCTCCCTGTTCAGTCATTAACTAGTTGGGTAAACTTTCTCTGAGTCACTTACCACCTGCCCTCTCTACTGACGGGCAACGGGGATAAGTCCCTGTCCTTCTGGAGCTCTGGGTCCAGGGGAGGACAAGACGGGTAAACAGGCAGTTAGGACGGAGCATGCAGAATGCTTTGATGGGGGCACGTGAGGACCACAGGGGCCTGTGGAGGGGCCCGTGTGCTGGCACCGGGCGAAGCACTGGGGTCGTGGGCACTGCCCCAGACAGGCTTAGGGTCAAAGTGACTGATGGCACATGGGGTTCAGGTGACGAAACCCAGTCCTGTTCAGGATTATGGTGAGACCAACAAGGAAAATATAGATGCAAGCACGTTCTGGAAAAGTACAGAGTGGCCTGCAAATGCTAGCTAGTTTTTATCAGCGACGATTTACCGTTACTCAGTCTATGTTAACATAATGCTAGTTTGGATTTATGAAAACACGGCACACCTGCAGCTTTCAAGCACACAGCGTCTGCATGTATGCGTACACACGCGGACACGAGCATACCACCCAGGACATGAGAAGGGTCTGCACGGTGTTGACAGCAGTGAGTCCCATCTGGGATTTACTAGGAGGTGTTATTGGGATTACTAGGAACGGTGGATCTCGTGGTGAGCCTAGAAGAGCTCCCAGCGGACAGAACTGGAACGGGGACCCTTGGAGCAGGCAGTGCTCACCATGAGGGGAGCTGGACACATCCTCTGCCCATCCCTAACCCCCAGCCAGCTGAAGATAGGGGAGGAGGCTGCTCCCTCTGGGCTGGGCTCTGTCTCCCAACCCCCATGCCATGGTCATCCCAAGAGACAGGTATGTGCACCCAGAATGCGTCCTGGAGAACGACCAAGGCCAGCACCGGCCCCAGGCTGCAGGTGTCTGTCGCTAATGAATAAATCATGTCTGGGCCCAGTCAAGCATCTTCCCCCAGAGGAACGCTCTCTGCCTCCCAGATGCTATCTTCCCCAAGGAAGCCAGGTGGCACTTACGTGACCCTTTTCAACAGATGGCGAGCAGGGGCGAGCCTCCCACCTGGTCAGGCTTACGTTTCCCAAGCTGGAACTAGCCTCTGCAGTAATCCACGCAAAGCCCAGCAGACTGCCGCTCTGCCCATGCAGCTCCCGGCTCAGGACCCCCCCGAGGCTCCCCACCCTTTACATCCTCAGCAAACCCTTCTCCGGCTGCTCCCCTAAACGAACTTCTACTAGAGTCACCCCCGCATTCTTACAGCTCCTTAAAAACCCTGCGCGTGCCCAACTCCGTGGCAAATGGTCTCCCTTCCCATCTGGTTCCGGGCCATTCCAAGGGCTGCATCCACGGGGCTGGGTTTGGTCAGTTGAACCCCATGTGCCGTCAGTCACTTTGACCCTAAGCCTGTCTGGGGCAGTGTCCATAACCCCAGTGCTTTGCCGGGTGCCAGCACACGGGCCCCTCCACAGGCCCCTGCGGTCCTCACGTGCCCCCATCAAAGCATTCTGCATGCTCCATCCTAACTGCCTGTTTACCTGTTTTGTCCTCCCCTGGATCCAGAGTTCCAGAAGGACAGGGAGGTGTCCCCATTGCCCGTCAGTGTCTATCTCCATCTCCTTTGTATTCTCAGGGCCTGGAATAGAGTAAACCCTCGATTCCGAATGAATGGAAGGAAGAAAGAAAGAATGAATAGATGTATTATTTGTCTGGAGGAAAGCCGGATATCTCCAGACTCCTCCAGTTCATCAACTCTCTGTTTAAGAAACGCTCAAGCCAGCACAACTTCCTATTATTATCTCTTATTCCATCCTTTATATCAGGATCGTTGCCTAAAATGCCTCGGGAGCAGTTTTAACTCAATTCCAGAAAAGATAAATAGCTTATGCCTGACACTGACGAGTAAATAACTCAGATTATCTATTTTTGCCCTGGTTTCTTACGTTGACAAGGCAATCGAGCTGACGCGGCATTGCACTGATCCAGTAATTGCTTTTATAACATGACCTTTAGAACGCTACACATTTTCATGCAGAGAGATTCGGTTAAACTCTGTAACTTACTCTGGATATCACGTGTCTTTGAATATGCTTCGGCCAAGAGTAACCAAATGTGAGAGGACCAGATAAGAAAGATGGAGGATTAATTACTCATCTTGGTTGAGCATTGCTGGTGAGAGGGCATGATTCATTTTCTTGAGAGGGAGGGAAGGAGAATGGGAGACAGAAGGATGTGGGGGGTACAGAAACACAGACAGAGACAGAGGGAGACAAGGCTGGGGGTGGGGATTATCTGGACCATTTGTGGGATGCCCTGCTCCCCCATCAACGGGACTCTGGGCTCTTCTGGCCCCAGCTGGCAGTGACAGCACGAGCAATGGCTGCATGCTTTCTCACCTCTCTCACGTGTGTCGCATTGCCACCTTCTGGAGAGCTTTGACGTCCATCATCTCACGTGATCATCCACCCTGAGGCCTGCGAAAGAGCAGATGTGCTGTCTTGAACCCCAGCATCCTCGGGAAGGGCTCATACCAGGGCATCCTCCATATGCTGGCTGAGCAACAGGCAGGGACTTGCTCTTCCCCAGGGGGCCCATTCTGGCCTCGATGGCACCCGTGGTTAGAAGGTGTGTGCAGTGGAAGGCAAGCCTGTGGGCTTTGGAGCCAAACGTGAGCTCTGCCTCTGGTCGGCTCTGAGACTTTGAGTCATGACCTTGCTCTTCCTGGGCCTCTGCCTCCTGGGCTTGGAAATGGGGGCATGGCGGGGTTCCCCCTCGGGGAGATGATAGGAACACTGCATGATTAGGAGTGCAGGCTTCCAAGTGGGCAGAGCTCGGCTCAGGTTCTTGTACTGTCACTTTCAAGATAGATGACCTCAGGCACATTGCTAAATCTACATGGACCTCAGTTTCTCCATCTGTAAAATGAGGATGATAACAGCACCTCTCAAAGGGTCATTGTGAAGGTTAAATGAAACCAAGTAGGTTGGGACCAAGGGAAAGTAATGATACTGGCCAACACTCACACAACAATTACTAAACACTTACTATTCACCAGGCTTTGTTCTGGGGTTGATGTATGTATGTCTATGTGTACATACACTGTAATCCTTACAGCTGAGGATCCTGAGTTGGATAACATTATTATCCCTAGTTTACAGATGAGGAAACTGAGACTCAGAGATGGGAAGTAACTCTCCCAGGACCACACAGCTGGTTAGTGGCAGAGCCAAGATTCGAACCCAGGCTGTCTGGCTCCAGACACGGGGTCCTTACCCTAACCTTTACAGCCTCTCAGCAAGGACTTCATAAAACTCAGCTGTTTCTCTTCAGAACCCAGACACACTGCAAATGCTTAATGCAAGCTCACTTTCCCTACCCCTACCCCATGGCCCTCGTGTGGAATTGAAATCTGTCCCCTATTTATAGAGTCTGCTCATTGTCCCCAGGACCTGTCTCTAACCATCTCTTCTTCGTGTCTTGTCACAGCCATTCTGCTGCTTGGAGATCAATTAGCCAATTTCCCATCAACCTCTTCTCCAGGCTAACCTTTGTCCCCATTTCCATTGGGAACTCTCATTGATTTCTCATTCATAAATTTGCATTAATGGCCCTCCATGTACCAGGCACTGGGCTGAGCACAAGATAGAGCCTGATCTCTTGGTTCTCCCACTCCAGTGGGTGGACTAGGGGGTCCCTGCCCCATTCTGATGACTCCTTGTGGGATCCTCGCCAGTTTTGCTATGTCCCTCTAAATACTGGGGCCAAGAAATCATCCCAGCACTGCTTTGAACCTTCATAGCCACCTTGGGAAGTGGGCAAGACAGCAATTATTGTCCGCCTGTGACCGATGAGGTCACTGAAGCCCAGAGAGGGAAAGTGACTTGCCCAAGGCCACACAGCAAATCCAGGTTTCACAGATTCACACATCTGGCTTCAGTCTCCTAACTCTCAGGGTGACACTTTCCTTGGATTTGGGGGAGGGAGGAGCAGGAGCTTTTTTGGGGAGGGAGAGCACCAGACCTTGACCTTCTTGGCATCTCTGCCCACTGAGATTTGCAGGACCTGGCTGGTGAAGGCAAAATTACCACCTGCTTCAATTCTTCCCCCAACTCAGTGGACGCAGGGGGCACCTGATGCCCTACCCCCCGGTCTGCAAAATATAAAAGCTAAAAAAAAATCCCTGAGAAGTTAAAATTAGTTTTCCACCTTCTTCTGCTCCAGAAAGAGCTAACAGATCACCTGGAAGGAACTTTTTCCTTTCTGGAAGCTGAGAGGGGTACTGGTGAGGGTGTTGAGGTTGGGGCCTGAAGGGTTGTTTTTCTCCCCAGCCTCATTTTCCATTTCCTACAGAGAAGGCGCAGCACTTGATTCTATTTTAATATTAAAAGCCAAAAAGAGAGGTGTTTCTGCCCCAGGCCTGGCCGCACATGACAGCATCAAGAGGCATTGGGGCTTAGCGCATGGCTCAGAGGGAGGGAGTCCTGAGGGTCACGTGCCTGGCAATCAAGGCCGCGGCTCCAGACCGCAGTGCCAAGAGGGAGAGGGGCTGCCGGGAAGTGGGGAGGGTGCAAGTTTCCTGGTTCAGTCCCCAGCCCTGCCCCAGCTCTGGACTGTGAGCCCCTTCTTTCCCTTGTCTAGGCCTCAACCTTCTTATCTGTAAAGTGGGCTCATACTGCCTACCTGAGTGGAATCAGGTAAGATGGGGAAGGGTGAAGAAGGGACCCCCTTTAATTGGATGTTGTCTTTTTTTTTTTTTTTTTTTTTTTTTTTTGTGGTACGCG
This sequence comes from Physeter macrocephalus, assembly GCF_002837175.3. Classification (NCBI taxonomy): domain Eukaryota; kingdom Metazoa; phylum Chordata; class Mammalia; order Artiodactyla; family Physeteridae; genus Physeter; species Physeter macrocephalus. The sequence goes on along the minus strand of NC_041219.1, from coordinate 42,512,157 downwards.
GGCCTCTCACTTTTGTGGCCTCTCCCGTTGCGGAGCACAGGCTCCGGACGCGCAGGCTCGGCGGCCATGGCTCACGGGCCCAGCTGCTCCGCGGCACGTGGGATCTTCCCGGACCGGGCCACGAACCCGTGTCCCCTGCATCGGCAGGCGGACTCTCAACCACTGCGCCACCAGGGAAGCCCCTGGATGTTGTCTTTGAAGTAGCCACCAGGCAGGGGACAGGGACATAGTCACAATCCCATGTGACCACTTATGATGTTGTACTTCTTCTAGATATGGAGAAATGGAAGCTTGGGGAAGCCAGCAATGCTGGTATTCAGGCCTGAATCTCAGGAACTGCAAGGCCCAAGCTCTTTCCAAACAGCCCACCTGACTGTACTTTGCAAACTCTTCTTTGTCTTTTGAGTCTGAATGACCAGTACCAGGCTTGCTCCAGGGAAGCAACCTGAGCACCATGGTGGCCCCTCAGACTTCCCTCAAGTCGGAGGCCCTGAAGCCCCTCCTCGGAGCAGGACCCCCAGGGGCCCCTCTCCCAGCTCCCATCCACCCCCGCATCCCCACCCCCAGAGACAGTCCTCCTGCATTCCAGTGCCCTGTGCAGCAGAGGTGCCCCTGCACGTCCACCTTCCACACAGGAACTGCTCACAGAGCATACGACAGAAGGAACAGGGGGTGGCAGTTCCCATAGCAACGCTGGGTTTCTCATTCCTGGCACATAAAATGCCAAAGCTGGGTTGGGGTGGTGCGGTCCCCTCTCTCATTGGAGAGGGGTCTCTTCCTCCCTCCCCTGCCGCCGCCATCTCCACCTTGCTTGGTCCCATCCAGACCTCGGGGGAGGGGCTGGGACGCTTGGACCCACAAAGGCTATTAAACTTGACTCCATGGATGACAGGCCCACCGGGGGCTGAGGACAGCCTGAGGGATCTTTTCAGTCGACCGTGACCTTGTGCAGAGGGAGTTGGGAAAGAAAAAGAGGGGAAGGGAGAGAGGACAAGACTGTCCCCACCTCACCCCCACCCTGGGAGAGTAGGGTCCATAAAGAGTGACCCCTGTCAAAGGGGCTGCTGGGTACCCCCAGATGATGCTGACTCTTACTGCAGCCAAGGACCTGGCCTTGGGGGTCATGTGGACCTGAGACTCAGTCCGGGCCTTGGCACTGATCAACGTGTGGTCTTTGCTCTCTGAGCTTGAGTTTATTCATCTGGAAAATGGGAGAAATGAGAGACTCCAGCCCCTGTGGTGCAATGCTTGGTACCTCAGAGTGCAAAAAATGATGCTCATCCTTACTGCTTTGTGATTATTATTAATAATAACATTGAAGTGAGAACACTTCCGCCTGGCAGGGAGCCTTCCACAGCCCTCTGTTCTGCTCTTGTCACTCACCTGCCCCCTACGAGGACCCTCTGGCCCTTCCAGTCCAGCTGCTCTGCTTCCTGCCTGCGGACTGAGCTGAATCAGAAGGGTGGTTTGGGAGCAGCATCGCACCAAAGCGCAGTCCCACCTCCCAGCCTTTGCTCAGGCGCCCCTCTTGTCTGAAGTTCCTGCCCCATGTTCCCTGTTCAAATCCTCCCTGATTATATCCCCCTCCCTCAGGAGATCTTGCCCTCCCCTGAGCCCACCTTGTTCCTTGATCCCAACTCTAACCATATGTTACCTGGGAGCACCTGTCCTTCATAAGGAACCACATTCCGCAGCTCTTTGGGGCGAGCTGATATAACATTTGTCCACTGTCCTGGGTGTTGGTCACCGTGCTGAGAATTTACAGGTGTGCCCCGCTATCCGAAAGTAGAGCGTTCCTATGAAAACTTCCATAAGGCAAAATGATGTAAAGTGAAGAAGCAATTACTTGAGGATGCAACTTGCTAACAGATGTACAAAATAGATCGAGAGAAAACACAGACGCTCACAGAGTTCAAAGCTATGGTGGCTTGATGCTGAGAGGCTGGGTGTAGTTCCCAGGAAGGGGCTTGGTGGGGCCGCTCTTGCTGCTGGGGCTCTGCAGTGCCTCTCTCACAGCTCTCTGCAAAACAAACACTGAACGCCATTTTCGCCTTTTCTTGTAAAATTAAAAATCCTCTTCAGATTTCTTTTGGTTAATGAAACGGGTCTTTCATAACAGTGAAGTGACGTAAAGTGAACTTTCGAAAAGTGAGGGATACCTGTACATGGGAAAGTGCGCAGTACCCAGCCGATACTCAGTAAACCGTTCTTATCATGGAGGCTTCACATAAATCTCCCTTAATCCTAACAATCACAGAAAATAAGTACCCTTGCTATCCCCATTTTAAAGATGAGGAGACTGAGACTCCCAGGGGTTGATGGATCTGCCTGAGGTCACAAAGCTAGAAAACGGCAGAGCAGAATTTTAACCCAAAGCCCTTTACAGAAGTAACAGGGTGAAACAGCATTAACAGGTGGCAAAATCCTTCTTGGGGAGGAAATGGCCTTTATTTGGAAAATACTTTGACAACTGTCTCCATTAGAAGGTGACCCCTGAGCCCAAGAACCAAGAAGTAAGTCGTAAGAGCTGAGGCTTCATGAGCCCCTGCCATGCCCCAGGTGCCTCCCCAAGTACTGCAAGTCGATTTACCCAGTTAATCCTCCTAACGACCCTGTGAGGAAGGTCTGAGAGTTAGTTCCATTTTGCAGATGCAGAAACTAAAGGGTAAGAAGTTAGGAAGCTCTCCCGACGTCACACAGCTAGCAAACAGGGGCAAGATTCAACCAGGCAGACTGGCTCTGGTGACCCTGCTCTCAACCCCTTTGCTCACAGGCTGAACTGTTTTGCAAAGACAAGGAGTGGAATTTGTGGTTTGCTCCTGGGAGGAGCAAAGGAGAGACACTGGAGATCAGTGACATAAAGAAGCCATTAAAACGGGTTGAGATGGGCTAATGGGGGCAAACCCCCAGTGGTGGTGGCTGAAAGGTCCCTTAAGAGCACAGATGCCTAATGTGCATTTTAAGGTGATTTGCTTTTTTGTGTGTGTGTGTGTGGTACGCAGGCCTCTCACTGTTGTGGCCTCTCCCGTTGCGGAGCACAGGCTCTGGACGCGCAGGCTCAGAGGGCATGGCTCACGGGCCCAGCCGCTCCGCGGCATGTGGGATCTTCCCGGACCGGGGCACGAACCCGTGTCCCCTGCATCGGCCCCCGCGGCATGTGGGATCTCCCCGGACCGGGGCACGAACCCGTGTCCCCTGCATCGGCAGGCGGGCTCTCAACCACTGCGCCACCAGGGAAGCCCGAGTTGTATTTTTTGTGATGGAAACCCTAGCTTTCTCCCCGCTCCCTTTCTCCCACCAAATCTCCAGTGAAGTGTTCTATGCTGATAACTGTTTTGTATGACTGCGGCAGAAGGGGAGAAGTTAAGAGAACAAAGAAAATTATCTTTAGTACTTTAGTAGGCAGATTTCAGGAGAGGAGATGAGGATAAAATTAACGCACTCACACACCTTCTCATGCAAGTTCAGTCTTTTGCACCTTATTTTACATCTTTTTGTGCTAATTTGAAGAACAGTCAGAAATAAAGAAACAGGGACTATAGAGGCCACAGGGAAGGGGGAAGACAGGAGAAAGATGGAAAGGTTTGGCAGGTGAAAAAGTACAGGAGCACATGGGAATGTGAGCGAGAACTATAGTAAGAAAAACAGTCTTGAGAAATGAAACTCTGAGATCTGATTGAGATCCTCTTAAGTTTGATGGGAAAGACACAAATAAAAATTGGAATTACTTTTTAATTACTTTTGTCTGTTGAACTGTGCATCCCGAATACAACTCCATCCAAAGACTGGGCCACATGGGACCCTTGCTTGTGATCGGGTTACAGGAGAAAACAATGATAAGGAAGGAAATGAGCTTCACGCGTCATCAGTTTGGTGTGAGACAAAGACAGTACAAGAGGAAGCAATAGTCTGGAGATAGCAGTGACCTTGATAATAGGAGTCCTTGCCTCCCCCCACCCAAATTCACAGAAAATTTTATTTAGATGTCCACAGGGCATGGAATTGGAGATTGATACTAATATTTTTGAAGCTTTCAAGGGGTAGGAAGGCTCCATCTGACATTGAATTACATAGGAATAACTGACTCCTAGAAATAATGCCGGGAAATCTGAGATCCCCCTCCTCTCTCCTGCCAGCTAGCAACCGATGGATAATCAAGACTAAAACACTGCTTCTGGTCACCCATGGCTGGAAGAGTACTAATCTGTTAGAGTAGACCATACCTATGATATAATAGCTATAATTAGTTCTGTAGATGCTGAGTTATTTTAGCAAGCTTATATAGAGTTCATCTAGAATGCTGTTTTTTTTTTTTGTTTGTTTGTTTTTGTGGTACGCGGGCCTCCCTCTGTTGTGGCCTCTCCCGTTGCGGCGCACAGGCTCCGGACGCGCAGGCTCAGCGGCCATGGCTCACGGGCCCAGCCGCTCCGCGGCATGTGGGATCCTCCCAGACCGGGGCGCGAACCCGGTTCCCCTGCATCGGCAGGCGGACGCGCAACCACTGCGCCACCAGGGAAGCCCTAGAATGCTATTTTGATTCTTCTTAACTAATTTCTTTGGTTCTTTCCAATTCGAGCGAGTTTGTAAACCACAGATCTCTAACCTACAGGGATGCCCAGCCAGTTGAGTATTTGATGCCAAGGCAGTTTCTCCCCAGACGTCTGTTACACAAGTGGAGCCCAGAAAAGGGAAGTCTCTAATCAGATAAACTGGCAAAACGGGACCCAAGAGGGACTGCCCCTGCTCTGGGGCATTATCTTATCCAGACCCTCAATGAACATTTATTGAGTATTTCACTAGATGTGAGATATTGAGGGCAGACATCGTGTCTTCATGATTTGTTTCCCTGATGGCCTTTCCAGGAGCCAAACCCAGCACCTAAGAACTGCTGAAGAAGCACCATGTACCTGGCTGCCCAAGCTACAACCCTACCAGTGGCCCTTGACTCTATCTGGCTCTCACTCCCCACATCCAGGTTGTCAGGAAACCCTACTGGCTCTGTCCACCTAAATCCTACCTAAATCTGTCCAGTTATCACCAGCCATCTCCTGTCTTAACCTAGCCATGGTCATCTCTTGCCTGGGTGACAGCAGCAACTCCCTAACTGGTCTCTGCATCCAGCCTTGGCCCTCTCCATCCTATTCTCCATACGGCAGCCAGAGAGGTCGTTTGAAAACAGAAATCAGATTGCGTCACCCTCTGGGATAGTTCTCCTTCTCCTTCAGCTAAAATCGCAACCCTCACTGCGCTAGAAGACCCTCCACATGCTGCCCATCTCTCTGCCTTCTCTTCCTACCCCGTCCCCCTTGGCCCCTGCTCTTCCAGCCCTACAGAGGTCCTTGGGGCCCCGAACACACCAAACGTGTCCCTCCTCGCAAGCCTTGGCCCTTGCCGTTCCCTCTACCTCTAATGCTCTTCCCCAGATGTCTGCACCACTCACGATCTTTTTACTTGAGTCTTTGCAAACGTCACCTCTTTAAATAGTCCTTCACTGACCATCCTCTCTAAAGCAGCATCTCCCATCCTTCTCCATCTCCTGCTTTACTCTTCCTGGTAGCGTTTATCACTGCCTGTCACATTATGATATTTTTAATCGGTGATACTAGGATGTTAACTTCCTGGCTGATGTCAAGGGTTTTCTTTCCTCCACCATGAGTCCCCAGTGCCTAGACCTTGGCACTCAGGAGCTGCTCCAAATTACTTGCTGAGCGAGCGAATGAACCATGTGTTGAAATGAATGCACACACGAAGTACCTAGTTTTTAAATGATTGACAGGAAAGAGATTTTGTAACTAGGGTAGTGTGGTATCCGTGAAGATGATGTGGTCCCCAGACCAGCCGCATCAGTGTGACTTGGAAGCTTGTTAGAAATGCAAACTCATGGGTGCCACTCAGACCTGTTGAGTCAGACACTGGGTGAGGGCCCAGCCATCTGCATTGTAACAAGCCCTCTCGGTGACTCTGATATGTTTGAGAACGCCTCTGTAATAAGGACCCTTGAACCCAGCATTCAATTTACACCACATACAGCAGGCTGTCTCCTCTGAGTTAACTGCCGAAGTTGTTTTGCTTGGGGGCACTAATTCTCACTCCAAATGCTGGTGGAGAAATGATTTTCAGTGTAATGGATAACGCCTGGTCCAGAAACCAAAACAGAACGCCCGTGGGCTTGTGTCAAGTAGGCGAGCACGTTCGTCGTCGTTCTGAACAGTTGTTCTGAAGTACGAAGAATTTTTAACATCAAAATATTATAAAAACTGCACCAGCAATAAGGACAAATTAACCTTTGGGAAAGTAAAATAAATGTTCCTTTTTATTATTTGTGTGGGTGTCAGCAGGCCTCCCCAAGCCAGATGGAGTTACAGAACTTAACCCTATGGGCAATGAGAGAGAGAGACAGAGAGACAGAGAGAGACAGAGAGAGAGAGAGAATATGATGGCTATTCCACCCCATGTCATTCAAAGAGCATTAGTCCAGGTTGCTGGTCCTCTGCCGCCAGCCCCACTCACCCCCAGGGCACATTCAGAAATGCATGGGGACGTTTTTTGTTGTATGATGGAAGTGCTACTTGCTTTCAGTGGGTGGGAGCAACCACAGGACAGACCCACACAGCAAAGAACTGCCCACCCCCAATGCACAGCCCCTCCCCCAACCAAGCAACCCTCCCCCAGAGGGAGGGCACTTCCCAGCCATATTCTCATCAACTCCAGTCCTGCTTCCCCTCCTGGAGCCAGAATCCAGTTTTTCAAGACGCACGCCTTTCCTGCTCCCTGGGCCCTGCACGCACACCAGCTCCTGTTTCTGGACACAGGTGAGGAGCCAGGGATCAGAGTCAGAACTGGAGGAAAAACAGGTCGTATTGGTCCGATTAGAGACAGTCTGTGGGGCTGCCATGTGAGGATGCCTAAGAAAATGTCAAGGATGATCTGCTATTCCTGACCTTTTGCTGAGTTTATTACTGAGCAAGCTGCAGCTTCATCTTGGAGGAGGGAGGTTCATTCAGCCAGGTTTTCACAAACATAGAGTGAGGTGGCTGGACGTGGTGCTCTCCACAGCACCCCCCTTCCAGCTCTGGGAGAGGACGGCACAGAGGCTGGGAGCCACGGCCCGGGGGCCAGCTGCAGGCTCACTTGTGTGACCTTGGGCAAGTCACTTGCCACTCTGCCTTAGTTGATTGACCCAATAGTAAAACGGGAGAATGGAGTTAATCTTTATAAAGCATCAAGAACTGAGCCAAGGGACTTCCCTGGTGGTCCAGTGGCTAAGACTCCACGTTCTCAATGCAGGGGGCCTGGGTTCGATCCCTGGTCGGGGAACTAAGATCCCACATGCCACAACTAAGACAGCCAAAATAAATAAACATTAAAAAAAAAAAAACCAGGGCTTCCCTGGTGGTGCAGTGGTTGAGAGTCCGCCTGCCGATGCAGGGGAC
>NC_041219.1:42465917-42504612 GCF_002837175.3 Physeter macrocephalus | reverse complement strand
GGCTCGTGAGCCATGGCCGCTGAGCCTGCGCGTCCGGAGCCTGTGCTCCGCAACGGGAGAGGCCACAACAGTGAGGGGCCCGCGTACCGCAAAAAAACAAAAACAAAAAAACCTGAGCCTAGGGGGTTAGGGGAGGGCTGGAGTGGGAGGCTGGGGTGAGCAGATGTAAGCTATTATACATGGAATGGATAAACCACAAGGTCCTACTGTATAGCACAGGGAGCTATATTCAGTATCCTATGATAAACCATAATGGTAAAGAATATTAAAAAAAGAATGTATATATATGTATACTGAATCACTTTGTTGTACAGCTAAAATTAACACAACATTGTATATCAACTATACTTCAATAAAAAAATAAATTAGTATTACTTTTTAAAACTTAAAATTTAAAGAACTGAGCCTAGCACCATATAAGTTTTCACTGTGATTATAACATAAGGATTTGACATGGTCCTGCCCTGCTGTTACTAACTCAAGATGGAAGAAAACATGGAGCCCACGCAAGCCTTGGCTAATGCAGCCTAAATCCAAGGGTGGCTATAACCTTAGGCTTCCCCACCCTTGGTCGCTGGAGAAGTGTAACTCCCCACTTTACATCAGCACCCTCAGGGGGTCTCCAGCTGAAGGGCACGTGCTTACGGCCCAGCCACCTGGAGCGAAGAGGGAGAATTCTCCAGTTATTGCGGCTCTTTTAACATCAGTCGCTGAACAAGCAAACGGAGAAGGTATACTGCCAATTATGAACAGACGAAAATCAGTCCCCCACCCTCTTCCCCCACTTCTACCCCTGAAGCTCTGGTGCCCATCACGTGAGATGCAAAAGGGTCTTAAAAACCACTTAGCTTAACCCAACTCCCAGCCCCAGGCCGCCATCAAAATGGTCAGGTTTTCATTTAACATTCTCAGTCTGTTTCATTCAAACTTCATTAAGGCAAATAGATGGAAGGGCTTGGGGAGTCAAGTACCTAACGTTTTTTGAGTACCTACTATATGCCAGACCATAAGATAGGTGAGATCTATCATCTATCTATCTATCTATCTATCTATCCCTATAATCCCCACCCCAAATTTGTAATTCCATTTAATGGAAAGGAATCTAAGCACATATGAGAACTCTATTATACCCATTTTACAGAGGATGAATGACCATCAAGGAAACTGACTTGTCCAAAGTCATGCAAGAGGGAAGCAGGAGACCTAAGATCCAAACCGGCTCAGTCTAACTCCAGCCCATGCCATTTCCCATCACTAGGCTGCTTCCCAAAGCTGTTTCCATGGAAAACATGGTAATAAGCGATAATGATAATCCTGGAAAAACGGAGTATCTGGTAAAGGCTCTGCTCGTGAAAGCCTGTCTTCATCAAGAATTGTATACAGCTACAAGTACTAGAGTTTCCACTTCAGCATAAACCAAAAGAGGCTGGCATGGCACTTCCATGAGGTCTTTAGAGACTCAGGGTCCTTGGACTTTCCTGCTCTGCCATCCTCATTGTCTAGCTTTCATCTTCAAGATCCAGATGGCTGCTGGAACTCCAATCATCACATCTGTATTCCAGGCAGGAAGGAGGAGAGAGGAAAAAGACAAAAAGGGTCTATGCCGTGCTCTTCTTAAGGAGACTTCTGAGCAGTTCCACTCAAAAATTTGTATTTATGGGCTTCCCTGGTGGCGCAGTGGTTGACAATCCGCCTGCCGACGCAGGGGACACGGGTTCATTCCCCGGTCCGGGAAGATCCCATATGCCGCGGAGCGGCTGGGCCCGTGAGCCATGGCCGCTGAGCCTGCGCGTCCGGAGCCTGTGCTCCGCAACGGGAGAGGCCCGCATACCGCAAAAAAAAAAAAAAAATTTGTATTTATGTCTCAGTGGCCACCCCATCTACTCTGGGAACTGTATTCTTTCACCTGGGCACACTGCTGTTGAGAATATATCTGTTAGTGTCCTCCACCCCAGCTGGGGTCTTTCTGCTCCTTAAGATCTAGATAAGAATGCTTCCCATCCCCATTCTATGCCCCAAGAAAGTCCCAAGCACCCAACCCCTAACATTTATGCAAATTCTCAAAGGATTTACATCCCCATGGCCACCTCTAGCTCCTGATTCCCCTGAGTTAATTCCATTTATGGATTGTCTTGCTGTCCTGCATGTTCTCTGTCTGTCCTGGGTGAATCCAACTGAGGAACCCAATACCTTACCTATGTTTGCGCGTACACACACACACACACACACACACACACACACAAATCCATACTTGCAAGGCATTTCTATGTATGAGAGATTGTACTTAAGATTGGAGGAGATGGGCTAAGAAGTTATATCACATTCAGAGAATAAAAAACTTGCCCAAGTCAGTCCATATAATAAGTAGCAGTTCAAATAGCACATCATTTTGTCCCATATGAAGGGACCTCATCCAGCCCAGTGGCCCCTCTCTCCTCCCCATTTCCATGATGGTAGGTCTGGTTCTACAGAAGCAGCATCTGAGATAGGGATTCTTGTGCAAATGATCTGTTGGAGGCTGTGCTCTCAGGAGGAACTTAAAAGGGAAGGGGGGAAGCAGGATAGGGCAGAAGGAGAGGCAAAGCAGAGGTGTGGGTTCCACGGAAGCTTAGCCTCAGCCCAGTACCATGCGGAGCTCTGGAGTGTGAAAGGCGTTACAGGTTTATCCCTCCTTGAGCCAAAGAGTGTGGCCTTTTAGACTCTGTATTGGTCATGCAATGGCTGAGCGGGGGCAGGGTGACCTCCCAGGTCTCGGTAGGGGGAGCGTTCTCAGTTGAAGGGTACAGTCAACACCCATTGTAGGAGGGGCTTCGGTGAACCAGTCCTGCCAGGGTGTCTGGGCAGGTCCCCTACAGTGTCTATGACACTCTGCCTTCTCTACGGCCTCTGGAAACTCTAAATTCTCCTCCCTTATTTAGGGAGAGGATTTAAACTCCCCCCAGCTGCCCACTCCCAAACATGCTTTTCCAAACATATCAAAGGTCTCAGCAAAACATAAGCAAGATCCAGCCCTGAATTTAGAAGGCAAATAGGGTTTCAAACAACAGCTCTGCTTCCCTAGCTAGATGCTAACTATCTTGAAGGCATTGATTCTGGATCCCAGGCCGAATGCACTCACCTCACCCCAGGCGTGCAGCCACTAGAGATTTTTGTTTTGTTTTGCTTTGTTTTTATGGCAAATTAAATGATTCCCCAGTTAGCCCACCTGCCTGAACCACTGGGTCAGGGGGCCTCACCGACTCCACCTGCCCTGCTCTCCAGCTGAAACTCCTGAAGTAATCGTGTCATCCTGAGCTGTTTAAGTTTATTTCCGCTAAAAATACACTCTGAAACTGGGGCACAATGAAAGATTGCTGACAAATGGGGAAGAGGAATAAATAAAGACTCTGAGGCCCTCTGATTCCTCACTGAGTCACCTCCAAACACTCACCAACGAGCTGAGCTTGGACCCTCTCCACTCATCACTGTCATCAGTAAAAGCTAAGGCAGTCCGTGTGGCTCCAGGAGCTTGTGAGTCATTGTTAGGAGATGTCCCTGTTGGAACTGAACCCGGCATTTTACCAGGGAGAAAACAGAAGAGCTAGAGGGGAAGTGACCTGCTCCTGGACCACATCAAGGATTAGTGGTGGAACGGAACTTGGAGTCCGTGCTCGGCTTACTCACTTCCCCACCCCCCCCACAACGTCCCCAAGCCCCCCATCCCCACCCCGTACCTGTGTCTGCAGTTCCTGTGTCACATCTTAAGGCAGCATAGGCATGTCAGAGGGGTCAGTGAGAGCATCCTCACTATCAGTAGAGAATGCTTTCAGCTTCAAGTTACAGAAAACCAGATCAATGGCAGCTCAACTGTAAGGACATTAGTGTTGACTTAATGAGACCACGCAGGGAGGTAGCCCCAGGGTGGGACCACTAGCTCGGCCATGTCAAGAAGGATCCAGCCTCTCCACTCTGCCATTGTGAGGATTTTGACTCTTTACCCTCAAGCTTATTGCCTCGTGTCACAAAATGGTTGCCATAACTCTGGCTATAAAGTCCTCATAAATAGTATCCAAAGCTTAAAGGAGTTACCAAAAAAGGTGGGGGCGGCCGCCGCTTTCTCTCTGGGTAGCTCTCTCTTCTATGGAGGAAGGAAAATTTTCCTTACATCTCACTGGCCAGACCTAGGTCATGTGCCCACCCCTTCACCAATCACTGGCAAAGGAGAATGAGATCGTCAGGCTTAGTTTAGACCAATCAGGATTCACCTTTGAGTCTGGACGTATTGCAGTGCCCACACGGCCAGAGTTCTCTCTGCAGTTCCTCCTCTGTGAAATGGGGGTAAGTCATACCCACCACCTGTGGTTATCATAAGGATCATTGAATGAAAACACTCTGTACCTATATGAGGCAGAAATATTATTCTTGCAATCCTGAGAAGGAAAAAGTCTATAAAAATAGACCTTTGATCATGAGAGAAATACCTTCTATGAGGAGCTGAGTTACGAGATGTTGCTAAGAGACATTTGTACGGAACACAAAACTTCTTTGGGAGAATAAATCCAAGGAGGGAACTCCCCAAATCGCACAGAGACCTCGGTGCTAAAGAGACGACAAGAATAATCTGAAGAGCTGAAAAGGTGTGGGTGAAAGGGGGATGAAGAGGTGGCTGTGTCTGGTTGATGCTCAGGGGTGTCAGAGCAGGAGTGGAAAGGCATATGGGGATTTAGGAGCTGCCTGCTGGTTCTCTGGGAAGAGCTGCCCAGGGGCAGGCTTTGGAAAGCTCTAGGGAGAGTGTAAGGAGAGCCTCATGGCGTAAGGAGGCCACAGACAGTGAGGTCTGGGCTGAGCCGGGGCTCCTGGCTCGGGAGGAACACGTTTGGGAGGCCCGGGGCCGGCGGGCATCTGGAGAATCCACTGCCCCCTTCAGGCACCTGCACTGCCCTCCCACTTCCATCTCTGCCTCACTGAATGACCGGGTCCAGTTGCCCCTCTCTAGAGGGGCCTCAGCTTTTCCATTTTGTTTTTCATTCTCTCATTCTTTAATTGCTCATTCAGCAAATACTTATTAAACTATACATGCCGAGGCAGGGAGGCGTGTGGTGTCAAGAGTTGGTAGTGATCTTAGGTGACTTGCTTCACCCATCTGAGCCTCAGTTTCCTCCTCTGTAAAATGGAGTTGATCATTCAACCTACCTCACAGGTGTTCATGTTGATGAAAAGAATTACTACATGTAAAGTGCTTACACAGTGCCTGGCACACAGTGAGTGCCCAGTCAATGTAAGTTACTGCCTTTACGTTCCGGGGAACCATGCTGGACACTGGGGGTCTGGGGATGAGCAAAGCAGGAGGGTTACTACCTTGGCACTTCGAGTCTAATGGGGGCTACAGACATGGATCGGCTAGTCACTTGAAACACAATAGTCATAAATGGTGGTAAGAGATTCGAAGCAGAATCACAGGGTCCTGTGGCCACACGACCTGGCCAGCCGTGGGGATCATGGGAAGCTTCCCCGAGGAAGCAGTTTTCAGGCTAACATCTGAAGGATGAGGAGGGTTAACTAGGTGAAGCGGGGGAAACTTCCAGGCACGTACAAACCCTGCAGTGGGGGGAGTATGGCATGCCCGAAAAACTGAAGGATGGCCTGGGGGTCTGCAACTCTGAGTGGGAGGAAAAATCCCCAAGAGGGGGTGGGAGCCAGACCAGGCCTGACTCTGGGGCCACAATTACCTGGTATTTTATCCTCAGGGAAATGGGAAAGCACGATCACTGCTGTGCTTTAAAAAGAAGTCTCTCAAAAGATTGGAGGCGATCTAAACATCCATCCATAACGGACCACGTAAATAAATGATGGTACTCCATACAATGGAAAACTCACTTTTTAAAAAGAGCAAGGGGGGACTTCCCTGGTGGCGCAGTGTTTAATAAGACTCCACGCTCCCAATGCAGGGAGCCCGGGTTCGATCCCTGGTCAGGGAACTAGATCCCACATGCCTGCCGCAACTAAGAGTTCGCGTGCCACAACTAACGAGCTGGTGAGCCGCAACTAAGGAGCCCACCTGCTGCAACTAAGACCCAGCGCAACCAAAATAAAATAAATTTAATTTAAAAAAATAAAAGTAAATAAATAAAAAGAGCAAGGAAGAGGAGGTGGTGACATTTCATGTCCGGAGAGGAAACAGTCTCCAAGATACGTTAACTGAGAAAGACCAGGGCATACCAGTGTTTATCATAGGCTGCCATCTGTGCGAAACCCAGCGGGAAGAGAAAAAAAATAGGTACACATCTGCATATTCATAGGTACGTAAACCACCTCTGGAAAAATTCTTTCAAAACTGGTATATTAGCTGTCTCTGGGAAGGAAAGCCAGGTGGCTGGGAGGACAGATGAAAAGGAGGCTTGTACCATTTTAATTTTGAACTGTGTGTTTCCTGAGATATAGATAGATGGATAGATAGGTAGATAGATAGGGTGAAACTTTACAAATAAAGTGGTTCCTCTGGCTGCTGTGTGGGGACTGAGTTGAAAGCTGAGAGTAGGAGTCAGCAGGTCACTGACTCATCAGCTATAGGAGCTGGTAGTTTGGGGATGTAAGGATGGACAGAAGTGGATGGACAAAGTCAAAGGTATGCCTGAAACAAAACTGAATTCTCTTTGCAGCCCTTTCTGCTCTGCTTCTGTCACTGTTTGAATGGAAGAGGAGAACCTGAGGCAGGAGAGACTGTCCCCCAGAGAGCTCTTCTCCATCAAGCTTTTGTCTAAAAGGTGGTTGTTTTGCACCTGGTGGCAGAAGTAGGATCTGAGAGGGGCTTGAGCAAAAAAAGCAAGGGATGGTGTTAGGAGGGGAGGACCACTCCAGCAGCCTTCTTCTCTCCGGAACTTCTTCCTCACTGGTCACCCTCCCTTGCAGAATTCTGGGCGTCAGAGTACTTAGGGGATCCATCTACCTTGCAGTTCTAGGCAAACACGTGGTTCATTGGTACCCCACGTGGCATTCCCATCTCTCCTTGCCTAGGGTCATCACCTCCTACCTGCTAGCTCAGGGGAAACGTTTCCTCATGGAGGAAGAAGCTAATCCTTTGACTTAAGGTGATGAAGGAGTGATTCATGAATGGAAGAGTTGAGTTCTGATTAAAATGCAAATGTCCTTGGGAGAGACAACATAGAAAGCTGTAATTCACTCACCAGAAGTACAAAGCAACCCTTATAAAACTGTGAGTCACATGGTCACAGACAAAGGAACACAGTTCACTAATCAAAAAATAATTCCAGTTTGGCAGTTTGTTATGAAGTTAAATATAAACTTACTATCTTGAGTAAGACAGTTAGTTGAGTGTGACCCAACAATCATACTCAAATATTTATGCAAGAGAAACGACAGTATATGTCCACACAGACTTGTATAAGAATATTCATAGCAGCTTCAATCATAACGACCAAAATCTGGAAACAACCCAAATGTCCATCAACTGGTAAATGGATAAATAAATTGTGGTACATCCACACAGTGGAATATTACTCAGCCATCAACAGGAACAAATATGGAGACATGTGACCACATGGATGACTTTCGAACACTATATGGTAAGTGGAAGAAGCCAGACACAAAAGGCTAATCACTGTTTGATTAGCTGCATGTGACATTCTGGAAAAGGCAAAACTATGGAGACAGAAATGAAACTGTTGGATTATCTTTAATTCAAATCAGTGGTTTCCAGGGGCTGGGGGTAAGAAGAGGGACTGACTGCCAAGGGCATGATAGAATTTTTAAGGGAATGGAAATATTCTGTATCTTCACTGTGATGGTGGTTACATGACTGTATCTGTTAAAACTCACTAAACTGTACACTTCATTTATTTATTTATTTATTTTTTGCGGTACGCGGGCCTCTCACTGCTGTGGCCTCTCCCGTTGCGGAGCACAGGCTCCGGACGCGCAGGCTCAGCGGCCATGGCTCACGGGCCCAGCCGCTCCGTGGCATGTGGGATCTTCCCCGAGTGGGGCACGAACCCGTGTCCCCTGAACTGGCAGGCGTACTCTCAACCACTGCGCCACCAGGGAGGCCCAGAACTGTACATTTTAAAAGGTGCATTTGGACTTCCCTGGTGGCGCAGTGGTTAAGAATCTGCCTGCCAACGCAGGGGACACAGGTTCAAGCCCTGTCCAGGAGTATCCCACATGCCGTGGAGCAACCAAGCCCGCGCGCTACAACTACTGAGCCCGCACGTCTGGAGCCCACGCTCCGCAACCAAAGAAGCCACCGCAATGAGAAGCCCGCGCACCGCAACGAAGAGTAGCCCTGGCTCGCCGCAACTAGAGAAAGCCCGTGTGCAGCAATGAAGACCCAACGGAGCCAAAAATAAATTTAAAAAAATTTTTTTCTAAGTGAATTTTACTCTATGTAAATTATACCTCAATAAAACTGATTTGGGGGGGAAAAGTCCGCAGTTTCTTCACTTGTTTTTCTCAAATTCTGTAAAGTGGATATGAGGTCTCGCTCCCACCCACAGCTGAAGCCCACTCCACTCTCAGCACCCCTGTTCTGAGTGTCCTGATCCTGCATTATAAATGCCCCAAAGGCACCTTCTGGGTGGGGAGGCTACTTAAGAAGCTTCCAATCAACACTGAGAGTCCTGGAGGCTCACAGGAGGTGCCTAGGGCCCTGGGGGGAGTGGGAGGCCAGGGGGAGGAGCCATGGGGGCGGAGTTCTGGGCCCAGCCTCCAGCAGAGCAGTCCCTGTGGATGTTTTTATACTTTGAACTTTCACCTGACTTTCTGTGGGAAACAGCGGTCCCTCTCAGCCAAAAAGAAATTTGAAAAGCACTGGATCTGATACTCCTTTAAAGCCCCCTTCAGATCTGACAGTCTGTAGCACAATATGTAGAAAGGAACTAATATTTATTATGTGTTCTAATTTAATCATTTGATTAAACCCTCACAGGAGCTCTGCGAAATGGGGATTGTTTAATTCAGTTTTCACACGTAGGAAGCGTGGACTCAGGAAAGAGGGGTGATGTGCCCAAGGCACAGGGCCAGTGCGGACCGGTCCAGCCACGCATGCCCACCCTATCATGCATGAACTTTACAGGGCAATCGGTGGCACCCCCAGTGCAAAATGCTTTAGGAGAGTTGCAGATAAAGTAACAGGGGAGCAGTAACGGGGAGAGGTGCTTTCTTGCTGGAAAGAAAATACCCTTGAAGGCTGGACAGGAAGCGTACCAGGAGCAGGGTCACAGGAGAGGAAAAGCCCGGAGCCAGTCTTGCAGCTGGAGGTGTGTTGGTGGGGGCGGGGAGGTCACCTAGGAGAAGAGAGAGGCGGGCCTGGGGAGGCTGGTCAGAGAGGGGCTTACCTGGACCACCAACTCCCCTGGCAAATAGGTTTCGCAGATGCTCAGGATGAACAGAGGGAAAGAGGGAAAGAAAGGGCACCAGGCTCTAAAGCCGACGCCACTTGCAGAACGCAGGGCTGAGGGTTTGCCTTCTTCCCCTGTTTGCCAGGAGCAATGGCCCCCAAGCCATGAGGGAGGATGTGTGAATGATCCACGGGTGAATTAAACCAATATTTATTCACCACCGCTCGATCCTGGGGCCAGTGCCAGATGCTTTCACTAATATTAACTTATTTGATTTTCATAATAAGCCTGTAAAATAAGTGTCATTCCTAAACTCTCCCTCGGCAAACGCAGGCAGAGTGCTTATTACGTGCCAGGCACTCCTGGAAGACCTAGAGGTAGAGATGAACAAGACAGTGGAAGGCATGTATCATGATTCTGCATTTTACTAGCTCTACGTCATTGGTTGGGTTACCTCTCTGTGCATCAGTTTCCTCATCTGTGAAATGGACATAATAGTAGCACCTACCCAGGGCTATTGAAAGCATGTTAGAAAGCCTGGCTGCCTGCATGTCACGTGAGCCATGGGCTGCAGCTGATTGGACAAGGGGCGGGAGCCTGATGCGGAGGCAGCCAGCCCATTGGCCAAGGGCTTATGATGTGGCTATGGGCAGAAAGATGAGCTGAGCCCATCAGATTCTGTCTGTGAGTTGGGAGATGCAGAGAATGAAGCCCGCAAACAAAAAACATATATTCACATGTACCTACAAATGTTGGAAAGACATATAGATGCTCCAATATCCTAGCTTTTGAAAGGCGCCTCAGTTGGACTAATTAAGCCACACCTATTTATCCAAGGCCATTCAGTTTTCAGTGTATTTTAAACTCCAACATTCCCACCACACCTGTGAGTTGAGTGGGGAGAGAACACTCCCCTCATTTTACTGATGAGAAAACTGAGGCTCCCAGAGCAAAGTGACTGGTGGTGATCACAGAGCCGGCGGGGTAGAGAAGTTGGCATATAGAGGCAAGACCGGCTCTGGATGGAGTTCTCTCTCCATTACATCAGCCTTCTGGTTTCAACTGGTTCACCGGGTGTTCAGAAGGAAATCTTGTTCACTTTGTAGTTTAGTAAAAAATTAACAACATGTATTTTATTGTCAACTCTGAGATACGTTCAGGATTGAAAATGTGGCACATTTTGTTCCAGCCTTTATTTAGTACCTGGTTCGGATCCAGGCCCTATGAACAAAACAGCCAGGACTGCAGCTCGATTCTCTGTGCCAACAGGGGGATGCTGGCACCGGATGAGTAATTCCGAAAAATGGGCAGCCCCTGAGCCTTGCCAGCCTTCCTCTTGGATGCCTGAAGGATGTCTTTTTGAACCCATTTCGTATTTTAGAATTCCTAAAAGTTATTTTTCTATGCATCTTCCTGAAAGTGGGTGTTGGGGAGTTGGGTCTGATCCGCTAAGCTTGGCCTCCAAGGTCTATCAATTGGAACTTCTTCCCAGTTAACCTTGTATCCAGGGATGCAAGTGCTACCCAAACTCCAGCCAGGATCACTCACTCATCATTCACTCAACATTCATTAAGCACCTAATATGTGCCAAGGACGGTGCTAGATGCTGGAGATAAAATGACAACAGAGGGATAATGTCCCCATATTCAAGGAGCATATAGTTTAGAGTGAGATATATACATTAATTAATCAATCATAAGTGTAAATATAAAACTGCAATCTGTGGAAAAGTCCAGAGTAGGATGATTAATTACAAGAGAGAGACCTGGCTTAGGAGGGGTGAATGCATCAGGAAAGGATGCTCTGAGAAGGGATGGCTCTGTGGAGACCTGATACCCATAGTCTCACATCCCCACCCTACCCCCGGCCAACCCTGACCATGCCTGGGGCCAGAGTGTTTCTAACACCCTCATCTGACCTCACCACTCTCCTGCTTGTAAGTCAGCAGTGACCCCCCATTGCCGGCTGGCTAAGTTAAAACTTTTCACATGGCCTTCAAAGTAGGGGTCTTCCAAGCTGGCCAAGAAAGCGACGCCAAAGCCTGGGGATATAAGAGCCAGAGGGTGGCCCCTGAAGGTCACCTCGGGAGAGATGACACCCCTGCTCTACATCCGATCCATCAAGACTACATCGTGAACATGCCTCTAACCCACCCCCTTCTCTCCTCTTCCTTGTCCACCATCTTGGTCCAGGGCTCTTCCTACTGGGAGCTGCCCCATTACAACAGCCTTCTCCCCTCTCTGCCTCTGGTCTCACCTTCTTCTCCCTGCAGTGGCCAGAGTGCTCTGGGACCCCGTGATGCCCTCTACCGCATCACTGCCCCACTTAAGCCCTTCACTGACTATCACCACTACCACACGCTGGCCCGATTTCACACCCCTGCACCACCTGGCCTAGGCCTCCCCCACACCGTCCCCAGCCTCATCTGGAATCCTACCTTCAGCCAGAAGGGATTAAGTGCAGCTGCCCTTGAGTGCCACACTCTCCCCGGAGACTGAGATTTGCACTTGCTGTTCTCTTTAGAGGGATGCTCTTCCTCTCTCAGCATCCCTCCTCTTGGGGCTCAGACCAGGTGTTACCTTTTCTGGACACCCAGCCTGGGGCAGGCGTTCCCGCTGTGCTC
Organism: Physeter macrocephalus; assembly: GCF_002837175.3. NCBI lineage: Eukaryota > Metazoa > Chordata > Mammalia > Artiodactyla > Physeteridae > Physeter > Physeter macrocephalus. The sequence continues at coordinate 42,492,657 of NC_041219.1, read as the reverse complement.
CTGCAGAGCCCAAGGCCCTTCACCACATTCATCGCAATGGGTTGTCATTGCCTGTCAGTCTTTCTGACCAGAGACCGATATGCACGAGGGCAGGACTGTGGCCACCGCTTTTGCATCAGTGGTCAGTGCAAAAATCTGGTGGCGGGGTAATGGTCAGCTGGGGCAGCACAGATGGAAGGAGGGATGGCTGATCATTGGGTAGACAGATGGGTGGACAGGTCCATGGCTTGATGGAAAGAGGGTGCACAAGCAGGTGATAAAAGATGGACGGATGCGTGGTAAGAAGCTGGGGAGCCTGGGGGTGTGGTAACCAGTGTGCTTGGATTTGAATTCCAGCTCTACCTCTTACTAATTGTGTGACCTGGAGCAAGCTATCGAACATCCCTAAGCCTCCGTTTATTCATCTGCAAAATGGAGATGATAATAATACTGTCCCCATATGGCAGCTATGTGAGTTTAATAAGTTGATCTGAGCACTGCCAGCGGGGTACGCCATGCTAAGGGGTAACAGCAAGGAGAGTCCAACCCTGGAGGGCCTGGACACAGAACGGGGAGGGCAGGTGGAGGTGGTCGTGACAGGCAGGCCTGTGGCAGCAAGAAAGGATTAGACCAGAGAATGAGGCCTCCTCAAAGGAGGATGGGGCTGCCGAAGTCAGGGTGGGAGTAGCCAAAAGTGGAGACGGCGCTGCACTGGGCACTTTCATCTGCAAATGTGAAAAGCAGAGGTTCTGGTCCCCATTCAAGGGAAGGCAGAGAGGCTGGTCTGGAGGCAGCTGGCGGGGGGCAGAGCTGGGGTTCGCATTCGGGTCTGTCTGGCTGCCAAGTGTCTTCCCTCTACCCCATCGCAGCTCACATATAAAGTGGCTTCTGCTGCTGGAGCACCAGCAGCTAGGATCCAGTGGTCCAGCTGTGGTCACTGAGATGTGTCTCTTCCTTCTCCCCAAGGTGTCTGGCATGGGGAGGGGGGGCCTGTCTGGGGAGGAGGGAAGAGGGGGGGAACACTTTGTCTGGGGATTGGGGAAGGAGGTGACCTGATCTTCAAAGAGCAGAGTTTCTGGGCTGGAAGTGACTTGAGAGGTGGTACTGGTGCCCGTGTAATGGAGAAGGTGTGGACACCGGATCTGGATCTTGGCAGAAAATGCCTGTAGCTGCATTGATTACAACCTGTTGGGGAGATTCAGTAGCTCCTTTCCATAGATAAGGCACATGGGGTGGAATCAGGTATTGGCTGCCTGGGCTGGGCCAGCTGAGAGGGGAGACCAGCCAGCTTCTTCTCATCAAAGAGGGTGGAAAGGAGCAGAGGAGGGGACATTGATCCGGTTCTCCATCCCCTCAAACCCTTCTCCCCCAGATCTGCCGCTAACACGCAGGACGCTGGGCAAGAAAACATACGTTTATTGGAGACCTAGCGCGGTGAGGAGCTGTCCATACACTTTCACAGACATAATCTCACTTTATCCCCATGACAAACTTCATTATTAACCCCATTTATAGATGGAAAAACTGAGGCTCAGAGAGAAAAATGGCTTGCCCAAGATCCCTGCCAGGAAGTTGAAGAACTGGATCCCAACCCAGATCTATCTGTCCCAAAGTAAGTGTCACTACTTGAGCTCAGCATGCGCCGCCCCCTCTCTGGGCCTGCGTTTCCCCATCTACACAATGATGCTCTTTGATGAGATGATCTCTAAGGGCTTGTCCTGGGCTGGAGCACACTCCCAAGGTGAAATGCACCGCCCTTTAGTTCCAGGATCAGGAATAGAGCATCTACTCTGAGCCAGGTCCCATGCTGGGTGCTGGGAAGAGAAAACCAAAGACTCCGTTCCTGTCCTCAAGGAAAGGGCAGTCTGTGGGGGACTGACAGCCCCAGGGATGGTCCCAGTTCCCGAGGTGAACTCTCCCATACATGCTGAACCCTCCCAGGCACCCAGCCCCAGGATCAGGGCCCAGGGGAGAGACGATAAAGAACCTGGGTCCCAACCAAGAGGGGCTTGTCTTGCTCATGGGGATTCACCAGGGCCCGTCACAGCTCCTGACCCCAAGAATGAGGGTGGGCCTCACGTGTGCCTCCTTCAGCCCTTTCACATCAGCCCCTGAGTTAGCTGAGGAAGGGATCCTTCACTAGCCTCATTTTGTAGACGAGGACAAAACTGAGCCTCAGAGGAGTTAAGTAGCTGATCCAAGGTCGTGGGGCTTTGGAGAAACAGGAAGCTATAAGCCCTCCTATTGCCTTGTCTCCTTCCACACCCCCTCCAAATCCCTTAAAACTCAGAGGAGGGCTTCCCTGGTGGCGTAGTGGTTGAGAGTCCGCCTGCCGATGCAGGGGACGCGGGTTCGTGCCCCGGTCCGGGAGGATCCCACGTGCCACGGAGTGGCTGGGCCCGTGAGCCATGGCCGCTGAGCCTGCGCGTCCGGAGCCTGTGCTCCGTAGCGGGAGAGGCCGCAGCAGTGAGAGGCCCGCGTACCGCAAAAAAAAAAAAAAAAAAACTCAGAGGAGATCTGAAAACATACAATACATGGCGCCCCGTGAGTCAAAGCTGGCAGACTCAACCACAGGGCAGAGACAAAAGGCCTCCTGAAGGGGGTGGGGACTCGTGCTGGGTCCTAAGAATGGGGGGGCGAGGGGCAATTGGCTGGAGCAGCGCAGGCATCCGGGCTGAGGAATCACGTGTGCAAAGGCCCAGGGACAGCGTAGCTCCCGAGCAGTGCTTGGAACAGGGAGAACAGCTGGGCAGGGTGCGGGCTGGGGACCCGGATGGGTGGCTCCTGGCTCTTTTGGGGGCTTGAGAGCCAGGCTGCATTTTACAGAAGCCGGGACCTGGGGAGGTGCAGGGAGCGGCGTGGGTGGTACACCGGGACTCCTCATCCAGAGTCTGGGACACAGGACTGGGCTGACCTCGCTGTTTGACTCGAGTGGTTACTTTTTCTTTCTGAACTCGTTCCCTCCACAGAGGATCGTTATCTCCAAGAGTCCCTGAAGTTCTGACATTTATGACTCGGGGTTGGAGTGACCTTTATGAAATCAGCACCGTTACTGAGGAGCATGGGGGTGCCCGACCCTGGGCGGGGCTGTGCATGAGGCCAGGGAGAGGCCAGGATGTGGGAGCAGGACCCATCTGGTGGCCTCTGGGAGACGAAGGAACTGGGGGTGCAGAGGAGGGCTACGGGCAAGCTCTAGACCAGGCTGATGGACCACTTGCAGCCAAATGGGAGGGAGGGAGGGAGGGCAGCTAGGAGACAAAACCTGAAATGGCAAACAGACCCCTTCCCCTCCTCCCCCTCCTACACCCCCTGCCCTGGAGGAGACTTCCCGCGCCTCACTGCACCTCCTGACCGAGAAGCCAGTGTGTTTTCTCTCCCTTTTGCAAACACCTCCCTCCCAGCTTCTCCAGCCCACCCCAACCCTGCCAGCTAAATCTCATCCCCTGGGTCCTCCTGTCTCCAAGAGGCCCCTGAGGAAAGGAAAGAGAACACCCATCGTGTATTCATTACCACAGAAAATACAGTGCGAACTGCCCACCCTGGTGCTGTCCTAGGCACGTGCAGTACGGTCGATCAGGGATCCCTACTTCCCGGGCTCGCATGCCAGCCACACAGACAGCACTAAATGGAACAGAAGAGAAGGTGGGTGACACGTGACATGGAAGGCGGGACAAAGCAGCACAGCGCAAGGGGAATGGGGCGGCCGCAGTCTAAAAGAGGTGGTCAGGCTAGGCCTTGCAGTGGCGTTGGGGCAGACTTGAAGGATTTGGGGGGAGCTAGCTCTGAGCCACAGTAATTGACCCAAGGTTCACAGCAGCTCCACGAGTCAGCTGTTTTACAGGCTTAGAGGGTGAATGCATAGCCCAAGGTTGCTCAGCAAGTAGTAAGTGGTGAACTCAGGATTCAAACCCAAGTCCACTGATTCTGAACCCACACAGGGAAGTGTAATGGTTGGGACTGGAGCATGGATGCCGGGGACCTGGTGAATGAGAGTCGAACCTCAGATTGGCCACATCTTAGCTGAGCCTCAAGCAGGCTACTCTGAGCCTCAAGTTCCTCATCTCTAAATGAGGGTCATGGCAGAGCCCTCCTCGTGGGGGTAATTTAGAGGATTAGAAAATGTAGTACACAGGGGATTGCCCTGGTGGTCCAGTGGGTAGGGCTCCGAACTCCCAGTGCAGGGGGACTGGGTCCGAACCCTGGTCGGGGAGCTAGAGCCCACATGCATGCCACAACTAAGAGTCTGTATGCCACAACTAAGAAGTCTCCATGCCACAACGAAGAGGCCCGCATGCCACAGCTAAGACCCGGCGCAGGCAAAATAAATATAAATAAATAAAAATAAATCTTTTAAAAAGAAAAGAAAATGCAGTACACAAAGCGTTTACACAGTGCCTGGCACCAGAAAAGACCCCAGAGCCCCCCAGTAAGGGCGTCCTGTGGCCTGGGCCGGTTGATGGAGCCTCTATCGAGGGGCTGGCTGCTGTGAGAATGCTGCCTTGGTTGATGGGCAGGTTCCCTTTGGCTCCGTCTCCCCCGCGCTTGTTCCCTCGCTCCTCTCTCTCCAAGCTGATGAAATATGGACGAGCTGGCAATGGTGTCGCTGCCAAGCAGGCTGCCACCAACCCAGGGAGGGTGATGGATAGCCCTGATTACACTGGCCCGGCAGCGGGGTTGGGGGAGCAGCCTCATCCATGTCAGGGCCCTCCTTCCAGCCTTCGTCTGCCTTCCCAGGAGCTGCCAGGGTCTCCATCCCAAAGGTTTGTGGCCTCTGTCATCTTGGCCCCTCACTACAGCTGGCAGTGGAGAAAGGGCTGGTCTCTTTGCAGATGAGGGACGTGAGGCCAGAGGGGAGAAGAGACCTGCAGAGTGAGTGGCTCTCGAGACTAGAACCTTCCAATTTCCCAGTCTAATGCTTTTCCACGGCCTTTGTCAACACCTGTCCAGATACTTGGGGTATTTTCCATACTTGGGGAGCAATGTGTCTTGGGTGTTCTGAGCCCTGTCCCTGGAGTCAGGGAGTTTGGATCCCAGCTCCGCCACTTAGAATGCCCTTAGGGAAATTAGTTAACCTCTGGGCTCAATTTCCCCATCTGTTAAATGGAGATTATGATCCTAGTCATCTCCTGGATTCAGAAGCCCACCTTGGGACTTCCCTGGTGGCTCAGTGGTAGAGAATCCGCCTTACAATGCAGGGGATGCGGGTTCGATCCCTGGTCGGGGAACTAAGATCCCACATGACGCGGGACAGCTAAGCCCGCGCGCCACAACTACTGAGCTCGTGCGCCTCAACAAGAGAGCCCGCGTGCCGCAAACTACAGAGCCCACGTGCCCTACAGCTTGTGCACCACAACTAGAGATAGAAAACCTGCACATCACAACTAGAGAGAAGCCCGCGCGCCACAACAAAGACCCCACGTGACGCAACTAAGACCCGACGCAGCCAGAAAAAAAGAAATAAATAAAAGAAAGAAAGAAAAAAAAGTATAAGATAAATAAATAAAAAAGACTCTGCGCTCCCAATGCAGGGAGCCCGGGTTCGATCTCTGGTGAGGGAACTAGATCCCACATGCGTGCTGCAACTAAGAGTTTGCAAGCCACAACTAAGGTGCCCGCCTGCCGCAACTAAGACTCGGAGCAACCAAATAAATAAGTAAATATTAAAAAAAAAAAAAAAAAAAAGCCCACCTTCCCAGAACCATACCTGGGTCAGGGTCTCTGAGGAATGCCGAAGCTTCCTGCCCTCCCCTTTTTCCTCTCCACAACCCCTGTGCATCTTCCCCTCCCCCGTGCCGTGCCTTCCACCTGGAATGACTTTCCCCCTCTTCACCTTGTGAGCCCAGGGTCCAGTTCAAATATCACCTCTGCTGGGAAGCCTTCCCTGGCCCTCATGTTTCTCCACGGGGCATAGAGCTCCCAATTTGGAAACACCACTGGGCTCAGCCAACCCTGGGCCACAGCCTGGGTCCCACGGCACAGAGGTCCATCACTCGGCTGCCTCCCCCTCACAGTGTCCCGGCAAAGTCTTCTCCCTGGAGCCAGAGCAGGGGCTCGTTTCTGATGGAGAAGCCAGTCACTGAGGCAGCAATTGACAAAGGCTCCGGGCTTTCTTCCTACCAGAGATGTCTGACTTTCCACAGGGGATTAGAAGTCAGGAACTGCTTTTCACAAACCCGAGGGCAGAATCAGGAGTGGTGGATTTTTTTCGATGAAGGATAGAGCATAAAGAAGAGATGTTTAGGGGCTTCCCTGGTGGCACAGTGGCTGAGAGTCCGCCTGCCGATGCAGGGGACGCGGGTTCGTGCCCCGGTCCGGGAGGATCCCACGTGCCGCGGAGCGGCTGGGCCCGTGAGCCGTGGCCGCTGAGCCTGCGCGTCCGGAGCCTGTGCTCCGCAACGGGAGAGGCCACAACAGTGAGAGGCCCGCGTACCGCAAAAAAACAACAACAACAAACAACACTCCCTCTGGCTGCCATGGCGGGGGTGGGCTTCCCAAATCCTCCCCAGCCTCGCCTGAGCTCTGAATTCCCCTAGGCCACCTCTGCCCTGGCCTCTTTGTTTCAATCCTCTGCCTGTTTGCTGTCCTCGCCTCTCAGGCACAATCTCCTCCCAGGTTGGGACCATTTCAGCCTCTTCTCTACCCTCGGCACCCGGCACACTGGCTGAGAGCCCCTTCCGCCAAAGCAGTCGGCACCCAGCAAGCCCTTCCAGGTGCTGTGCTGTCTCCCAGGGGCCAGCAGCCTGACGCCTCGCTTCAGGAAAGTGGCCCACCCCCTCCGCTCGGTCTACACCCCCGACCTCATGCAGCAGGCAAGGCTGGGGCCGCCACGGACCGGCACGAGGCCTGGGTTTGCTCAGTTTTATGACCACGCCCGTGTCTAGAAACGGAAAAGCCAGGCGAGTCTAGCAATTGGTTAATGTCTCCCCATTAATGTCACCAAGGTGGACTTCTCCCTCCCGGACCCAGTTGTCCCCAACGCCTCCCCCTCCCCCTCCTCTGGCTGAGTCAGGCTGTCCAGGGACACAGGAGAAAAGGACAGAAAGATGACGTGTTCCTTCGCCTGAAAAGCAACGCAGACACTCCCTCAGATCACCAGCAACCCTCCAGCTTTGCGGGGAGTACACATTCCACCACCAACCAGAGCTGTGTTAGCAGCTGGTGGCCTCTGGGATCAAAGGACAGCATATCTGATGGCTCTGGGGTAAATCAGGTCTCCAGGCCCGGGATGGGGGGTGGGAGACGGGGAGATCTGGAATGTCCTGGAATGTCTTGGTCTCTTCCCTCTGCAGCCTGGTCACATCCTTCCTCCTGTGACATTTATTGCTCTGGAGTGTATGTTTCAGATACCAAGTTTTGCCATCCTGGAACACCAAGAACCCTTAGAGATCAACCCAGGCCTGTCCGATACCCATGGGAGAGGAGTCACACCCCAGCTAGTCACCCTGGCCCAGGGGAGCCGCAATTCTCAGTGACGGGAGAGCGAGGGCCACAGGGCTGCTCTGGAACCTCTGAGAGTCTGAATCACATCTCTACGTGATCAAACTCGTGCCCCACCCTCACCCCTCGCAGGATCTCTGGGCACGCCATGGTTAAGAGCTCGCCCTCCGAGCCAGGCTGCCTGGGCTGGAACCTCAGTTCTCCCACTTCCTAGGTGTGTCAGTTTCCCCGTCCGTAACATGGAGATGATGACAGAACCTTCGCGACAGCTCTGACCTGTAACGTGCTCAGAACAGCGCCTACCACACAGTAAGTGCTCCATAAGAGTTGGCGGCTGTTCTTATTTGCCATTGAGGCTTCTCAAGCCAGAGACGGGCAGGGGCTCACCCATGGCAGCCCAGCAAGACTGGCAGGTCCCAGGCTAGAACGCGGGTCTCCTAACTTCCAGGCCAGCGCTCTGTCACTGAGCTCACAGAGCTCTGATGGTTGCAAAGACCTTGGGAGATGCACTGCCAAGGCATCGAGCTGCCCCCAAATAGCCACACGCAGAGACACACACCATCTCCCCAAGGGACACACAGATTAAATCACAGACAGATGCACAACGTATGTGTACGCCCATCCTCTGATGCCGAGATACGGATGCTCACAGCAGTGCACACACACGCACACACACTCGGGCTTTTCATGCTCCGGGGATCCAGGCCTCCCCCAGACCTCACTGCCTTCTCTCTTTCCTTCCTTTCTGTCTCCTCACCCTTCCCCTCCCTCCACCAGCCACCTATTTGTGGCTGTTTTCCCCACATCCCTGGCCTGTCTGGAATGAGGGGTGATGTTGTCAGCTCCTGTTGTCAACCAGAAGCCCAAACTTCTGTTCCCAGCCTTAGGTCGCAGTATCCCTGCTCACCTGGAGGGTCCGAGTAGGCTGTGGGGTGGAGGTTTCAGCTGGAGCCAGCTCCGAGCTGTGGGCCTCCAGCTGGGGCCACCTCCTCCTACGCTCATCCCCCCGAGGATGTCACGGGGCAGCTGGGGGCTCTGGCTGAGGCCCTCGGGGAGTGGGAGGGAAGCTGGGGTCCTCATGATCTCCACCATCGCGGCAGCTCAGAGAGGTCCAGCCTTCCAGAGCCCCCCACGTCGTTTGAAAGATGGAGCCTCAGAACTTGATAGTATCAGGGCTGGAAGGACCCCCTCCCAGCCGTCTAATCCAGCCCCTCCTTTTACAGATGGGGAGACTGAGGCTTAGAAAGGGGATGAGATTTGCCCAGGGTCACACAGCAGAAGGCGACTCCCAGCACGGACTCTCCTGGATCCACACTGAGGGTCGTGAGGTTGATCGCCAGCCTGATGCTGACCCCACATGGCGCTGCCCCCCACTGCTCACCAGTCCCTGCCCCGCAGCCCTCCAGGCCTTCCAGACACGGGCTGTGACTCCCAAGCTGAGGCCACACGGTTCTTTTGTGATGGTCTCCAGAGTCAGAAAGCTTCTCAGAGCCTGCCTAGAGACTCCGCTGTGATTTTTCCCCTCTCCCTTCCTGTTTATTCAACCCCTTGGCAAAAAGCCCCAGGGGAGAGAATTTATGAGACGGGGAGGAGGGAAGTGGGGAGAGATGAGCTGGGGAGATGAGCGATGGTTGATAAAAAGAAGAGGAGAGAGGAGGGAAGAGAGAATTTAAGGAGAAAGCAACACAGGGTGTGTGTTTGTATGAGCAGGAAGGGCTTGGTTTACCAGCATCTGCAGGTCCAGGGAAAACCCTCCCTGAGAATCTCTCGGCTGGACTGCAGGCGCTCCCATGGATGCCTGGGTTGGGGAGGACATCTGGGGGTCCCCAGGCCACTCCCAGGTGGAGAGGCAGCTGGGAATGCTGCACCAAGGAGCCCCCCACCCTTCTCAGGGTGCCGGTGTTCCTGCCCCTATGCAGTGTTCAGCAAAGCCCTGGGATGCACAGGGCCCCTGAAAGCACCATGTATACAGCAGGGGCTCCATAAAGGCTGCATGGACCCCTGGTAGGAAACAGCCAGGCCCCTGGGTTCTTGCCCAGGCCCTGACTGATTCGACACGTGGCTTCGAGCAAGATCGTTCCCCTCCTGGGCCTTGGCTTCCTCCTCTGTCCAGTAAGGGGACATGCTGGGTGGTGGCTAAGGGGCGTTCCAGCTCTGACAGCCCAGGGGTTTGGAATTCTAGAGGTCACCAGCTAAATGTCATACAATAGCCTTGACACAATAGCCTTGACCTCCCCACCCCATCCACTCCCAGTTCCACACGCAGAGGAGGTGCCAGGGCTCCCCAATATTCCAGCAAGTCCTCAAGGGGCTCACATTCTCACCCTGCCTCCTGGGTGCCTGGTGTTCAGGAGAGTGTCAACCTACACCGGAGACCTGGCTGCTTCTTTCAGGCCTGACTCCATCCACCCACACTGAATGTTCCAGGGAGATGCCTCTCCACGTTCAAACATCATCCTATGTATGGGAGAAACGACGTAATTCTTGGGGGGAAAAAATGGAGGGGGGAAGACATGAAACCAGAGTGGCAGAGCTGGGTGTTGGGTTCATGGAACTTATTATCCTGTTAGGTGATTTCCATAATAAACTGTCAGGTAATAACACAAAATTTTAAATGCATCTTTCTGAGATGCCTGTGGAATGCACAGTAGGTAGTCAAAGAAAACATTCCTGCTCCAATAATATTAACAGTAATGTGATACCTATTGGCAAGTTTGAAATCTAAGGAGGTTGAGGAGAGTGTATAGTGCCCTGGGGTTTCACAGTGGTTTACAGGGGCTTATGTGTTAATACGATAGAAAAGCTAAATACACTGCTTCTTTCCACCTGTTTACAGAATCAGGCTGTATTGTCAAGTCCCTTGGATATTTTCAAGGGTTTGGAACCATTCTATACAATAAGCACTTAACCACTTCATGCTGATGAATATGTCTTGCTTAGTGTTTGTTTTTGTGGGGTTTTTTGTTTGTTTGTTTTGGTTTTTGGTTTTTCTTGGCCGCGCCGCATGGCACGCAGGATCTTAGTTCCCTGACCAGGGATCGAACCCGCGGCCCCTGCAGTGGAAGCGTGGAGTCTTAACCACTGGGCTGCCAGGGAAGTCTCCTTGATTAGCGTTCTTTATCTTTGTGTTATGTGTATGGTTTTCCTCTTATTTTGACTTAAGTGTGTCCACAGAATTACTAACATTATTTTTGAAATGGAAAAAAAGTAATTCAGGTCAAATAAATATTTTCATAAAGTTTTAAAAATGTCCTGTCTCTCTCATCTCTTCTCCTCTGTCCCTCCACCCCACCCCACTCCTGCCCCAACGGCGGATCCACTGGTCTCCTGCAGAGCGGTTTTACCCACTTCCCTCTACACGCCCAGGCCTCCCACCCCATGTGTTCAGCAAGGAGTCAGCAAAGACTGTTTCCTCCCTAAGAAGAATCCTGGGGCTGCAGGATGGATGCAGACCACAGAGGCCAAAGTGTGACTGGGAATGAAGGAGGCAGGTCAAGATGAGGTCCGACCATCCTAGCACCGATGGAGGAATCTCTTGCCCTGTGGCGCTTGCATTGGGAGTGATCTGGGGACCAGGGTCTTCCCGTGCCCGTGAGAACCCTCCTGAGGTGCCTGGCATTCTGCTGATCCCATGCCCAGGCTCTGCCTACTAACCAGACACAGGAACCTGATGAGAACTTAGGAACAACCAGCCCAGCTTCCTTGCTTGACAGAGGAGAGGAGACACGTGTTCGATGTTACACAGCAGAGTCCGTGGATGCTAATCTGACCAGCCTCTCCCCTGCATAGAATCTTGCAGTGGCTCCCACCGGCCACAAGACAAGGTCAGATGCCCTGGCCTTGGCGCCCAAATTTTCAAGACCTGCTCCTGCCCCCCATTCAGCACCACCTCCCACCAGTCTCACCAGCCTCACCCCCTTCCCTCCGTCTTTACCCAGACAGCTCTAATTCCTCCTGCCCGGGTCCTCCTCCCCGGGAGGTACACTTGCTCAAGGGGCGGAGCTGGCATTGAAAGCGAGTCAGACTCCAGAGCCCACCGTTCTAACCACTCTGCTCTCCTTCATCAGCCAGGGCGAGGGAGAGGCGATGGAGACCTGGTTCCTGCTTCCCTAATCTGTGCCTTCCCTTTCGCTTCCCGGACACCGCTGGGCAGAGGTGACCAGAAGTCAGGAGGAGAATGGGGCGGGGGCGGGGAACGGTCCTGCCCTTTGCCACATCCTCCATCACTCTTGTTCCTGAAAACCTCAATGGGAAGACAAGTCTAGAGCTGGGCCTGTGCTGGGTAGAAAGCTAGTCTTCTGCTTCTCTCTTGCCCCATACCTTTACTTTCAGGAGCCCAGGCAGGACCAAATGAGGGGAAATTATTGCCGCCTGCTGAGGGTGGGGCTCTGTCCCTCCCCAGGGGTCTCTCCTGCCCCGCCCTTTACACTGCCTCCCTTTTGCTGTGACCCCTGAGGCAGACATCCCGTTCTCCCCCGACCCTACCTGCTCGTCCACTGTCAGCCTCAGCATCACTGAGCGATGCTCACCAGGTGCATCCTGGGTAAGAAAGGGGTCTCGGGGGCCCACCCCGCTGGGTTTAAATCATACCCCTGTCACTTACTATCTGTGTGGCCTCAGGTGAGAAACGGAATCTCCCTCTGCAGCTGCGCTCCAGGAGCCCCTGGGACAGCGTGTGGGAGCCGCCAACGTGCCTGGCAGCTCAGCGGAAGCTGCAAGTGCAAAGGCGTGGAGGGAGCGGGCATGGCGCCTGCAAGGATAAAGGACGCCCCATAGACCTTCTTACCCTCTCCAGGCTTCCTCCAATGTAGCTGAGGGGACTGGCTGGAGGTGGCAGCTCTGTGTCACTGGGGGGATAAAGAAGCAACTCATGTCCAAACTATAATTCAAAAAGGCACATGCACCCCTATGTTCCTAGCAGCACTATTCACAATAGGCAAGACATGGAAGCAACCTAAACGTCCACTGACAGATGAATGGATAAAGAAGATGTGGTACATGTATACAATGGAATACTTCTCAGCCATAAAAAAGAATGAAATAATGCCATTTGCAGCAACGTGGATGGACCTAGAAATTGTCATACTAAGTGAAGTAAGTCAGGCAGAGAAAGACAAATAGCATATGATATCACTTATCTGTGGAAGCTAAAATATGGCACAAATGAACCTATCCATGAAACAGAAACAGACTGACAGACATAGAGAACAGATTTGTGGTTACCAAGGGTTGGAGGGAGGGATGGACTGGGATTTGGGGGTTAGAAGATGCAAATTAGTATATATAGAATGGATAAACAACAGAGTGCTACTGCATAGCACAGGGAATTATATTCAATATCATGGTAAAAAAGAATGTATATACATGTATAACTGAGTCACTTTGCTGTACAGCAGAAATTAACACAACATTGTAAATCAACTATACTTCAATTTAAAAAAATTCACAAAAAAAGAATAAAAGAAGCAACTCATGTTCTAGTCATCTCCAAGGCGAGACCATTAAGGAGACATTCTTGGGAAGAAGGAGGGGAAAAAAAACTGGGCCATGAATCTGGAGATCTGGGACCAGCTGCTATCTGACACCGGACAAGTCACCGGACCTCTCTGGACGTCAGCTTCATCTTCGGTCATGGGTGCGGTTTGAGATGCTGATTAATCTGCACTTGCCCCGCTGGCCTGGGAAATCAAGCCTGTGGTCTGGGACAGTTGTCCTGGGTCTCCATGCAGGTCGCTTCCCAGATTACTCCCAGTCCCCTGGGACTTGCTGCATGGGAATGCCAAGCCCAACCTTCTTCAAAGCCACTGGGTATCCAAGCTGCCTGACATCCCCCACCCTCATCCTCCACCACTGTCCTCCAGCCCCAAAGCAAAGGTGAAAGGCTGGCAGAGTCCCGTTTGGTGGAAGGCAAGAACTAAACTTTGTGGCACACCTACTATGTGCCAGATTCTTGGCAGGTATGAACTCCTTCACTTCTCTCAATAACCCAATGAAAAAACAGTGGTTTCCATTTTATAAATAGGGAAACTCAGATTCAGAGAGGTTAAGTCACTTGCCCAAGAACACCCAGCCAGTTATTGGCTGAGCCAGGATTCCAAGTCAATGCAAAGTCAGCTGCTTGTCCTCTGCCATGATGCTCTGGGGGCCAGAGGCACACCAGACTCCTGCCCCTGCAGCTCGAGATGTAGAGCGAGGAGGAGACATAAGGCCAGAGAGAATGGAGGCCACCCCAAGCAGGGGATAATGTCATGAGCACTGTCCTCACCTCCAGAAATGGCAAAAAAGTTCCCTTCCTTCTGGGTCTTCTGAGAACCACCTTTGCAACTGCTCATTCATGGAGGAAACAGCCATGCACCAAGCATCTACCACACTCTAGCTCCAAGCCGGGCATAGCTGCAGTGACCAACACACAGCCCCTTCCTCTTGGGACTTATGGTCCAGGGCAGGAGACAAAGGAGGTCCAGAGTGTGCTAAATATCATGGCAGAGTAGCCTGGAGGCTACATGAGCCCAGAGGAGGGACCCCCATTGCTAACCCAGAAATCAGGGAAGGCTTCCTGGAAGAGGGTCCAGGTACAAGTGGTTTCTCAGTGGGCTCATACAGAGGAAGGTCTGTCTTGTTCACTTCTATTTCCCTAGGATTGAGGACAATGCCTGGCAAAAGCGAACGCTCAGGAAAAATGGCTGAAATTATTTGCTTAATTGGAAGCCCCATGACAAAAGATGAAAGCTGTTAAGATGTTAAGCTGTTAAGAAAGATGAAGTATATAAAAAAGTGTATCAGGAAGTACATAAAAAAGAAATGAATAGGGTTGAAGATGCTGCAGGTGCATGGGGACTCAAGGGGGCAGTGGGGACGGGTGAGCTCTGTCTTCAAAACCTGCAAGGCACTCACTGGGAAGAGGAAACTGACTGGACCTAGGGGAACCCAAGGGGCAAAGGCAGGACTAATGAAAGGAGGCATGTTGGGCTCAGTGTAAGCAGGAGCATTTCAACAATTCAGCAGTTAGAAAGGTTGAAAGCTCGCTCGTGAAGTTGAGTCCCCTGTTAGAGGGGTTTGAGTTGAGGCTGGATGAACATGTATTAAGGATGCTGGAAAAATAAAGAGAGCAAAGAGCTTGGTGGGAAGTGGTGTCAGCTGACTTTGTAATGTCCCACCTGTGGCTGAGTCTGGGATTTGCCTACCCAACCGCCGACTCACTTTAGCCTTACTAACGAAACTCCCATTCAGGGTGGAGCATCACAATGCCCAATACAAAGGCTAAAAATGATTATTCTAAGCCATTTACATCTACCCCATTCCCCTTTGCCAGACCCTTTTCCAGCTTGCTTTGCAGTGGCAGTAGCTATGTGATGCATTTCTGGCCGATGGTATGTAAGGGCAGGTCTGCTGAGCAGACTTCTAGAAAACTTCTAGAAAAGGTCTTGTTTCCTCCCCACATCCTACCCACCCACTGCTGAGCTGGCCCTTTTCATCCATCCTCATGGGGATGATGGTGTGAGGACATGATGCTTGGCAGCCATTTTGAGACCATGAGGCAACAAAGCATAAGGCTGAAAACCAGTTTCTCAGGATGGAAAAGTTCAAGATAGGAAAGTTTAGCAATTCTATGATACATCATATTTTCACATTTTGACATCTTTGGAATCAAGATATAGCTTATAATAATCATTGGGTGTCAGAGTATAATTGGCTTTTTTTTTTCAATCATTGGAAGTACAGCATGGGATTTGCCCAATACCCCATAAATAATGTGGTGGAACCATGATTCCAATCCAGATGTTTTCCATCCTAGCATGTGAAACATGATCTGAGAAAAGGGAGGGAGGGCCACAAACAGACTAAACCCCTTTTATGTGCCAGGCACATGGCCGAGCACTTCACAGGCACCGCTTCTCCTAGCCCTCACACCACCCTGAACTTGACCACGGTCACACACCTGGTAGGTGGTGGAAACAGGACTTAGATCATCTGACTCCAGAGTGGAGGCTCCCACCATTTGTGTCCCTCCGTCCTCCAGCTGCGCCCCCTTCCAGTTCCACAGCCGAGGGTCTAAGCACAGGAGCCATCACCTCCTCACCAGTTGCCACTATCCCTGTGGTTTTCATCCACTTGCCCCTTTCCCTCTGTTCTTCACCCCAAGAGTTTGATCTTCATCCCGAGGCCATGAGGAGCTGCCACAGTCCTTTTAAGAGGGAAGTGACCTGGTCACTAGTGGGTTATTCCTTTGAGTTAAGCATTGCCCTCTCCAGCCTCCTTGCTTAAAAGGCAGGTGCCCCTGGGAGGGAAGCACACACATGACCTGCCCCTGAGGGGGCCAAGTCTTACAATAGCCGAGACATGGAAACAACCTAAATGTCCATTGACAGATAAATGAATAAAGAAAATGTGGTACATACAGACAATGGAATACTACTCAGCCATAAAAAAGAATGAAATAATGCTGTTTGCAGCAGCATGGATGGACCTAGAGATTATCATACTAAGTGAAGTAAGTTGGAAAGAGGGGCCAAGTCTTACAATAGCCGAGACATGGAAACAACCTAAATGTCCATTGACAGATAAATGAATAAAGAAAATGTGGTACATACAGACAATGGAATACTACTCAGCCATAAAAAAGAATGAAATAATGCTGTTTGCAGCAGCATGGATGGACCTAGAGATTATCATACTACGTGAAGTAAGTTGGAAAGAGAAAGACAAATACCATATGGTATCACTTATATGTGGAATCTAATATATGACACAAATGAACTTATTTACAAAACAGAAACCGACTCACAGACATAGAGGACAGATTTGTGGTTGCCAAGGGGGTGGGGGGTGGGGGAGGGACGGACTGGGAGTTTGGAATTAGCAGATGCAAACTACTATATATTTAATGGATAAACAACAAGTTCCTACTGTATTGCACAGAGAACTATATTCAATATCCTGTGATAAACCATAATGGAAAATAATATGAAAAAGAATGTATATATATATATATGTATAACTGAATCACTTTGCTGTACAGCAGAAATTAACACAACATTGTAAATCAACTATACTTCAATAAAATAAAATTTTTTTTAATTAAAAAAATAACCTTACCATACAGACCGGTTGTGAGTATCAAATAAGACAAAGAATATAAAGTATGTAGCATGGGGCTAGAGCAGAGAACTCTATAAATATCACTATTACTATTGTTGCTATTGTCTAATAATCATATCTGTAGGAACGAAGGCTCAGAGAGGGGACATGAATTTCCCAGGATCACACAGCCAGTTAGTGGCACAGCTGGAACCAGAACCTGCATTTCTCTCCACTTCATATAATAATAAAAATAAAAATAACAATAATAGCAGCTAACACTTACCACGTAACAGGCACTCTTCTAAGTGTTTTATGTCTGTTTTCTCACTTAACTCTCACAACTCTGTAAGACAGGTATTATTAGTATCCTTATTTTATAGATGAGAAAACTGAGGCCCAGAGAAGTTAAACAATTTTCCCAAAGCCACAAAGCCTGTCAGTGGTGAAGTGAGGATTTGAACCCCGAGAGTTCTGGCCCCCAAATTCAGCATGTGCTTGTCATATGTGTAGCCATTTCACTAAATGCCTTTACCCTGGACATACCTGATGCAAAGACATGACTCTAGTGGCAGTGGTCAGGCCCCATGACAGGAGAGCCAGGTCCACCTGGTAGGACCCTTCACAGCACACAAAGTGATGGGAGCTGCCACCCCACCTCCTGCTCCTTCATTAACAAATGGAGTTCCTGGGCGCCTCCTGGGGCCCCCGTGTCGGGCAGACGCTGACTTCCTGAGCTGGCACAGTTGCCCAGCGCCACAAAGCCATCCCTGGCTCTGCACGGTATCCCTAGATGCCCGAAGGCTGTGTTCAAAGATGCAGCGAGACCAGGGCCAGGAACGCATGGGTGCCAGCCCAGCCCATGGTCCCCGTGGAGGCTGCAGGCCCTGCATCGGCCCCAGGCAGCAGGAGCGTCAGCCGTCCCAGACGGAGGCAAGCTCAGGCTACTCTCCAGCCTTGGAATATTCACTTCCTGGTCCCAGCACAACCTGTCCCTGGCCTGCACATTCCTCCTCACCCGGTGCTCTCAGCCACAGGGGCAGATGGCACAGCCAGCCTGGTCCACAGCTCAGACTTGCAAAGCGACTCTGTCCTCCCTCTACCAAGGGTGTGCAAATCTGCTTCTTAAGTGGGGCACGTGGAGATGCTTAGAGGCTGAGAAGAGAGAAATTGGGGGGTGATGGAACTGTTCTGTGTCTTGATTGTGATGGTTAACCAATTGAGTGCATTTGTCAAAACTTGTAGAACTGTGCACTAAAAATGATAGACTTCAGTAGATAACACCGCAAGAAACCTGACTAAAAATCATATATAAATATAAACACAGAAATAAACATAGGATTAGAAAAGAAGGAGCCCCTGGGCACCCGGCCACTCAGACCAGGCCAGCACAGAGGACACTGCAGTGGGAGAAAGCCTGTCCCCTCCCTCAGCCACCTCACGCAGCCCACGGGTGCGTCCTGCTGGCTCAGCCCCCAAACACTCCCAGAACCTGCGCCTTTGTCCGGGAGCACCCACCCTCGGGATGCTTGGGGCTTCCCACCTTGTTGAGCCTTTTTCACATGTGAGGTCCATGTTGGGTTTATTCCCATCACATGTGAGGCCAAACTGAGGCTTGGAGGGACCGAGGAACCTGCTCACAGCCTCCCAGCTAAAAACATGAGTAACAGCAAGGCTATGCATTATCCCTTTATCCTCACAGCAACCTTGATTTTATGGATGAGAAAAATGATGCACAGAGATGTTGCTCAACTTTTAAAATTCGTAACTCGTGATTTCTTTCCTTGGTCGAAATAAATATAATTTTTATACCTTAAAAAAAATAGCACAGAGAGGTCAAGTAACTTGCCCAAGGTCACACAGCTTATAAAAAGGCAGAGTTGGGAGTCGAACCTGGAGACTGGCCCCAAGGTTCAGCTCTCAACCACTATTCTCTTTTCCCCCTAAAGAGGCGAGCAGCCTCCACCTCTGCTCTCTCTTCTAGAGACTGTGCTCAGAGCCATTACTGTTCCTAGTGGTTCACTGTGGGCCCAGGCACCTCCTTCTAAGAGCTGAGCTGGCGGGATGGGCAGTCCCCAGGGCAGTCCCATGGGAGGGTGCAATTTAGCCACCCCTGGACGACACGGTCCACCGGTCCCTCCTGTGTAAGCCCAGCGAAAACACCTCATTTGGTTCTGCCACAGCTGTGTGACTTTAAGAAGTTACTTCACCACTCTGTGCCTGGGCCTTGTCTGTGTAGAGGATGATGGTAGCACGAACCTCCCAGGCCACTGTGAGCCTCTAACAAGTGAATATGTGTACAGCACACACAGCTGCATCCAGCAGGGACCAACTCTCCAGGAGTACAACCAGTGTGGTCTCAAATAGCATTTTCATCACTGCGCAAGGAAGGGAAGGTACAGGTCAAAACAACATGGTCTAACCGCATCCAGAGTCTCAAAGTACGTCCACCTGTCCAGCAGACCCCAGTGATAGAGTCTCACCCACACGCTGGGGCACCGCTCTGGTCTCCTCAGCCCATCCCCATCCAAGGGGCAGGGAGGGTCTCAGAGCTAGACCCCGGGTCTTCCCTCCTGTGATAACCATCCAGCATCCTCCTTGGAGCCCATCTTTGGTGTTCTGTCTGTCCCTCCATTTCTTCTGCGGCTGCGTGGATGGGGGAGGGGAGGGTTGGGAAATTTCAGGCCGTGCAGGTCGGGGAGGGGAGGGGATCAGCATCGAGGTCAGCTCCCAGGGTGGTTTCCCCCAAAGCTGCTCCATCACATATATCTTACTGTGTTAAAACAGAGTCTGTCTTTTTTTCTTTTTTTTTTGGTCACGTGGGATCTTCCCCCACCAGGGATCGAACCTGTGCCCGCCGCTCTGGAAGCGCGGAGTCTTAAACCACTGGATTGCCAGGGAAGTCCAAGTCGGTCTGATTCTTGACCATGAGCATTACTACAAAAGGCTGCCTTCTCCAGAGCACAGGGCTGTCCTACAGCATTTTGTTTAATTCAATTATTTAATGGATGTCTTCCAGATGGATGAGGAGAGGGGCTGTGTTTCTCTTGTTCGTGGCTGTATCTCCAGAGCCTGGCACAGAGGGCAACTGAGGATGGATAGATGGGTGAGTGGGTGGATGGGTGGATGGATAAATGAGTGGATGGATGAGTGGATAGATGGGTGGATGGCTGGATGGATGGATGGATGGCAACTGAGGATGGATAGATGGGTGAGTGGGTGGATGGGTGGATGGATAAATGAGTGGATGGATGAGTGGATAGATGGGTGGATGGCTGGATGGCTGGATGGATGAATGCATGGATGGATAGATGGGTAGATGGGATAAATGATACCCAGCAAAGGCTGGGGCTGGGGGCTGGGGGCTGAGGTAGACCATCTGTCTCCTCTCCACCTGCTGTTCAGAGCTGAGAGCTTGTGATATCTACTCTACTGGTCCTTTCAGGGACCTTGGTTGCTCTAATCGGTGGGTCGGCCCCTGAGCCCCCCAGACAGGGACAGAGCAGCAGACTAAAGAACAAGATCTGACAGAGGATAAAGGCAGAATGAGGGAGGAGCTGGGGGCAGGGGAAGAGCGTGGGGGCAGAGCTTTCCAGAATAAAAGTCTGGGAAAGCAGAAAGAAAACATTCATCAGGTGGAGGAGAAAGGGAGGAGGGGGGCAAAACAAAAGCTGGAGGCAGATGGAATACTTGATCAAAGGAAAGATAAATTGGGCAATGATGCTCCCCGGTCCCTTCTCAGCACTTTGATAGGTTGCATGTGGGTAAGAGCTTGCCTGGCTGATTCCTGAGCACTTTTCTCTCCATTAACACAGCTCAGTCTCACAACATCCTTGAGGGGCGACTTTATTATTATCCTTCCGTCAGTGCGGCCCCAAGAACGAAGACGTCAGCGCCGCCCCCCTGAGCCTGGATCCTGCTCCCCCATCCCTGGCTGGGGGACCTGGGTGGATTGTATGGCCGCTCCTAGTATCACCTTCCTCACCTGTAAAACAGGGATGACAATGATACTACCTGGCGGGGATGTCACAAAAAGGAAACTAGAGCATGCCTGCAAGGGTCCAGTACTCAGGCAGCCCGCCAGCCTCCTTTCCTCCCTCTTCCTCTGCCTGGACTGAGACGCAGGTGCCCACGGAGCCAGGGAGCACTTGCCTCATTGATGTGGGGTGGGGTCTGGCCACCAGGACCCTGAAACTCCCCAGGAGATTCTAGTGTGCAGCTGGAGTTGAGAAGCTCTGGTCTAAGACAGAGACTGTGCAAGGAGACCCCAGGAACTGGTCACAGTAGACAGTGTATCTGGGGAGGGTAACCCAGTGGCCTGGGGCACGAGGCGGAGGGTGAGAAGGAGGAGATTTTTCTCTGAATACCCCTAATACCTTCTGTTCCATGTGCCCATAGTATCTATTCAAAGAGCAAATTTAAATTCTTTTTTTTTTTTTTGCGGTACGCGGGCCTCTCACCTGTTGTGGCCTCTCCCGTTGCGGAGCACAGGCTCCGGACGCGCAGACTCAGCGGCCATGGCTCACGGGCCCAGCCGCTCCGCGGCATGTGGGATCCTCCCGGACCGGGGCACGAACCCGCGTCCCCTGCATCGGCAGGTGGGCTCTCAACCACTGCGCCACCAGGGAAGCCCTAAATTCTTATAATAAGCAAATGGAATTAAATCCATCTTGACCTGCCCCCAAGATTGGCAGGAAATCCTTAGCGGGGGCATTTTCTGTTCCTTCCCCTTCCCGTCGATGCCACAGAACCCCAAGGTTACCTGGTCCCTGCAAGATAGAGGTGGCACTGGCCTCAGCTGCGGTGGTTGCCACTACACAGCTATTGTGACTGAACTGTGTTCCCCCAAAATTCATGGGTCGAAGTCCTAACCCCCAGGACCTCGGAATGTGATTGCATTTGGAGATAGGCCTTTAAAGAGGTAATTAAAGTGAAAAGGACTTCCCTGGTGGTCCAGCGGGTAAGACTCCACGCTCCCAGTGCAAAGGGCCCAGGTTCGATCCCTGGTCAGGGAACTATATCCCTCATGCATGCTGCAACTAAGAGTCCGTATGCCACAGCTAAAGATCCACATGCCGCAATGAAGATCCCGCGTGCTGCAACTAAGACCCGGGGCAGCCAAAATAAATAAATAAATAGATAAATAAACAGATAAATAAAAAATAAATCATAAAAAAAAAGAAAAGGAGGTCTTTACGGTGGGCCCTAATCCAGTGTGACTGGTGTCCTCATAAGAAGAGGAGATTTGGACACAGACACGCACAGGCGCAGAGGAAAGGCCAGGTGAGGACACAGTGAGAAGGCGGCTGTCTACAAGCTAAGAGGAGAGGTCTCAGAAGAAACCAACTCTGCTGGCGTCTTGATCATGGACTTCTAGCCTCCAGAACTGTGAGAACATACATTTCTGCTGTTTAAGCCTCCCAGTCTGGAGTGCTTTGTTGTGGCAGCCCAAGCAGACTTACTTGTGCAGGAGAGTGGGTCCCTCCACAAACACCTTCAATCCCTGCCACTAGGTGTGGCCATAGGAGGCCCAGCTCAGGCCTACACATCCCCAAGCCCGGCCATCCCCATCCAAGCCCCTAACCCTCGGTTGCACCAGGCTTAAGGCCCAAGGCCTAAAAGCACCCACAGCCCCTCTGCCCCTCTAGTCCTGGAGTCGGGCCCACACCCCTACTGGACAATCTTGCTCAGCCCCTAGAGCTTCAGACAACAAGGTCTTAAGGGCAACCATCCCATGTGACAACCTCTCTGTCAGCCCTGGAGAGCAAAAGGGCTCATACTGCCTTCAAAACACAAAGGCCCGGCTAGCACCCTTCCTTCCTTCCCTCTTGGTGCATCTGCAGGGGTAGACACCATGTAAGGACGCTTCTCAGCCTTCTTGCCTGCCCTGCCGTCATCCTCCTCCCTCCCTCCCCCTCCCTTCCTTCCTGCCCTCCCATAGCCTCAGGACTCCTGCCACTGCAATGGACAGAACCTCACTTTAAACCAGCTGAAGAGAATTGGTTGACTAATAAGACTGAAAAGTTTGGGGATAGAGCTGAAGAGTTAGGGTGGGCTTCAGGTCTGGCTGATTCAAGGGTCTCAAATGACATCATCAGAGCTCCATTTCTCATTCCATCTTGTAAATAGACTATCCTCATACAGCAAGCATGAGGCCCACAAGCCAGCAAAAGAATGCCACAAAAATCCCCAGGGAGAATTCCACTGAGACAAAGACATATGTCCATTCCTGAGCTGTGGCTAAGGGGATGGGGGACATGCTGATTGGCCAGGCTTGAGTCACAGGCCCCTGAATGGGGAGTGGAGGATGGGACCTTTTTTCCCCATCCACAAAATAGAAATGTATTTCCACAGGAAAGAGATGGTCTGTCATTAGATAAAAGGAGAGGGAGTGTGGGAAGGTCAACTATGGTCTTTCATTCTCCCCTCCCTTCCACACACCTTAGGGTCTGCACATCACTCCTGGCTGATGTTCCTCCACAACTTTGCCTTTCAGAGCTGTTTTCATGTTCTCACACACAAAAAAATGGTCTTTATCTGGGTAGCTTGGAGGGATGTGGAAGAGGTATGGGGTGGGTACAGCTGTAGGGATCGTTTCATACTTCATAAGTGTATTAGGCAGCTACTACTGCAATAATGCTGCATAACAAAGCACCCCAAAGCTCATTACAATAACAATAGTTTATTTTTCTCTTGAATGGGTCTCTGGGCAGATCTGCTTCAGGCTATAGGACAGGTGGGCTCAGCTCCTGGCAGTGCGTGGTATCCAGGTCTGCTTCACATGTCTCTCCTCCTTCTTGGACCAGCATTTTCCTGAGGAATTGTGTGCAAGAGGCCAGGAGTACAAGAGGCCAGACCACACCATGCATGCACATTTAAGGTCTCTGTCCCTGTCATGTTTTATTCCATTGGCCAAAGCAAGTCATATGACTGAGCCCCAAAATCAGCAAGGCAGAGAAGTAAAGCCTTCCCTGGAAGGGGGAGGGAAGAGAATAGTTGCTGAACAATCTTGCTCAGTCAGATGGTGGGATCCCACTGGAAGTTTCCCTCAGTGCTGAGCAGAGACAGGGAGACCAGCGGTCAGAGATCTCGGGCAGAACCTGGGCAAAAGCTCTCCGTGCAGTCTTGGAAACACTCAGAGATAAACACAGGACAGAATTCAGACCCACTGGCAGGCCAAACTCTGCCCAGCTCTGCCGTCCACCAGCTGTGCAAGCTTTGGCACCTTCCTTAACCTCTCTGAGCCTATTTTCTCATGCAAAAAAAAGGGGGATTTCTACCTTACTGGGGGTGCTGTTCAAACTAAATGAGAGAGGAATTTGAGGTGTGCAGCTCTGTGCACAAGATTTTGTATCTAGTCCCTTACTGAACCTTCCTCTGAACCTCAGTTTCCCCATCTGTGAAGTGGGAGTAACAATAAATACCTCACTGTAGGATTTGCGGCGGGGTGGGGGGGGCCGGTTATCTGGAGAAACACTGTGTGCAAACGACTGAAACATTAAAGACACCAGGGCAGCGCATCCTTGCTGTTCCTTCCAGCCTCTCTGGGACTCAGAAAGTTCACTCTCCCAGGCCTGCAGAGCTGAGGGTGGCCACCAGAGTCTAGATGATTACGAGCTGCCTGGGGAGGAACCAAGGGCTGCCTGCCTGGCTGGGGCCAGTACTTTTATGCCTCTTTCTGTCTGGGGAGGCTATGAGTCTTCCAGTCCCTTTCTCTCTGATGTTCGACCCTCAGGGACTCCTGCCTTCCACCCCGATCTGAGGCCCCAGGCAGTGTGATGCAGAGAGTGGAGAGTTTGGCGGATGCACGGACCTGGGGTGGGAACTTGCCCTTCACCTTCCTAGCTGTGTGACCCTGAGCTGTTCACTGACCTCTCTGGGCCTCCCTACCCTCTTCTGGATCCTCTGCTGAGAGGTGAGGGGAGGACCTCTCTCTACAGAAGCCCAGCACTCCCCAAAAGATGTTGTAATTGAATCCCATTTTCCACAACCTGGGGGGCTGACAGTTGAAAGGAACCCCGCCAAGGAGGAAGCTGGCATGCAAATGGACCTGGGCACCAGTCCTCCTGGTGTGCTTTTTAAACTCTTTAAAGCTGGGGCACAGACTTCCCTGGTGGCGCAGTGGTTAAGAATCCGCCTGCCAATGCAGGGGACACGGGTTCGAGCCCTGGCTTGGGAAGATCCCACACGCCGCGGAGCAACTAAGCCCATGTGCCACAGCCACTGAGTCTGCGCTCTAGAGCCCGCGAGCCACAAATACTGAGCCGGCATGCCTAGAGCCCGTGCTCTGAAACAAGAGAAGCCACCGCAATGAGAAGCCCCCACACCACAACGAAGAGTAGCCCCTGCTCACCGCAACTAGAGAAAGCCCGCGCGCAGCAACGAAGACCCAAAGCAGCCAAAAATAAATAAATAAATAAATAAATTTTTGGGGGAAAAAAAAAAAGCTGGGGCAGTCAAACCTGCCCTTGGGGACCAGGACCCCTTTCCAGGGCCTGGGAGAATGCTGGAGAGAGTGATTGTTACCAGCACCCACCCAGGTCCTGGGATGCTGCACCATCATCCTCTGGGCAAGGTGCAGACAGAGAGAGAGAGAGAGAGAGAGAGAGAGAGAGAGCGGGTTTGGGAGAAAGAATTTCTAAATATTACTATAAATTAGGAATAAACTTCTCCCTGATCCCAACCCTCCTGCCCACTTTGAGATTTCCTAGAAAGGCAAAAAGTAAAGACCTGAGGTCCCTTTGACTACCTCCTGGTTGCTAGACTGTGCTTCTTTGCATGTGTCACCAAGCCAAGACTGGACCATATAGAACACAATTGCTTTGGGGTTACATTATCATCACCCCCATTGTACAGATGAGGAAACCGAGGCTCAGAGAAGGCAAGCATTTGCCTGCTCCCAGGTCACAGAACAAGACAAGGGCACAACAAAAGCTCAACCTTTGTCTGCCTGGCTCCAATTTTTCGTGCTCCAAAAGGATCGTCTGAACTTCCCTTTCATATAAGTATTGGTCAAAGGAGTCCATTTCTCTGGTGCATCTACAGTAGGATTTGGGTCACAAAGAAACAGGAGGGTTGACACACTTTGCTTAGAGTAAGAGCTACTAGGGCCTTTCCTGGCCACCTGCCACCCATGCCACGGTTTCCCTCAGCAGAGTGCTTGGGCTGCCACCAGATAAACTTTCCTATTAAACCAGAATCCTGGTTCAAGAGGTACCACCAAGCCCCAGCCCCCCAGATCTGCTGGATTGCCCTGGCATTGTCCTCTTTCTCCCCCACTGAACCCCGGAAATGAGCTGTCATCAGGAGAGGCTGGCCACCACTCCCCCACCCCGGGAACAAGAGAAGGGTGGGCAGACTGCCCAGGCTGATAAAAGAACCCAGAGCCACCGATGGATGTCTCCTTATGTACCCAACACATGCTCATGAACTGTGCACAGTTCCTCGGGCTTGCTGTCCTGCAGGCAGGCACTGTCTCTGTCGTGACTGGCTGTGCTGCTCTGGTCAAGTTGCTAGACTTCTCTGAGTTCAGCGGGAGTCACAACACCAATGCCTTAAGATGGGAAAGCGTGCTTGTAGACAGCACGCTCTCGCGCAGGCATCTCCTAAGGCACCTCAGCTCCTGCTGTCCCCTCCAAGCTGAGGTTGGGGGTTTGGGCAGGAGAAGGGACCATTTTCCTTCGGTGTCATCTGTTTGTTTAACGGAGGGCTGCCCCAATCCCCAGGACACCCTCGAGGTGTAAATATTTACCCACCGAGCTGCATAAGCTGCTTGTAAATTTTGGAGATTAATCCTTTGTCAGTTGCTTCATTTGCAACGATTTTCTCCCATTCTGAGGGTTGTCTTTTGGTCTTGTTTATGGTATCCTTTGCTGTGCAAAAGCTTTTAAGTTTCATTAGGTCCCATTTGTTTATTTTTGGTTTTATTTCCATTTCTCTAGGAGATGGGTCAAAAAGGATCTTGCTGTGATTTATGTCATAGAGTGTTCTGCCTATGTTTTCCTCTAAGAGTTTGATAGTGTCTGGCCTTACATGTAGGTCTTTAACCCATTTTGAGTTTATTCTTGTGTGTGGTGTTAGGGAGTGTTCTAATTTCATACTTTTACATGTAGCTGTCCAGTTTTCCCAGAACCACTTATTGAAGAGGCTGTCTTTTCTCCACTGTATATCCTTCCCTCCTTTATCAAAGAAAAGGTGACCATATGTGTGTGGGTTTATCTCTGGGCTTTCTATCCTGTTCCACTGA